>NC_136073.1:134268122-134335622 GCF_964261635.1 Lissotriton helveticus | reverse complement strand
CAGGCCGACGGCATGTCAAAATGTCCAGGACGGGCTCCATGCGTCCCGGGCAGTCGTCCCCCGGGTCTCCAGGCCGACGGCATGTCAAAGTGCCCAGGTTGGGCTCCATGCGTCCCGGGCAGTTGTCCCCCGGGTCTCCAGGCCGATGGCATGTCAAAGTGCCCAGGACGGGCTCCATGCGTCCCGGGCAGTCGTCCCCCCGGGCATCCGCCGCTCCCTTCTCCGGGCCGACGGCAGGTCAGATTGCCCAGGACGGGCTCCATGGGTCCCGGGCAGTCCTCCCCTGGGTGTCCGGCGCTCCCTTCTCCGGGCCGACGGCATGTCAAAGTGCCCAGGACGGGCTCCATGCGTCCCGGGCAGTCGTCCCCCGGATCTCCAGGCCGACGGCATGTCAAAGTGCCCAGGACGGGCTCCATGCGTCCCGGGCAGTCGTCCCCCGGGTCTCCAGGCCGACGGCATGTCAAAGTGCCCAGGACGGGCTCCATGCGTCCCGGGCAGTCGTCCCCCGGGTCTCCAGGCCGACGGCATGTCAAAATGTCCAGGACGGGCTCCATGCGTCCCGGGCAGTCGTCCCCCGGGTCTCCAGGCCGACGGCATGTCAAAGTGCCCAGGTTGGGCTCCATGCGTCCCGGGCAGTTGTCCCCCGGGTCTCCAGGCCGATGGCATGTCAAAGTGCCCAGGACGGGCTCCATGCGTCCCGGGCAGTCGTCCCCCCGGGCATCCGCCGCTCCCTTCTCCGGGCCGACGGCAGGTCAGATTGCCCAGGACGGGCTCCATGGGTCCCGGGCAGTCCTCCCCTGGGTGTCCGGCGCTCCCTTCTCCGGGCCGACGGCATGTCAAAGTGCCCAGGACGGGCTCCATGCGTCCCGGGCAGTCGTCCCCCGGGTCTCCAGGCCGACGGCATGTCAAAATGTCCAGGACGGGCTCCATGCGTCCCGGGCAGTCGTCCCCCGGGTCTCCAGGCCGACGGCATGTCAAAGTGCCCAGGTTGGGCTCCATGCGTCCCGGGCAGTCGTCCCACGGGTCTCCGGGCCGACGGCATGTCAAAGTGCCCAGGACGGGCTCCATGCGTCCCGGGCATTCTTCCCCCCGGGCATCCGCCGCTCCCTTCCCTGGGCCGACGGCAGGTCAGATTGCCCAGGACGGGCTCCATGGGTCCCGGGCAGTCCTTCCCTGGAAGTCCGGCGCTCCCTTCTCCGGGCCGACGGCATGTCAAATTGCCCAGGACGGGCTCCATGCGTCCCGGGCAGTCGTCCCCCGGGTCTCCAGGCCGACGGCATGTCAAAGTGCCCAGGACGGGCTCCATGCGTCCCGGGCAGTTGTCCCCCGGGTCTCCAGGCCGACGGCATGTCAAAATGTCCAGGACGGGCTCCATGCGTCCCAGGCAGTCGTCCCCCGGGTCTCCAGGCCGACGGCATGTCAAAGTGCCCAGGACGGGCTCCATGCGTCCCGGGCAGTCGTCCCCCGGGTCTCCAGGCCGACGGCATGTCAAAATGTCCAGGACGGGCTCCATGCGTCCCAGGCAGTCGTCCCCCGGGTCTCCAGGCCGACGGCATGTCAAAGTGCCCAGGACGGGCTCCATGCGTCCCGGGCAGTCGTCGTCCCGGGCGTCCGGGCCTGGGAGCTCCGGTGGTCCTCACCGTGCCTGAGGCAGGCAGCAGCCCTACCACGAAGGCTCGGGGTGGGAAGCAGGGAGTCCTTTCGTTCCCGGCCACCTGGTTGCACCTTTCCCCTCGGCCATCTGGTCGCACGCAATGCTATCCAAAAGGGCGACCAGATGGCCAAACCTCCCTGGAAGTCCCTATGAGGTGCCATTTGCCTCCCCGATCCCAGCGAGGGCTCCAGGAGGTCGGGTACTTTTACGCCTTGGGTCCCCTCTGTCAACTCTTGTGCACAGATTACAAGAAAGGGGGGTAATTTTCCTCCGGATTACTAGGGGTAAGGGTATGCCCGGACACCCCTGCAAGGCTGGTGGTTCTCTGCCAGGGGGACCAGATGGGCTATGCCTGGGTAACAACACCTGGGGCTTCCCTCCTCCAGGCCAACGGCATGTCAAAGTGCCCAGGACGGGCTCCATGCGTCCCGGGCAGTCGTCCCCCGGGTCTCCAGGCCAACGGCATGAGCGAGTGCCCAGGTCGGGCTCCATGCGCCCCGGGCAGTCGTCCCCCGGGTCTCCAGGCCAACGGCATGAGCGAGTGCCCAGGTCGGGCTCCATGCTTCCCGGGCAGTCGTCCCCCGGGTCTCAAGGCCGATGGCATGTCAAAGTGCCCAGGATGGGCTCCATGCGTCCCGGGCATTCCTCCCCCCCGGGCGTCCGTCGCTCCCTTCTCCGGGCCGACGGCAGGTCAGATTGCCCAGGACGGGCTCCATGGGTCCCGGGCATTCCTCCGCTGGGTGTCCGGCTCTCCCTTCCCCGGGCAGACGGCAGGTCAGAGTGCCCAGGACGGGCTCCACGGGTCCCGGGCAGTCCTCCCCCCGGGCGTCCAGCGCTCCCTTCTCCAGGCCGATGGCAGGTCAGAGTGACCAGGACGGGCTCCACGGGTCCCGGGCAGTCCTCTCCCGGGCGTACGTGGTTGTCCGACAGATTCGGGCAGATGTGCTTTTACGAACCGGATCGGAGTCGGCCCAAATAATAATAATAATAATAATAATCCACATTTGTAAGGCGCACAATCGCCCGTAAGGGTCTCTAGGCGCTAGGGGCCGTTGGGAAGATTAAGCAAGCTATTGCCCAGAGTCACATGGTGCTGGGCTAATCTGCCGCCGGTGCCGGGGATCGAACCCTGATCTCTGGGATGCTCGATGGTTACTACGCGCTCTACAAAAACCTTAAATAAAAAAATCTCCAGATTCCGGAGTCAGCCGCCCTAGCCGCGGCGCCAGCTATTTCCCAGAGTCACCTGGTGCTGGGCTAATCTGCCGCCGGTGCCGGGGATCGAACCGTGATCTCCAGATTCCGGAGTCAGCCTCCCTAGCCGCGGCGCCAGCTATTTCCCAGAGTCACGTGGTGCTGGGCTAATCTGCGGCCGGTGCCGGGGATCGAACCCTGATCTCTGGGATGCTCGAGGGTTACTACGCGCTCTACAAAAACCTTAAATAAAAAAATCTCCAGATTCCGGAGTCAGCCGCCCTAGCCGCGGCGCCAGCTATTTCCCAGAGTCACCTGGTGCTGGGCTAATCTGCCGCCGGTGCCGGGGATCGAACCGTGATCCCCAGATGGGGATATCCCAAAAATCTGGCATGGATACGGCCCGCCAGGACAGGTTTGGGCACCCCTGCCGTAGAGAAACCTGATGTTTTACTCATGTTATCCTTAGTTTGTTTTTGTTAGACCTTGCATTCTTAAGGTGGCCTCAACCCTACCTTATTGCTTTTCACCTACGCATTTTGCTGTATCTTTTTGTTGGCCTTAGGACTCTGATCACTTTATTGCTACTAATCAGTGCTGAAGTGAACGTGCTTCTTCCCTAATCATGTGTGTATTTGGAGTATACCTGACTGACAGATTTCATTGACTTGAGAGCCCCTTGTAAAGTGGTATACCATATACCCAGGAACTGATTGTGCCGCCCAAAAAAGTATCATTTCAAACCTGTCTCAAGCCTGCTACTGCAGTGCCTGTGCTGCAGTGTACTGCCACTTCGACTTGCCATTTAAAACTACTTGCCAAGCCTTAAACCCCAATTTTATTACATATAATTAACCAAAAGGTAGGCCCTAGGTAGTCCTAGGGGCATCATGCTATGTAAGTAAAAGGTAAGACATGTACTGTGGTAGTTTGCATGTCCTGGTAGTACAAAACAGTCTATTACATTTTTCACTACTGTGAGGTCTGCCCCTCTCGTAGGTTAGCATTGGGTATTCCCTTATACTTTTTGGGGGGTAATTCCATATCAGAGAGGAGAAGCTTTATTTATTTATTGATAAATCCTATTTACTGGTGAGGTTGGATTTAACTTTACAACTTTATAAATGCCATTTTTAGAGAGTGAGCATTTCTCTGCACTTACTGCTCTATTTGCCTGAAAACCTGTCTCCAATTGACGTCTGGATTGGGCTGCAAGACAGCTACATTTGTGCATTCCCTCTAGACAGCCACAATACAGGTCACTCAACTGCAACTGCATTCATCTGCATTCTGATTGGCATGGGGGAGAGCTCCATTCCCCCACCGCAAATAGGTTCAAGAACGATAATTTATGTCAGTAGGTACAATATAGCTACATCTTATAATCATGTGTGTTAAAATAATTTGTCGTTAGATCGTTTAAATATTTTAAAGGATCTGTTTTTAATAGACATTTTACAAAAACAACTGGTATATTTGGTAATTCTGTAAAAGAAAAACCCAACTGCCGTGACATTGCCAACCACAATGCCGTGACTCGGATTCGAACCGAGGTTGCTTCGGCCACAACTCAGAGTACTAACCACTATACGATCACGGCGAGCTACTTGGGCTCAATAACATACAGTGACATGGAGAATTTATAATTCGAAACACTCAGGGAACTCCAGTGATAGGCTGAATGTGTTCATTGCTTCCTCATTCCTTATACAAAGGCTTTGTCTCCTCAGTGGTTGATAGGCTGAAACCGTTTCCTGATTGCCTGCTTGTGAACTGCCAGAAGTCAAAGATCACACATACACTTGTTGGCCTGTGATGGGACACCAATGCAGAGAAACACACCTGGCGCAGATCTTCTATTCTGTCTATTAGACCTGCATCTCCCCTGTACCTCCTCAAGCCATCTGTATGTGAAGCAAAAAAAAAAGTTAAGGAGCGGTCCATCTATACTTTTATAGGGAGGATGCTGCCGTGAGCTCCTCCCAGCTAATTACACAAACAGCAGTAAAGCAAGATAACTACACAGTTAGGGGGGACTGCATGGTTAGGTTTTTGAGGAATTATTGAAACTGACCTCAGTGACCCATGATCAGAGCTGTGGCTAATGACTGCGCGCCCAATTATGATGAAGCAAGCACCATGGCTCGTAGGGGCCCCACAACACGCTTTTCTTAGCTCATTGAATTAAAGTATAAACCTCTGCCATGTATGAGTGGTAAAGGCTTGTTAATTTGGTTGCTTTTCCAATTCACGTCTGACAACAAGATGAAGGAACATTGGGGCATCAGAAGCTTTGGAAAGTAGCCACCAACCTCAGAGAAAGAGAGAAAGAGGGAAAAGGCAGTATGAGGTGTGGAGAAAACAGCAGCAGGTACAAGGAGCTCAAATGAGATTAATGGCGCCTAAATAGAGCACGTAAAGGAACAGTTACAAATCTAAGACAAAGGAAAGAAAGACTAGGAAAAAAACACGGAAAGAGCCTGTAGATAAAATTCTCTTCCTGGGACAGCAGGCTAAGAGAAATTACACAGGGAGCAGTTAAGCTTGTAACACGGGGAGAATAGAAAAGAAAATGCAGTTTTATGAAGTGTGTTGCCTAATCCAGCAAGCACTTTTGTTTTATTTTTCTATTTGCTTCTTTTATTGGTAAAGTAAGTTTCAAGTGCATGAATGGTATGACTGAGAGAGCCAGGGTATAATAATTTGAAGTGTTTGCACCAGCGCTAATGTAGGACGAGAGTTATAGCAAAGATATGAAAGGGGTAGCGATAATAAATATGTGAAAGGGCAATAGTGACACCAAAATAAGCCACCTATTTATAAAACTGACATGGAAGAAATTCTAAAGGTTAACTTCTGAAATTGTAGCCGATGTTAAAAAGTTTCTCGTTGTTGGCAGGATTCGAACCTGCGCGGGGAGACCCCAATGGATTTCTAGTCCATCGCCTTAACCACTCGGCCACAACAACTGACTGTAAGTGTTGTGCAAATAATCTGCATGAAAGTTTTCAAGGTGTGCCACAGCAAATTCCTGATATCCTGCAATGCACTTTTTAAAAATAGTTTTTTTCAGCAGGCACATTCTCTCCTAAAAACAAAAATAAGGCTACATCTTATAATCATGTGTGTTTAAATAATTTGTCGTTAAATCGTTTAAATATTTTAAGGGATCTGTTTTTAATAGACATTTTACAAAAACAACTGGTACATTTGGTAATTCTGTAAAAGAAAAACCCAACTGCCGTGACATTGCCAACCACAATGCCGTGACTCGGATTCGAACCGAGGTGGCTGCAGCCACAACGCAGAGTACTAACCACTATACGATCAAGGCGAGCTACTTGGGCTCAACAACATACAGTGACATGGAGAATTTATCATTCGAAACACTCAGGGAACTCCAGTGATAGGCTGAATGTGTTCATTGCTTCCTCATTCCTTATACAAAGGCTTTGTCTCCTCAGTGGTTGATAGGCTGAAACCGTTTCCTGGTTGCCTGCTTGTGAACTGCCAGAAGTCAAAGATCACACATACACTTGTTGGCCTGTGATGGGACACCAATGCAGAGAAACACACCTGGCGCAGATCTTCTATTCTGTCTATTAGACCTGCATCTCCCCTGTACCTCCTCAAGCCATCTGTATGTGAAGCAAGAAAAAGTTAAGGAGCGGTCCATCTATACTTTTATAGGGAGGATGCTGCCGTGAGCTCCTCCCAGCTAATCACACAAACAGCAGTAAAGCAAGATAACTATACAGTTAGGGGGGACTGCATGGTTAGGTTTTTGAGGAATTATTGAAACTGACCTCAGTGACCCATGATCAGAGCTGTGGCTAATGACTGCGCGCCCAGTTATGATGAAGCAAGCACCATGGCTCGTAGGGGCCCCACAACACGCTTTTCTTAGCTCATTGAATTAAAGTATAAACCTCTGCCATGTATGAGTGGTAAAGGCTTGTTAATTTGGTTGCTTTTCCAATTCACGTCTGACAACAAGATGAAGGAACATTGGGGCATCAGAAGCTTTGGAAAGTAGCCACCAACCTCAGAGAAAGAGAGAAAGAGGGAAAAGGCAGTATGAGGTGTGGAGAAAACAGCAGCAGGTACAAGGAGCTCAAATGAGATTAATGGCGCCTAAATAGAGCACATAAAGGAACAGTTACAAATCTAAGAAAAGGGAAAGAAAGACTAGGAAAAAAACACGGAAAGAGCCTGTAGATAAAATTCTCTTCCTGGGACAGCAGGCTAAGAGAAATTACACAGGGAGCAGTTAAGCTTGTAACACGGGGAGAATAGAAAAGAAAATGCAGTTTTATGAAGTGTGTTTGCCTAATCCAGCAAGCACTTTTATTTTATTTTTCTATTTGCTTCTTTTATTGGTAAAGTAAGTTTCAAGTGCATGAATGGTATGACTGAGAGAGCCAGGGTATAATAATTTGAAGTGTTTGCACCAGCGCTAATGTAGGACGAGAGTTATAGCAAAGATATGAAAGGGGTAGCGATAATAAATATGTGAAAGGGCAATAGTGACACCAAAATAAGCCACCTATTTATAAAACTGACATGGAAGAAATTCTAAAGGTTAGCTTCTGAAATTGTAGCCGATGTTAAATAGTTTCTCGTTGTTGGCAGGATTCGAACCTGCGCGGGGAGACCCCAATGGATTTCTAGTCCATCGCCTTAACCACTCGGCCACAACAACTGACTGTAAGTTTTGTGCAAATAATCTGCATGAAAGTTTTCAATGTGTCCCACAGCAAATTCCTGATATCCTGCAATGCACTTTTTAAAAATAATGTTTTTTTCAGAAGGCACATTCTCTCCTAAAAACAAAAATAAGGCTACATCTTATAATCATGTGTGTTTAAATAATTTGTCGTTAGATCGTTTAAATATTTTAAAGGATCTGTTTTTAATAGACATTTTACAAAAACAACTGGTACATTTGGTAATTCTGTAAAAGAAAAACCCAACTGCCGTGACATTGCCAACCACAATGCCGTGACTCGGATTCGAACCGAGGTTGCTGCGGCCACAACGCAGAGTACTAACCACTATACGATCACGGCAAGCTACTTGGGCTCAATAACATACAGTGACATGGAGAATTTATAATTCGGAACACTCAGGGAACTCCAGTGATAGGCTGAATGTGTTCATTGCTTCCTCATTGCTTATACAAAGGCTTTGTCTCCTCAGTGGTTGATAGGCTGAAACCGTTTCCTGGCCGCCTGCTTGTGAACTGCCAGAAGTCAAAGATCACACATACACTTGTGGGCCTGTGATGGGACACCAATGCAGAGAAACACACCTGGCGCAGATCTTCTATTCTGTCTATTAGACCTGCATCTCCCCTGTACCTCCTCAAGCCATCTGTATGTGAAGCAAGAAAAAGTTAAGGAGCGGTCCATCTACACTTTTATAGGGAGGATGCTGCCGTGAGCTCCTCCCAGCTAATCACACAAACAGCAGTAAAGCAAGATAACTACACAGTTAGGGGGGACTGCATGGATAGGTTTTTGAGGAATTATTGAAACTGACCTCAGTGACCCATGATCAGAGCTGTGGCTAATGACTGCGTGCCCAATTATGATGAAGCAAGCACCATGGCTCGTAGGGGCCCCACAACACGCTTTTCTTAGCTCATTGAATTAAAGTATAAACCTCTGCCATGTATGAGTGGTAAAGGCTTGTTAATTTGGTTGCTTTTCCAATTCACGTCTGACAACAAGATGAAGGAACATTGGGGCATCAGAAGCTTTGGAAAGTAGCCACCAACCTCAGAGAAAGAGAGAAAGAGGGAAAAGGCAGTATGAGGTGTGGAGAAAACAGCAGCAGGTACAAGGAGCTCAAATGAGATTAATGGCGCCTAAATAGAGCACGTAAAGGAACAGTTACAAATCTAAGAAAAGGGAAAGAAAGACTAGGAAAAAAACACGGAAAGAGCCTGTAGATAAAATTCTCTTCCTGGGACAGCAGGCTAAGAGAAATTACACAGGGAGCAGTTAAGCTTGTAACACGGGGAGAATAGAAAAGAAAATGCAGTTTTATGAAGTGTGTTTGCCTAATCCAGCAAGCACTTTTGTTTTATTTTTCTATTTGCTTCTTTTATTGGTAAAGTAAGTTTCAAGTGCATGAATGGTATGACTGAGAGAGCCAGGGTATAATAATTTGAAGTGTTTGCACCAGCGCTAATGTAGGACAAGAGTTAT
The DNA here is from genome assembly GCF_964261635.1 of Lissotriton helveticus. Lineage (NCBI taxonomy): Eukaryota > Metazoa > Chordata > Amphibia > Caudata > Salamandridae > Lissotriton > Lissotriton helveticus. Next base: position 134,326,562 of record NC_136073.1, on the reverse strand, counting down.
AGCAAAGATATGAAAGGGGTAGCGATAATAAATATGTGAAAGGGCAATAGTGACACCAAAATAAGCCACCTATTTATAAAACTGACATGGAAGAAATTCTAAAGGTTAACTTCTGAAATTGTAGCCGATGTTAAAAAGTTTCTCGTTGTTGGCAGAATTCGAACCTGCGCGGGGAGACCCCAATGGATTTCTAGTTCATCGCCTTAACCACTCGGCCACAACAACTGACTGTAAGTTTTGTGCAAATAATCTGCATGAAAGTTTTCAAGGTGTGCCACAGCAAATTCCTGATATCCTGCAATGCACTTTTTAAAAATAGTTTTTTTCAGCAGGCACATTCTCTCCTAAAAACAAAAATAAGGCTACATCTTATAATCATGTGTGTTTAAATAATTTGTCGTTAAATCGTTTAAATATTTTAAAGGATCTGTTTTTAATAGACATTTTACAAAAACAACTGGTACATTTGGTAATTCTGTAAAAGAAAAACCCAACTGCCGTGACATTGCCAACCACAATGCCGTGACTCGGATTCGAACCGAGGTTGCTGCAGCCACAACGCAGAGTACTAACCACTATACGATCACGGCGAGCTACTTGGGCTCAATAACATACAGTGACATGGAGAATTTATAATTCGAAACACTCAGGGAGCTCCAGTGATAGGCTGAATGTGTTCATTGCTTCCTCATTCCTTATACAAAGGCTTTGTCTCCTCAATGGTTGATAGGCTGAAACCGTTTCCTGGTTGCCTGCTTGTGAACTGCCAGAAGTCAAAGATCACACATACACTTGTTGGCCTGTGATGGGACACCAATGCAGAGAAACACACCTGGCGCAGATCTTCTATTCTGTCTATTAGACCTGCATCTCCCCTGTACCTCCTCAAGCCATCTGTATGTGAAGCAAGAAAAAGTTAAGGAGCGGTCCATCTATACTTTTATAGGGAGGATGCTGCCGTGAGCTCCTCCCAGCTAATCACACAAACAGCAGTAAAGCAAGATAACTATACAGTTAGGGGGGACTGCATGGTTAGGTTTTTGAGGAATTATTGAAACTGACCTCAGTGACCCATGATCAGAGCTGTGGCTAATGACTGCGCGCCCAATTATGATGAAGCAAGCACCATGGCTCGTAGGGGCCCCACAACACGCTTTTCTTAGCTCATTGAATTAAAGTATAAACCTCTGCCATGTATGAGTGGTAAAGGCTTGTTAATTTGGTTGCTTTTCCAATTCACGTCTGACAACAAGATGAAGGAACATTGGGGCATCAGAAGCTTTGGAAAGTAGCCACCAACCTCAGAGAAAGAGAGAAAGAGGGAAAAGGCAGTATGAGGTGTGGAGAAAACAGCAGCAGGTACAAGGAGCTCAAATGAGATTAATGGCGCCTAAATAGAGCACATAAAGGAACAGTTACAAATCTAAGAAAAGGGAAAGAAAGACTAGGAAAAAAACACGGAAAGAGCCTGTAGATAAAATTCTCTTCCTGGGACAGCAGGCTAAGAGAAATTACACAGGGAGCAGTTAAGCTTGTAACACGGGGAGAATAGAAAAGAAAATGCAGTTTTATGAAGTGTGTTTGCCTAATCCAGCAAGCACTTTTATTTTATTTTTCTATTTGCTTCTTTTATTGGTAAAGTAAGTTTCAAGTGCATGAATGGTATGACTGAGAGAGCCAGGGTATAATAATTTGAAGTGTTTGCACCAGCGCTAATGTAGGACGAGAGTTATAGCAAAGATATGAAAGGGGTAGCGATAATAAATATGTGAAAGGGCAATAGTGACACCAAAATAAGCCACCTATTTATAAAACTGACATGGAAGAAATTCTAAAGGTTAACTTCTGAAATTGTAGCCGATGTTAAAAAGTTTCTCGTTGTTGGCAGGATTCGAACCTGCGCGGGGAGACCCCAATGGATTTCTAGTCCATCGCCTTAACCACTCGGCCACAACAACTGACTGTAAGGTTTGTGCAAATAATCTGTATGAAAGTTTGCAAGGTGTCCCACAGCAAATTCCTGGTATTCTTCAATGCACTTTTTTAAAATAATGTATTTTTCAGCAGGCACATTCTCTCCTAAAAACAAAAATTGCATGAGTATATCTCTAGTTTGGAAAAGGATAGGCTTTCATGCATACTCTCATGTGGCACTCAAGTTTTTGGGACCCTATTGCACTCTGTTTTCGTGCTGCTTTTAGTCTATGGCCCATATTACAGAAGTCTACCATCTTTGAGTATTTGAGGCTCCTTTGTAAGTGCTTTATCTTTTTTACTTGAAGAGCTATATAATAAAGGGGTCAGGGAAAGGTTGCATTTATGGAAGATAAAAGAAGGCACACTTGTCTCACCAAATGCCGTAGAGAAACCTGATGTTTTACTCATGTTATCCTTAGTTTGTTTTTGTTAGACCTTGCATTCTTAAGGTGGCCTCAACCCTACCTTATTGCTTTTCACCTACGCATTTTGCTGTATCTTTTTGTTGGCCTTAGGACTCTGATCACTTTATTGCTACTAATCAGTGCTGAAGTGAACGTGCTTCTTCCCTAATCATGTGTGTAATTGGAGTATACCTGACTGACAGATTTCATTGACTTGAAAGCCCCTTGTAAAGTGGTATACCATATACCCAGGAACTGATTGTGCCGCCCAAAAAAGTATCATTTCAAACCTGTCTCAAGCCTGCTACTGCAGTGCCTGTGCTGCAGTGTACTGCCACTTCGACTTGCCATTTAAAACTACTTGCCAAGCCTTAAACTCCAATTTTATTACATATAATTAACCAAAAGGTAGGCCCTAGGTAGTCCTAGGGGCATCATGCTATGTAAGTAAAAGGTAAGACATGTACTGTGGTAGTTTGCATGTCCTGGTAGTACAAAACAGTCTATTACATTTTTCACTACTGTGAGGTCTGCCCCTCTCGTAGGTTAGCATTGGGTATTCCCTTATACTTTTTGGGGGGTAATTCCATATCAGAGAGGAGAAGCTTTATTTATTTATTGATAAATCCTATTTACTGGTGAGGTTGGATTTAACTTTACTACTTTATAAATGCCATTTTTAGAGAGTGAGCATTTCTCTGCACTTACTGCTCTATTTGCCTGAAAACCTGTCTCCAATTGACGTCTGGATTGGGCTGCGAGACAGCTACATTTGTGCATTCCCTCTAGACAGCCACAATACAGGTCACTCAACTGCAACTGCATTCATCTGCATTCTGATTGGCATGGGGGAGAGCTCCATTCCCCCACCGCAAATAGGTTCAAGAACGATAATTTATGTCAGTAGGTACAATATAGCTACATCTTATAATCATGTGTGTTAAAATAATTTGTCGTTAGATCGTTTAAATATTTTAAAGGATCTGTTTTTAATAGACATTTTACAAAAACAACTGGTACATTTGGTAATTCTGTAAAAGAAAAACCCAACTGCTGTGACATTGCCAACCACAATGCCGTGACTCGGATTCGAACCGAGGTTGCTGCGGCCACAACGCAGAGTACTAACCACTATACGATCACGGCGAGCTACTTGGGCTCAATAACATACAGTGACATGGAGAATTTATAATTCGGTACACTCAGGGAACTCCTGTGATAGGCTGAATGTGTTAATTGCTTCCTCATTCCTTATACAAAGGCTTTGTCTCCTCAGTGGTTGATAGGCTGAAACTGTTTCCTGGCCTCCTGCTTGTGAACTGCCAGGAGTCAAAGATCACACATACACTTGTGGGCCTGTGATGGGATACCAATGCAGAGAAACACACCTGACGCAGATCTTCTATACTGTCTAGTAGACCTGCATCTCCCCTGTACCTCCTCAAGTCATCTGTATGTGAAGCAAGAAAGAGTTAAGGAGCGGTCCATCTACACTTTTATAGGGAGGATGCTGCCATGAGCTCCTCCCAGCTAATCACACAAACAGCAGTAAAGCAAGATAACTACACAGTTAGGGGGGACTGCATGGTTAGGTTTTTGAGGAATTATTGAAACTGACCTCAGTGACCCATGATCAGAGCTGTGGCTAATGACTGCGTGCCTAATTATGATGAAGCAAGCACCATGGCTCGTAGGGGCCCCACAACACGCTTTTCTTAGCTCAATTAAAGTATAAACCTCTGCCATATATGAGTGGTAAAGGCTTGTTAATTTGGTTGCTTTTCCAATTCACGTCTGACAACAAGATGAAGGAACATTGTGGCATCAGAAGCTTTGGAAAGTAGCCACCAACCTCAGAGAAAGAGAGAAAGAGGGAAAAGGCAGTATGAGGTGTGGAGAAAACAGCAGCAGGTACAAGGAGCTCAAATGAGATTAATGGCGCCTAAATAGAGCACGTAAAGGAACAGTTACAAATCTGAGAAAAAGGAAAGAAAGACTAGGAAAAAAACACGGAAAGAGCCTGTAGATAAAATTCTCTTCCTGGGACAGCAGGCTAAGAGAAATTACACAGGGAGCAGTTAAGCTTGTAACACGGGGAGAATAGAAAAGAAAATGCAGTTTTATGAAGTGTGTTGCCTAATCCAGCAAGCACTTTTGTTTTATTTTTCTATTTGCTTCTTTTATATTTAAAGTAAGTTTCAAGTGCATGAATGGTATGACTGAGAGAGCCAGGGTATAATAATTTGAAGTGTTTGCACCAGCGCTAATGTAGGACGAGAGTTATAGCAAAGATATGAAAGGGGTAGCGATAATAAATATGTGAAAGGGCAATAGTGACACCAAAATAAGCCACCTATTTATAAAACTGACATGGAAGAAATTCTAAAGGTTAGCTTCTGAAATTGTAGCCGATGTTAAAAAGTTTCTCGTTGTTGGCAGGATTCGAACCTGCGCGGGGGGACCCCAATGGATTTCTAGTCCATCGCCTTAACCACTCAGCCACAACAACTGACTGCAAGATTTGTGCAAATAATCTGCATGAAAGTTTTCAAGGTGTGCCACAGCAAATTCCTGATATCCTGCAATGCACTTTTTAAAAATAATGTTTTTATCAGCAGGCACATTCTCTCCTAAAAACAAAAATAAGGCTACATCTTATATTCATGTGTGTTTAAATAATTTGTCGTTAGATCGTTTAAATATTTTAAAGGATCTGTTTTTAATAGACATTTTACAAAAACAACTAGTACATTTGGTAATTCTGTAAAAGAAAAACCCAACTGCCGTGACATTGCCAACCACAATGCCGTGACTCGGATTCGAACCGAGGTTGCTGCAGCCACAACGCAGAGTACTAACCACTATACGATCACGGCGAGCTACTTGGGCTCAATAACATACAGTGACATGGAGAATTTATAATTCTAAACACTCAGGGAACTCCAGTGATAGGCTGAATGTGTTCATTGCTTCCTCATTCCTTATACAAAGGCTTTGTCTCCTCAGTGGTTGATAGGCTGAAACCGTTTCCTGGCCGCCTGCTTGTGAACTGCCAGAAGTCAAAGATCACACATACACTTGTGGGCCTGTGATGGGACACCAATGCAGAGAAACACACCTGGCGCAGATCTTCTATTCTGTCTATTAGACCTGCATCTCCCCTGTACCTCCTCAAGCCATCTGTATGTGAAGCAAGAAAAAGTTAAGGAGTGGTCCATCTACACTTTTATAGGGAGGATGCTGCCGTGAGCTCCTCCCAGCTAATCACACAAACAGCAGTTAAGCAAGATAACTACACAGTTAGGGGGGACTGCATGGTTAGGTTTTTGAGGAATTATTGAAACTGACCTCAGTGACCCATGATCAGAGCTGTGGCTAGTGACTGCGCGCCCAATTATGATGAAGCAAGCACCTTGGCTCGTAGGGGCCCCACAACACGCTTTTCTTAGCTCATTGAATTAAAGTATAAACCTCTGCCATGTATGAGTGGTAAAGGCTTGTTAATTTGGTTGCTTTTCCAATTCACGTCTGACAACAAGATGAAGGAACATTGGGGCATCAGAAGCTTTGGAAAGTAGCCACCAACCTCAGAGAAAGAGAGAAAGAGGGAAAAGGCAGTATGAGGTGTGGAGAAAACAGCAGCAGGTACAAGGAGCTCAAATGAGATTAATGGCGCCTAAATAGAGCACATAAAGGAACAGTTACAAATCTAAGAAAAGGGAAAGAAAGACTAGGAAAAAAACACGGAAAGAGCCTGTAGATAAAATTCTCTTCCTGGGACAGCAGGCTAAGAGAAATTACACAGGGAGCAGTTAAGCTTGTAACACGGGGAGAATAGAAAAGAAAATGCAGTTTTATGAAGTGTGTTTGCCTAATCCAGCAAGCACTTTTATTTTATTTTTCTATTTGCTTCTTTTATTGGTAAAGTAAGTTTCAAGTGCATGAATGGTATGACTGAGAGAGCCAGGGTATAATAATTTGAAGTGTTTGCACCAGCGCTAATGTAGGACGAGAGTTATAGCAAAGATATGAAAGGGGTAGCGATAATAAATATGTGAAAGGGCAATAGTGACACCAAAATAAGCCACCTATTTATAAAACTGACATGGAAGAAATTCTAAAGGTTAACTTCTGAAATTGTAGCCGATGTTAAAAAGTTTCTCGTTGTTGGCAGGATTCGAACCTGCGCGGGAAGAACCCAATGGATTTCTAGTCCATCGCCTTAACCACTCGGCCACAACAACTGACTGTAAGTTTCGTGCAAATAATCTGTATGAAAGTTTGCAAGGTGTCCCACAGCAAATTCCTGGTATTCTTCAATGCACTTTTTTAAAATAATGTATTTTTCAGCAGGCACATTCTCTCCTAAAAACAAAAATTGCATGAGTATATCTCTAGTTTGGAAAAGGATAGGCTTTCATGCATACTCTCATGTGGCACTCAAGTTTTTGGGACCCTATTGCACTCTGTTTTCGTGCTGCTTTTAGTCTATGGCCCATATTACAGAAGTCTACCATCTTTGAGTATTTGAGGCTCCTTTGTAAGTGCTTTATCTTTTTTACTTGAAGAGCTATATAATAAAGGGGTCAGGGAAAGGTTGCATTTATGGAAGATAAAAGAAGGCACACTTGTCTCACCAAATGCCGTAGAGAAACCTGATGTTTTACTCATGTTATCCTTAGTTTGTTTTTGTTAGACCTTGCATTCTTAAGGTGGCCTCAACCCTACCTTATTGCTTTTCACCTACGCATTTTGCTGTATCTTTTTGTTGGCCTTAGGACTCTGATCACTTTATTGCTACTAATCAGTGCTGAAGTGAACGTGCTTCTTCCCTAATCATGTGTGTAATTGGAGTATACCTGACTGACAGATTTCATTGACTTGAAAGCCCCTTGTAAAGTGGTATACCATATACCCAGGAACTGATTGTGCCGCCCAAAAAAGTATCATTTCAAACCTGTCTCAAGCCTGCTACTGCAGTGCCTGTGCTGCAGTGTACTGCCACTTCGACTTGCCATTTAAAACTACTTGCCAAGCCTTAAACTCCAATTTTATTACATATAATTAACCAAAAGGTAGGCCCTAGGTAGTCCTAGGGGCATCATGCTATGTAAGTAAAAGGTAAGACATGTACTGTGGTAGTTTGCATGTCCTGGTAGTACAAAACAGTCTATTACATTTTTCACTACTGTGAGGTCTGCCCCTCTCGTAGGTTAGCATTGGGTATTCCCTTATACTTTTTGGGGGGTAATTCCATATCAGAGAGGAGAAGCTTTATTTATTTATTGATAAATCCTATTTACTGGTGAGGTTGGATTTAACTTTACTACTTTATAAATGCCATTTTTAGAGAGTGAGCATTTCTCTGCACTTACTGCTCTATTTGCCTGAAAACCTGTCTCCAATTGACGTCTGGATTGGGCTGCGAGACAGCTACATTTGTGCATTCCCTCTAGACAGCCACAATACAGGTCACTCAACTGCAACTGCATTCATCTGCATTCTGATTGGCATGGGGGAGAGCTCCATTCCCCCACCGCAAATAGGTTCAAGAACGATAATTTATGTCAGTAGGTACAATATAGCTACATCTTATAATCATGTGTGTTAAAATAATTTGTCGTTAGATCGTTTAAATATTTTAAAGGATCTGTTTTTAATAGACATTTTACAAAAACAACTGGTACATTTGGTAATTCTGTAAAAGAAAAACCCAACTGCTGTGACATTGCCAACCACAATGCCGTGACTCGGATTCGAACCGAGGTTGCTGCGGCCACAACGCAGAGTACTAACCACTATACGATCACGGCGAGCTACTTGGGCTCAATAACATACAGTGACATGGAGAATTTATAATTCGGTACACTCAGGGAACTCCTGTGATAGGCTGAATGTGTTAATTGCTTCCTCATTCCTTATACAAAGGCTTTGTCTCCTCAGTGGTTGATAGGCTGAAACTGTTTCCTGGCCTCCTGCTTGTGAACTGCCAGGAGTCAAAGATCACACATACACTTGTGGGCCTGTGATGGGATACCAATGCAGAGAAACACACCTGACGCAGATCTTCTATACTGTCTAGTAGACCTGCATCTCCCCTGTACCTCCTCAAGTCATCTGTATGTGAAGCAAGAAAGAGTTAAGGAGCGGTCCATCTACACTTTTATAGGGAGGATGCTGCCATGAGCTCCTCCCAGCTAATCACACAAACAGCAGTAAAGCAAGATAACTACACAGTTAGGGGGGACTGCATGGTTAGGTTTTTGAGGAATTATTGAAACTGACCTCAGTGACCCATGATCAGAGCTGTGGCTAATGACTGCGTGCCTAATTATGATGAAGCAAGCACCATGGCTCGTAGGGGCCCCACAACACGCTTTTCTTAGCTCAATTAAAGTATAAACCTCTGCCATATATGAGTGGTAAAGGCTTGTTAATTTGGTTGCTTTTCCAATTCACGTCTGACAACAAGATGAAGGAACATTGTGGCATCAGAAGCTTTGGAAAGTAGCCACCAACCTCAGAGAAAGAGAGAAAGAGGGAAAAGGCAGTATGAGGTGTGGAGAAAACAGCAGCAGGTACAAGGAGCTCAAATGAGATTAATGGCGCCTAAATAGAGCACGTAAAGGAACAGTTACAAATCTGAGAAAAAGGAAAGAAAGACTAGGAAAAAAACACGGAAAGAGCCTGTAGATAAAATTCTCTTCCTGGGACAGCAGGCTAAGAGAAATTACACAGGGAGCAGTTAAGCTTGTAACACGGGGAGAATAGAAAAGAAAATGCAGTTTTATGAAGTGTGTTGCCTAATCCAGCAAGCACTTTTGTTTTATTTTTCTATTTGCTTCTTTTATATTTAAAGTAAGTTTCAAGTGCATGAATGGTATGACTGAGAGAGCCAGGGTATAATAATTTGAAGTGTTTGCACCAGCGCTAATGTAGGACGAGAGTTATAGCAAAGATATGAAAGGGGTAGCGATAATAAATATGTGAAAGGGCAATAGTGACACCAAAATAAGCCACCTATTTATAAAACTGACATGGAAGAAATTCTAAAGGTTAGCTTCTGAAATTGTAGCCGATGTTAAAAAGTTTCTCGTTGTTGGCAGGATTCGAACCTGCGCGGGGGGACCCCAATGGATTTCTAGTCCATCGCCTTAACCACTCAGCCACAACAACTGACTGCAAGATTTGTGCAAATAATCTGCATGAAAGTTTTCAAGGTGTGCCACAGCAAATTCCTGATATCCTGCAATGCACTTTTTAAAAATAATGTTTTTTTCAGCAGGCACATTCTCTCCTAAAAACAAAAATAAGGCTACATCTTATAATCATGTGTGTTTAAATAATTTGTCGTTAGATCGTTTAAATATTTTAAAGGATCTGTTTTTAATAGACATTTTACAAAAACAACTAGTACATTTGGTAATTCTGTAAAAGAAAAACCCAACTGCCGTGACATTGCCAACCACAATGCCGTGACTCGGATTCGAACCGAGGTTGCTGCAGCCACAACGCAGAGTACTAACCACTATACGATCACGGCGAGCTACTTGGGCTCAATAACATACAGTGACATGGAGAATTTATAATTCTAAACACTCAGGGAACTCCAGTGATAGGCTGAATGTGTTCATTGCTTCCTCATTCCTTATACAAAGGCTTTGTCTCCTCAGTGGTTGATAGGCTGAAACCGTTTCCTGGCCGCCTGCTTGTGAACTGCCAGAAGTCAAAGATCACACATACACTTGTGGGCCTGTGATGGGACACCAATGCAGAGAAACACACCTGGCGCAGATCTTCTATTCTGTCTATTAGACCTGCATCTCCCCTGTACCTCCTCAAGCCATCTGTATGTGAAGCAAGAAAAAGTTAAGGAGTGGTCCATCTACACTTTTATAGGGAGGATGCTGCCGTGAGCTCCTCCCAGCTAATCACACAAACAGCAGTTAAGCAAGATAACTACACAGTTAGGGGGGAGTGCATGGTTAGGTTTTTGAGGAATTATTGAAACTGACCTCAGTGACCCATGATCAGAGCTGTGGCTAGTGACTGCGCGCCCAATTATGATGAAGCAAGCACCTTGGCTCGTAGGGGCCCCACAACACGCTTTTCTTAGCTCATTGAATTAAAGTATAAACCTCTGCCATGTATGAGTGGTAAAGGCTTGTTAATTTGGTTGCTTTTCCAATTCACGTCTGACAACAAGATGAAGGAACATTGGGGCATCAGAAGCTTTGGAAAGTAGCCACCAACCTCAGAGAAAGAGAGAAAGAGGGAAAAGGCAGTATGAGGTGTGGAGAAAACAGCAGCAGGTACAAGGAGCTCAAATGAGATTAATGGCGCCTAAATAGAGCACATAAAGGAACAGTTACAAATCTAAGAAAAGGGAAAGAAAGACTAGGAAAAAAACACGGAAAGAGCCTGTAGATAAAATTCTCTTCCTGGGACAGCAGGCTAAGAGAAATTACACAGGGAGCAGTTAAGCTTGTAACACGGGGAGAATAGAAAAGAAAATGCAGTTTTATGAAGTGTGTTTGCCTAATCCAGCAAGCACTTTTGTTTTATTTTTCTATTTGCTTCTTTTATTGGTAAAGTAAGTTTCAAGTGCATGAATGGTATGACTGAGAGAGCCAGGGTATAATAATTTGAAGTGTTTGCACCAGCGCTAATGTAGGACGAGAGTTATAGCAAAGATATGAAAGGGGGAGCGATAATAAATATGTGAAAGGGCAATAGTGACACCAAAATAAGCCACCTATTTATAAAACTGACATGGAAGAAATTCTAAAGGTTAACTTCTGAAATTGTAGCCGATGTTAAAAAGTTTCTCATTGTTGGCAGGATTCGAACCTGCAAGGGGAAACCCCAATGGATTTCTAGTCCATCGCCTTAACCACTCGGCCACAACAACTGACTGTAAGTATTGTGCAAATAATCTGTATGAAAGTTTTCAAGCTGTCCCAAAGCAAATTCCTGGTATTCTGCAATGCACTTTTTTAAAATAATGTATTTTTCAGCAGGCACATTCTCTCCTAAAAACAAAAATTGCATGAGTATATCTCTAGGTTGGAAAAGGATAGGCTTTCATGCATACTCTCATGTGGCACTCAAGTTTTTGGGACCCTATTGCACTCTGTTTTCGTGCTGCTTTTAGTCTATGGCCCATATTACAGAAGTCTACCATCTTTGAGTATTTGAGGCTCCTTTGTAAGTGATTTATCTTTTTTACTTGAAGAGCTATATAATAAAGGGGTCAGGGAAAGATTGCATTCATGGAAGATAAAAGAAGGCACACTTGTCTCACCAAATGCCGTAGAGAAACCTGATGTTTTACTCATGTTATCCTTAGTTTGTTTTTGTTAGACCTTGCATTCTTAAGGTGGCCTCAACCCTACCTTATTGCTTTTCACCTACGCATTTTGCTGTATCTTTTTGTTGGCCTTAGGACTCTGATCACTTTATTGCTACTAATCAGTGCTGAAGTGAACGTGCTTCTTCCCAAATCATGTGTGTAATTGGAGTATACCTGACTGACAGATTTCATTGACTTGAAAGCCCCTTGTAAAGTGGTATACCATATACCCAGGAACTGATTGTGCCGCCCAAAAAAGTATCATTTCAAACCTGTCTCAAGCCTGCTACTGCAGTGCCTGTGCTGCAGTGTACTGCCACTTCGACTTGCCATTTAAAACTACTTGCCAAGCCTTAAACTCCAATTTTATTACATATAATTAACCAAAAGGTAGGCCCTAGGTAGTCCTAGGGGCATCATGCTATGTAAGTAAAAGGTAAGACATGTACTGTGGTAGTTTGCATGTCCTGGTAGTACAAAACAGTCTATTACATTTTTCACTACTGTGAGGTCTGCCCCTCTCGTAGGTTAGCATTGGGTATTCCCTTATACTTTTTGGGGGGTAATTCCATATCAGAGAGGAGAAGCTTTATTTATTTATTGATAAATCCTATTTACTGGTGAGGTTGGATTTAACTTTACTACTTTATAAATGCCATTTTTAGAGAGTGAGCATTTCTCTGCACTTACTGCTCTATTTGCCTGAAAACCTGTCTCCAATTGACGTCTGGATTGGGCTGCGAGACAGCTACATTTGTGCATTCCCTCTAGACAGCCACAATACAGGTCACTCAACTGCAACTGCATTCATCTGCATTCTGATTGGCATGGGGGAGAGCTCCATTCCCCCACCGCAAATAGGTTCAAGAACGATAATTTATGTCAGTAGGTACAATATAGCTACATCTTATAATCATGTGTGTTAAAATAATTTGTCGTTAGATCGTTTAAATATTTTAAAGGATCTGTTTTTAATAGACATTTTACAAAAACAACTGGTACATTTGGTAATTCTGTAAAAGAAAAACCCAACTGCTGTGACATTGCCAACCACAATGCCGTGACTCGGATTCGAACCGAGGTTGCTGCGGCCACAACGCAGAGTACTAACCACTATACGATCACGGCGAGCTACTTGGGCTCAATAACATACAGTGACATGGAGAATTTATAATTCGGTACACTCAGGGAACTCCTGTGATAGGCTGAATGTGTTAATTGCTTCCTCATTCCTTATACAAAGGCTTTGTCTCCTCAGTGGTTGATAGGCTGAACCTGTTTCCTGGCCTCCTGCTTGTGAACTGCCAGGAGTCAAAGATCACACATACACTTGTGGGCCTGTGATGGGATACCAATGCAGAGAAACACACCTGACGCAGATCTTCTATACTGTCTAGTAGACCTGCATCTCCCCTGTACCTCCTCAAGTCATCTGTATGTGAAGCAAGAAAGAGTTAAGGAGCGGTCCATCTACACTTTTATAGGGAGGATGCTGCCATGAGCTCCTCCCAGCTAATCACACAAACAGCAGTAAAGCAAGATAACTACACAGTTAGGGGGGACTGCATGGTTAGGTTTTTGAGGAATTATTGAAACTGACCTCAGTGACCCATGATCAGAGCTGTGGCTAATGACTGCGTGCCTAATTATGATGAAGCAAGCACCATGGCTCGTAGGGGCCCCACAACACGCTTTTCTTAGCTCAATTAAAGTATAAACCTCTGCCATATATGAGTGGTAAAGGCTTGTTAATTTGGTTGCTTTTCCAATTCACGTCTGACAACAAGATGAAGGAACATTGTGGCATCAGAAGCTTTGGAAAGTAGCCACCAACCTCAGAGAAAGAGAGAAAGAGGGAAAAGGCAGTATGAGGTGTGGAGAAAACAGCAGCAGGTACAAGGAGCTCAAATGAGATTAATGGCGCCTAAATAGAGCACGTAAAGGAACAGTTACAAATCTGAGAAAAAGGAAAGAAAGACTAGGAAAAAAACACGGAAAGAGCCTGTAGATAAAATTCTCTTCCTGGGACAGCAGGCTAAGAGAAATTACACAGGGAGCAGTTAAGCTTGTAACACGGGGAGAATAGAAAAGAAAATGCAGTTTTATGAAGTGTGTTGCCTAATCCAGCAAGCACTTTTGTTTTATTTTTCTATTTGCTTCTTTTATATTTAAAGTAAGTTTCAAGTGCATGAATGGTATGACTGAGAGAGCCAGGGTATAATAATTTGAAGTGTTTGCACCAGCGCTAATGTAGGACGAGAGTTATAGCAAAGATATGAAAGGGGTAGCGATAATAAATATGTGAAAGGGCAATAGTGACACCAAAATAAGCCACCTATTTATAAAACTGACATGGAAGAAATTCTAAAGGTTAGCTTCTGAAATTGTAGCCGATGTTAAAAAGTTTCTCGTTGTTGGCAGGATTCAACCTGCGCGGTGGGACCCCAATGGATTTCTAGTCCATCGCCTTAACCACTCAGCCACAACAACTGACTGCAAGATTTGTGCAAATAATCTGCATGAAAGTTTTCAAGGTGTGCCACAGCAAATTCCTGATATCCTGCAATGCACTTTTTAAAAATAATGTTTTTTTCAGCAGGCACATTCTCTCCTAAAAACAAAAATAAGGCTACATCTTATAATCATGTGTGTTTAAATAATTTGTCGTTAGATCGTTTAAATATTTTAAAGGATCTGTTTTTAATAGACATTTTACAAAAACAACTAGTACATTTGGTAATTCTGTAAAAGAAAAACCCAACTGCCGTGACATTGCCAACCACAATGCCGTGACTCGGATTCGAACCGAGGTTGCTGCAGCCACAACGCAGAGTACTAACCACTATACGATCACGGCGAGCTACTTGGGCTCAATAACATACAGTGACATGGAGAATTTATAATTCTAAACACTCAGGGAACTCCAGTGATAGGCTGAATGTGTTCATTGCTTCCTCATTCCTTATACAAAGGCTTTGTCTCCTCAGTGGTTGATAGGCTGAAACCGTTTCCTGGCCGCCTGCTTGTGAACTGCCAGAAGTCAAAGATCACACATACACTTGTGGGCCTGTGATGGGACACCAATGCAGAGAAACACACCTGGCGCAGATCTTCTATTCTGTCTATTAGACCTGCATCTCCCCTGTACCTCCTCAAGCCATCTGTATGTGAAGCAAGAAAAAGTTAAGGAGTGGTCCATCTACACTTTTATAGGGAGGATGCTGCCGTGAGCTCCTCCCAGCTAATCACACAAACAGCAGTTAAGCAAGATAACTACACAGTTAGGGGGGAGTGCATGGTTAGGTTTTTGAGGAATTATTGAAACTGACCTCAGTGACCCATGATCAGAGCTGTGGCTAGTGACTGCGCGCCCAATTATGATGAAGCAAGCACCTTGGCTCGTAGGGGCCCCACAACACGCTTTTCTTAGCTCATTGAATTAAAGTATAAACCTCTGCCATGTATGAGTGGTAAAGGCTTGTTAATTTGGTTGCTTTTCCAATTCACGTCTGACAACAAGATGAAGGAACATTGGGGCATCAGAAGCTTTGGAAAGTAGCCACCAACCTCAGAGAAAGAGAGAAAGAGGGAAAAGGCAGTATGAGGTGTGGAGAAAACAGCAGCAGGTACAAGGAGCTCAAATGAGATTAATGGCGCCTAAATAGAGCACATAAAGGAACAGTTACAAATCTAAGAAAAGGGAAAGAAAGACTAGGAAAAAAACACGGAAAGAGCCTGTAGATAAAATTCTCTTCCTGGGACAGCAGGCTAAGAGAAATTACACAGGGAGCAGTTAAGCTTGTAACACGGGGAGAATAGAAAAGAAAATGCAGTTTTATGAAGTGTGTTTGCCTAATCCAGCAAGCACTTTTGTTTTTTTTTTCTATTTGCTTCTTTTATTGGTAAAGTAAGTTTCAAGTGCATGAATGGTATGACTGAGAGAGCCAGGGTATAATAATTTGAAGTGTTTGCACCAGCGCTAATGTAGGACGAGAGTTATAGCAAAGATATGAAAGGGGGAGCGATAATAAATATGTGAAAGGGCAATAGTGACACCAAAATAAGCCACCTATTTATAAAACTGACATGGAAGAAATTCTAAAGGTTAACTTCTGAAATTGTAGCCGATGTTAAAAAGTTTCTCATTGTTGGCAGGATTCGAACCTGCAAGGGGAAACCCCAATGGATTTCTAGTCCATCGCCTTAACCACTCGGCCACAACAACTGACTGTAAGTATTGTGCAAATAATCTGTATGAAAGTTTTCAAGGTGTCCCAAAGCAAATTCCTGGTATTCTGCAATGCACTTTTTTAAAATAATGTATTTTTCAGCAGGCACATTCTCTCCTAAAAACAAAAATTGCATGAGTATATCTCTAGGTTGGAAAAGGATAGGCTTTCATGCATACTCTCATGTGGCACTCAAGTTTTTGGGACCCTATTGCACTCTGTTTTCGTGCTGCTTTTAGTCTATGGCCCATATTACAGAAGTCTACCATCTTTGAGTATTTGAGGCTCCTTTGTAAGTGATTTATCTTTTTTACTTGAAGAGCTATATAATAAAGGGGTCAGGGAAAGATTGCATTCATGGAAGATAAAAGAAGGCACACTTGTCTCACCAAATGCCGTAGAGAAACCTGATGTTTTACTCATGTTATCCTTAGTTTGTTTTTGTTAGACCTTGCATTCTTAAGGTGGCCTCAACCCTACCTTATTGCTTTTCACCTACGCATTTTGCTGTATCTTTTTGTTGGCCTTAGGACTCTGATCACTTTATTGCTACTAATCAGTGCTGAAGTGAACGTGCTTCTTCCCAAATCATGTGTGTAATTGGAGTATACCTGACTGACAGATTTCATTGACTTGAAAGCCCCTTGTAAAGTGGTATACCATATACCCAGGAACTGATTGTGCCGCCCAAAAAAGTATCATTTCAAACCTGTCTCAAGCCTGCTACTGCAGTGCCTGTGCTGCAGTGTACTGCCACTTCGACTTGCCATTTAAAACTACTTGCCAAGCCTTAAACTCCAATTTTATTACATATAATTAACCAAAAGGTAGGCCCTAGGTAGTCCTAGGGGCATCATGCTATGTAAGTAAAAGGTAAGACATGTACTGTGGTAGTTTGCATGTCCTGGTAGTACAAAACAGTCTATTACATTTTTCACTACTGTGAGGTCTGCCCCTCTCGTAGGTTAGCATTGGGTATTCCCTTATACTTTTTGGGGGGTAATTCCATATCAGAGAGGAGAAGCTTTATTTATTTATTGATAAATCCTATTTACTGGTGAGGTTGGATTTAACTTTACTACTTTATAAATGCCATTTTTAGAGAGTGAGCATTTCTCTGCACTTACTGCTCTATTTGCCTGAAAACCTGTCTCCAATTGACGTCTGGATTGGGCTGCGAGACAGCTACATTTGTGCATTCCCTCTAGACAGCCACAATACTGGTCACTCAACTGCAACTGCATTCATCTGCATTCTGATTGGCATGGGGGAGAGCTCCATTCCCCCACCGCAAATAGGTTCAAGAACGATAATTTATGTCAGTAGGTACAATATAGCTACATCTTATAATCATGTGTGTTAAAATAATTTGTCGTTAGATCGTTTAAATATTTTAAAGGATCTGTTTTTAATAGACATTTTACAAAAACAACTGGTACATTTGGTAATTCTGTAAAAGAAAAACCCAACTGCCGTGACATTGCCAACCACAATGCCGTGACTCGGATTCGAACCGAGGTTGCTGCGGCCACAACGCAGAGTACTAACCACTATACGATCACGGCGAGCTACTTGGGCTCAATAACATACAGTGACATGGAGAATTTATAATTCGGTACACTCAGGGAACTCCTGTGATAGGCTGAATGTGTTAATTGCTTCCTCATTCCTTATACAAAGGCTTTGTCTCCTCAGTGGTTGATAGGCTGAAACTGTTTCCTGGCCGCCTGCTTGTGAACTGCCAGGAGTCAAAGATCACACATACACTTGTGGGCCTGTGATGGGACACCAATGCAGAGAAACACACCTGACGCAGATCTTCTATACTGTCTAGTAGACCTGCATCTCCCCTGTACCTCCTCAAGCCATCTGTATGTGAAGCAAGAAAGAGTTAAGGAGCGGTCCATCTACACTTTTATAGGGAGGATGCTGCCATGAGCTCCTCCCAGCTAATCACACAAACAGCAGTAAAGCAAGATAACTACACAGTTAGGGGGGACTGCATGGTTAGGTTTTTGAGGAATTATTGAAACTGACCTCAGTGACCCATGATCAGAGCTGTGGCTAATGACTGCGTGCCTAATTATGATGAAGCAAGCACCATGGCTCGTAGGGGCCCCACAACACGCTTTTCTTAGCTCAATTAAAGTATAAACCTCTGCCATATATGAGTGGTAAAGGCTTGTTAATTTGGTTGCTTTTCCAATTCACGTCTGACAACAAGATGAAGGAACATTGGGGCATCAGAAGCTTTGGAAAGTAGCCACCAACCTCAGAGAAAGAGAGAAAGAGGGAAAAGGCAGTATGAGGTGTGGAGAAAACAGCAGCAGGTACAAGGAGCTCAAATGAGATTAATGGCGCCTAAATAGAGCACGTAAAGGAACAGTTACAAATCTAAGAAAAGGGAAAGAAATACTAGGAAAAAAACACGGAAAGAGCCTGTAGATAAAATTCTCTTCCTGGGACAGCAGGCTAAGAGAAATTACACAGGGAGCAGTTAAGCTTGTAACACGGGGAGAATAGAAAAGAAAATGCAGTTTTATGAAGTGTGTTGCCTAATCCAGCAAGCACTTTTGTTTTATTTTTCTATTTGCTTCTTTTATTGGTAAAGTAAGTTTCAAGTGCATGAATGGTATGACTGAGAGAGCCAGGGTATAATAATTTGAAGTGTTTGCACCAGCGCTAATGTAGGACGAGAGTTATAGCAAAGATATGAAAGGGGTAGCGATAATAAATATGTGAAAGGGCAATAGTGACACCAAAATAAGCCACCTATTTATAAAACTGACATGGAAGAAATTCTAAAGGTTAGCTTCTGAAATTGTAGCCGATGTTAAAATGTTTCTCGTTGTTGGCAGGATTCGAACCTGTGCGGGGGGACCCCAATGGATTTCTAGACCATCGCCTTAACCACTCAGCCACAACAACTGACTGCAAGTTTTGTGCAAATAATCTGTATGAAAGTTTTCAAGGTGTCCCACAGAAAATTCCTGATATCCTGCAATGCACTTTTTAAAAATAATGTTTTTTTCAGCAGGCACATTCTCTCCTAAAAACAAAAATAAGGCTACATCTTATAATCATGTGTGTTTAAATAATTTGTCGTTAGATCGTTTAAATATTTTAAAGGATCTGTTTTTAATAGACATTTTACAAAAACAACTAGTACATTTGGTAATTCTGTAAAAGAAAAACCCAACTGCCGTGACATTGCCAACCACAATGCCATGACTCGGATTCGAACCGAGGTTGCTGCGGCCACAACGCAGAGTACTAACCACTATACGATCACGGCGAGCTACTTGGGCTCAATAACATACAGTGACATGGAGAATTTATAATTCGAAACACTCAGGGAACTCCTGTGATAGGCTGAATGTGTTCATTGCTTCCTCATTCCTTATACAAAGGCTTTGTCTCCTCAGTGGTTGATAGGCTGAAACCGTTTCCTGGCCGCCTGCTTGTGAACTGCCAGAAGTCAAAGATCACACATACACTTGTGGGCCTGTGATGGGACACCAATGCAGAGAAACACACCTGGCGCAGATCTTCTATTCTGTCTATTAGACCTGCATCTCCCCTGTACCTCCTCAAGCCATCTGTATGTGAAGCAAGAAAAAGTTAAGGAGCGGTCCATCTACACTTTTATAGGGAGGATGCTGCCGTGAGCTCCTCCCAGCTAATCACACAAACAGCAGTAAAGCAAGATAACTACACAGTTAGGGGGGACTGCATGGTTAGGTTTTTGAGGAATTATTGAAACTGACCTCAGTGACCCATGATCAGAGCTGTGGCTTTTGACTGCATGCCTAATTATGATGAAGCAAGCACCATGGCTCGTAGGGGCCCCACAACACGCTTTTCTTAGCTCAATTAAAGTATAAACCTCTGCCATATATGAGTGGTAAAGGCTTGTTAATTTGGTTGCTTTTCCAATTCACGTCTGACAACAAGATGAAGGAACATTGGGGCATCAGAAGCTTTGGAAAGTAGCCACCAACCTCAGAGAAAGAGAGAAAGAGGGAAAAGGCAGTATGAGGTGTGGAGAAAACAGCAGCAGGTACAAGGAGCTCAAATGAGATTAATGGCGCCTAAATAGAGCACGTAAAGGAACAGTTACAAATCTAAGAAAAGGGAAAGAAAGACTAGGAAAAAAACACGGAAAGAGCCTGTAGATAAAATTCTCTTCCTGGGACAGCAGGCTAAGAGAAATTACACAGGGAGCAGTTAAGCTTGTAACACGGGGAGAATAGAAAAGAAAATGCAGTTTTATGAAGTGTGTTTGCCTAATCCAGCAAGCACTTTTGTTTTATTTTTCTATTTGCTTCTTTTATTGGTAAAGTAAGTTTCAAGTGCATGAATGGTATGACTGAGAGAGCCAGGGTATAATAATTTGAAGTGTTTGCACCAGCGCTAATGTAGGACGAGAGTTATAGCAAAGATATGAAAGGGGTAGCGATAATAAATATGTGAAAGGGCAATAGTGACACCAAAATAAGCCACCTATTTATAAAACTGACATGGAAGAAATTCTAAAGGTTAACTTCTGAAATTGTAGCCGATGTTAAAAAGTTTCTCGTTGTTGGCAGGATTCGAACCTGCGCGGGGAGACCCCAATGGATTTCTAGTCAACTGACTGTAAGTTTTGTGCAAATAATCTGCATGAAAGTTTTCAAGGTGTGCCACAGCAAATTCCTGATATCCTGCAATGCACTTTTTAAAAATAATGTTTTTTTCAGCAGGCACATTCTCTCCTAAAAACAAAAATAAGGCTACATCTTATAATCATGTGTGTTTAAATAATTTGTCGTTAAATCGTTTAAATATTTTAAAGGATCTGTTTTTAATAGACATTTTACAAAAACAACTGGTACATTTGGTAATTCTGTAAAAGAAAAACCCAACTGCCGTGACATTGCCAACCACAATGCCGTGACTCGGATTCGAACCGAGGTTGCTGCAGCCACAACGCAGAGTACTAACCACTATACGATCACGGCGAGCTACTTGGGCTCAATAACATACAGTGACATGGAGAATTTATAATTCTAAACACTCAGGGAACTCCAGTGATAGGCTGAATGTGTTCATTGCTTCCTCATTCCTTATACAAAGGCTTTGTCTCCTCAGTGGTTGATAGGCTGAAACCGTTTCCTGGCCGCCTGCTTGTGAACTGCCGGAAGTCAAAGATCACACATACACTTGTGGGCCTGTGATGGGACACCAATGCAGAGAAACACACCTGGCGCAGATCTTCTATTCTGTCTATTAGACCTGCATCTCCCCTGTACCTCCTCAAGCCATCTGTATGTGAAGCAAGAAAAAGTTAAGGAGCGGTCCATCTACACTTTTATAGGGAGGATGCTGCCGTGAGCTCCTCCCAGCTAATCACACAAACAGCAGTAAAGCAAGATAACTACACAGTTAGGGGGGACTGCATGGTTAGGTTTTTGAGGAATTATTGAAACTGACCTCAGTGACCCATGATCAGAGCTGTGGCTAATGACTGCGCGCCCAATTATGATGAAGCAAGCACCTTGGCTCGTAGGGGCCCCACAACACGCTTTTCTTAGCTCATTGAATTAAAGTATAAACCTCTGCCATGTATGAGTGGTAAAGGCTTGTTAATTTGGTTGCTTTTCCAATTCACGTCTGACAACAAGATGAAGGAACATTGGGGCATCAGAAGCTTTGGAAAGTAGCCACCAACCTCAGAGAAAGAGAGAAAGAGGGAAAAGGCAGTATGAGGTGTGGAGAAAACAGCAGCAGGTACAAGGAGCTCAAATGAGATTAATGGCGCCTAAATAGAGCACATAAAGGAACAGTTACAAATCTAAGAAAAGGGAAAGAAAGACTAGGAAAAAAACACGGAAAGAGCCTGTAGATAAAATTCTCTTCCTGGGACAGCAGGCTAAGAGAAATTACACAGGGAGCAGTTAAGCTTGTAACACGGGGAGAATAGAAAAGAAAATGCAGTTTTATGAAGTGTGTTTGCCTAATCCAGCAAGCACTTTTGTTTTATTTTTCTATTTGCTTCTTTTATTGGTAAAGTAAGTTTCAAGTGCATGAATGGTATGACTGAGAGAGCCAGGGTATAATAATTTGAAGTGTTTGCACCAGCGCTAATGTAGGACGAGAGTTATAGCAAAGATATGAAAGGGGTAGCGATAATAAATATGTGAAAGGGCAATAGTGACACCAAAATAAGCCACCTATTCATAAAACTGACATGGAAGAAATTCTAAAGGTTAACTTCTGAAATTGTAGCCGATGTAAAAAAGTGTTTCGTTGTTGGCAGGATTCGAACCTGCGCGGGGAGACCCCAATGGATTTCTAGTCCATCACCTTAACCACTCGGCCACAACAACTGACTGTAAGTTTTGTGCAAATAATCTGCATGAAAGTTTTCAAGGTGTGCCACAGCAAATTCCTGATATCCTGCAATGCACTTTTTAAAAATAATGTTTTTTTCAGCAGGCACATTCTCTCCTAAAAACAAAAATAAGGCTACATCTTATAATCATGTGTGTTTAAATAATTTGTCGTTAAATCGTTTAAATATTTTAAAGGATCTGTTTTTAATAGACATTTTACAAAAACAACTGGTACATTTGGTAATTCTGTAAAAGAAAAACCCAACTGCCGTGACATTGCCAACCACAATGCCGTGACTCGGATTCGAACCGAGGTTGCTGCAGCCAAAACTCAGAGTACTAACCACTATACGATCACGGCGAGCTACTTGGGCTCAATAACATACAGTGACATGGAGAATTTATAATTCTAAACACTCAGGGAACTCCAGTGATAGGCTGAATGTGTTCATTGCTTCCTCATTCCTTATACAAAGGCTTTGTCTCCTCAGTGGTTGATAGGCTGAAACCGTTTCCTGGTTGCCTGCTTGTGAACTGCCAGAAGTCAAAGATCACACATACACTTGTTGGCCTGTGATGGGACACCAATGCAGAGAAACACACCTGGCGCAGATCTTCTATTCTGTCTATTAGACCTGCATCTCCCCTGTACCTCCTCAAGCCATCTGTATGTGAAGCAAGAAAAAGTTAAGGAGCGGTCCATCTATACTTTTATAGGGAGGATGCTGCCGTGAGCTCCTCCCAGCTAATCACACAAACAGCAGTAAAGCAAGATAACTACACAGTTAGGGGGGACTGCATGGTTAGGTTTTTGAGGAATTATTGAAACTGACCTCAGTGACCCATGATCAGAGCTGTGGCTAATGACTGCGCGCCCAATTATGATGAAGCAAGCACCTTGGCTCGTAGGGGCCCCACAACACGCTTTTCTTAGCTCATTGAATTAAAGTATAAACCTCTGCCATGTATGAGTGGTAAAGGCTTGTTAATTTGGTTGCTTTTTCAATTCACGTCTGACAACAAGATGAAGGAACATTGGGGCATCAGAAGCTTTGGAAAGTAGCCACCAACCTCAGAGAAAGAGAGAAAGAGGGAAAAGGCAGTATGAGGTGTGGAGAAAACAGCAGCAGGTACAAGGAGCTCAAATGAGATTAATGGCGCCTAAATAGAGCACATAAAGGAACAGTTACAAATCTAAGAAAAGGGAAAGAAAGACTAGGAAAAAAACACGGAAAGAGCCTGTAGATAAAATTCTCTTCCTGGGACAGCAGGCTAAGAGAAATTACACAGGGAGCAGTTAAGCTTGTAACACGGGGAGAATAGAAAAGAAAATGCAGTTTTATGAAGTGTGTTTGCCTAATCCAGCAAGCACTTTTGTTTTATTTTTCTATTTGCTTCTTTCATTGGTAAAGTAAGTTTCAAGTGCATGAATGGTATGACTGAGAGAGCCAGGGTATAATAATTTGAAGTGTTTGCACCAGCGCTAATGTAGGACGAGAGTTATAGCAAAGATATGAAAGGGGGAGCGATAATAAATATGTGAAAGGGCAATAGTGACACCAAAATAAGCCACCTATTTATAAAACTGACATGGAAGAAATTCTAAAGGTTAACTTCTGAAATTGTAGCCGATGTTAAAAAGTTTCTCGTTGTTGGCAGGATTCGAACCTGCGCGGGGAGACCCCAATGGATTTCTAGTCCATCGCCTTAACCACTCGGCCACAACAACTGACTGTAAGTATTGTGCAAATAATCTGTATGAAAGTTTTCAAGGTGTCCCAAAGCAAATTCCTGGTATTCTGCAATGCACTTTTTTAAAATAATGTATTTTTCAGCAGGCACATTCTCTCCTAAAAACAAAAATTGCATGAGTATATCTCTAGGTTGGAAAAGGATAGGCTTTCATGCATACTCTCATGTGGCACTCAAGTTTTTGGGACCCTATTGCACTCTGTTTTCGTGCTGCTTTTAGTCTATGGCCCATATTACAGAAGTCTACCATCTTTGAGTATTTGAGGCTCCTTTGTAAGTGATTTATCTTTTTTACTTGAAGAGCTATATAATAAAGGGGTCAGGGAAAGATCGCATTCATGGAAGATAAAAGAAGGCACACTTGTCTCACCAAATGCCGTAGAGAAACCTGATGTTTTACTCATGTTATCCTTAGTTTGTTTTTGTTAGACCTTGC
The DNA here is from genome assembly GCF_964261635.1 of Lissotriton helveticus. NCBI lineage: Eukaryota > Metazoa > Chordata > Amphibia > Caudata > Salamandridae > Lissotriton > Lissotriton helveticus. The sequence continues at coordinate 134,302,038 of NC_136073.1, read as the reverse complement.
ATTCTTAAGGTGGCCTCAACCCTACCTTATTGCTTTTCACCTACGCATTTTGCTGTATCTTTTTGTTGGCCTTAGGACTCTGATCACTTTATTGCTACTAATCAGTGCTGAAGTGAACGTGCTTCTTCCCTAATCATGTGTGTAATTGGAGTATACCTGACTGACAGATTTCATTGACTTGAAAGCCCCTTGTAAAGTGGTATACCATATACCCAGGAACTGATTGTGCCACCCAAAAAAGTATCATTTCAAACCTGTCTCAAGCCTGCTACTGCAGTGCCTGTGCTGCAGTGTACTGCCACTTCGACTTGCCATTTAAAACTACTTGCCAAGCCTTAAACTCCAATTTTATTACATATAATTAACCAAAAGGTAGGCCCTAGGTAGTACTAGGGGCATCATGCTATGTAAGTAAAAGGTAAGACATGTACTGTGGTAGTTTGCATGTCCTGGTAGTACAAAACAGTCTATTACATTTTTCACTACTGTGAGGTCTGCCCCTCTCGTAGGTTAGCATTGGGTATTCCCTTATACTTTTTGGGGGGTAATTCCATATCAGAGAGGAGAAGCTTTATTTATTTATTGATAAATCCTATTTACTGGTGAGGTTGGATTTAACTTTACTACTTTATAAATGCCATTTTTAGAGAGTGAGCATTTCTCTGCACTTACTGATCTATTTGCCTGAAAACCTGTCTCCAATTGACGTCTGGATTGGGCTGCGAGACAGCTACATTTGTGCATTCCCTCTAGACAGCCACAATACAGGTCACTCAACTGCAACTGCATTCATCTGCATTCTGATTGGCATGGGGGAGAGCTCCATTCCCCCACCGCAAATAGGTTCAAGAACGATAATTTATGTCAGTAGGTACAATATAGCTACATCTTATAATCATGTGTGTTAAAATAATTTGTCGTTAGATCGTTTAAATATTTTAAAGGATCTGTTTTTAATAGATATTTTACAAAAACAACTGGTACATTTGGTAATTCTGTAAAAGAAAAACCCAACTGCCATGACATTGCCAACCACAATGCCGTGACTCGGATTCGAACCGAGGTTGCTGCGGCCACAACGCAGAGTACTAACCACTATACGATCACGGCGAGCTACTTGGGCTCAATAACCTACAGTGACATGGAGAATTTATAATTCGGTACACTCAGGGAACTCCTGTGATAGGCTGAATGTGTTAATTGCTTCCTCATTCCTTATACAAAGGCTTTGTCTCCTCAGTGGTTGATAGGCTGAAACTGTTTCCTGGCCGCCTGCTTGTGAACTGCCAGGAGTCAAAGATCACACATACACTTGTGGGCCTGTGATGGGACACCAATGCAGAGAAACACACCTGGCGCAGATCTTCTATACTGTCTAGTAGACCTGCATCTCCCCTGTACCTACTCAAGCCATCTGTATGTGAAGCAAGAAAGAGTTAAGGAGCGGTCCATCTACACTTTTATAGGGAGGATGCTGCCATGAGCTCCTCCCAGCTAATCACACAAACAGCAGTAAAGCAAGATAACTACACAGTTAGGGGGGACTGCATGGTTAGGTTTTTGAGGAATTATTGAAACTGACCTCAGTGACCCATGATCAGAGCTGTGGCTAATGACTGCGTGCCTAATTATGATGAAGCAAGCACCATGGCTCGTAGGGGCCCCACAACACGCTTTTCTTAGCTCAATTAAAGTATAAACCTCTGCCATATATGAGTGGTAAAGGCTTGTTAATTTGGTTGCTTTTCCAATTCACGTCTGACAACAAGATGAAGGAACATTGGGGCATCAGAAGCTTTGGAAAGTAGCCACCAACCTCAGAGAAAGAGAGAAAGAGGGAAAAGGCAGTATGAGGTGTGGAGAAAACAGCAGCAGGTACAAGGAGCTCAAATGAGATTAATGGCGCCTAAATAGAGCACGTAAAGGAACAGTTACAAATCTAAGAAAAAGGAAAGAAAGACTAGGAAAAAAACACGGAAAGAGCCTGTAGATAAAATTCTCATCCTGGGACAGCAGGCTAAGAGAAATTACACAGGGAGCAGTTAAGCTTGTAACACGGGGAGAATAGAAAAGAAAATGCAGTTTTATGAAGTGTGTTGCCTAATCCAGCAAGCACTTTTGTTTTATTTTTCTATTTGCTTCTTTTATTGGTAAAGTAAGTTTCAAGTGCATGAATGGTATGACTGAGAGAGCCAGGGTATAATAATTTGAAGTGTTTGCACCAGCGCTAATGTAGGACGAGAGTTATAGCAAAGATATGAAAGGGTTAGCGATAATAAATATGTGAAAGGGCAATAGTGACACCAAAATAAGCCACCTATTTATAAAACTGACATGGAAGAAATTCTAAAGGTTAGCTTCTGAAATTGTAGCCGATGTTAAAAAGTTTCTCGTTGTTGGCAGGATTCGAACCTGCGCGGGGGGACCCCAATGGATTTCTAGTCCATCACCTTAACCACTCGGCCACAACAACTGACTGCAAGTTTTGTGCAAATAATCTGTATGAAAGTTTTCAAGGTGTCCCACAGAAAATTCCTGATATCCTGCAATGCACTTTTTAAAAATAATGTTTTTTTCAGCAGGCACATTCTCTCCTAAAAACAAAAATAAGGCTACATCTTATAATCATGTGTGTTTAAATAATTTGTCGTTAGATCGTTTAAATATTTTAAAGGATCTGTTTTTAATAGACATTTTACAAAAACAACTAGTACATTTGGTAATTCTGTAAAAGAAAAACCCAACTGCCGTGACATTGCCAACCACAATGCCGTGACTCGGATTCGTACCGAGGTTGCTGCAGCCACAACGCAGAGTACTATCCACTATACGATCACGGCGAGCTACTTGGGCTCAATAACATACAGTGACATGGAGAATTTATAATTCTAAACACTCAGGGAACTCCAGTGATAGGCTGAATGTGTTCATTGCTTCCTCATTCCTTATACAAAGGCTTTGTCTCCTCAGTGGTTGATAGGCTGAAACCGTTTCCTGGCCGCCTGCTTGTGAACTGCCGGAAGTCAAAGATCACACATACACTTGTGGGCCTGTGATGGGACACCAATGCAGAGAAACACACCTGGCGCAGATCTTCTATTCTGTCTATTAGACCTGCATCTCCCCTGTACCTCCTCAAGCCATCTGTATGTGAAGCAAGAAAAAGTTAAGGAGCGGTCCATCTACACTTTTATAGGGAGGATGCTGCCGTGAGCTCCTCCCAGCTAATCACACAAACAGCAGTAAAGCAAGATAACTACACAGTTAGGGGGGACTGCATGGTTAGGTTTTTGAGGAATTATTGAAACTGACCTCAGTGACCCATGATCAGAGCTGTGGCTAATGACTGCGCGCCCAATTATGATGAAGCAAGCACCTTGGCTCGTAGGGGCCCCACAACACGCTTTTCTTAGCTCATTGAATTAAAGTATAAACCTCTGCCATGTATGAGTGGTAAAGGCTTGTTAATTTGGTTGCTTTTCCAATTCACGTCTGACAACAAGATGAAGGAACATTGGGGCATCAGAAGCTTTGGAAAGTAGCCACCAACCTCAGAGAAAGAGAGAAAGAGGGAAAAGGCAGTATGAGGTGTGGAGAAAACAGCAGCAGGTACAAGGAGCTCAAATGAGATTAATGGCGCCTAAATAGAGCACATAAAGGAACAGTTACAAATCTAAGAAAAGGGAAAGAAAGACTAGGAAAAAAACACGGAAAGAGCCTGTAGATAAAATTCTCTTCCTGGGACAGCAGGCTAAGAGAAATTACACAGGGAGCAGTTAAGCTTGTAACACGGGGAGAATAGAAAAGAAAATGCAGTTTTATGAAGTGTGTTTGCCTAATCCAGCAAGCACTTTTGTTTTATTTTTCTATTTGCTTCTTTTATTGGTAAAGTAAGTTTCAAGTGCATGAATGGTATGACTGAGAGAGCCAGGGTATAATAATTTGAAGTGTTTGCACCAGCGCTAATGTAGGACGAGAGTTATAGCAAAGATATGAAAGGGGTAGCGATAATAAATATGTGAAAGGGCAATAGTGACACCAAAATAAGCCACCTATTCATAAAACTGACATGGAAGAAATTCTAAAGGTTAACTTCTGAAATTGTAGCCGATGTAAAAAAGTGTTTCGTTGTTGGCAGGATTCGAACCTGCGCGGGGAGACCCCAATGGATTTCTAGTCCATCACCTTAACCACTCGGCCACAACAACTGACTGTAAGTTTTGTGCAAATAATCTGCATGAAAGTTTTCAAGGTGTGCCACAGCAAATTCCCGATATCCTGCAATGCACTTTTTAAAAATAATGTTTTTTTCAGCAGGCACATTCTCTCCTAAAAACAAAAATAAGGCTACATCTTATAATCATGTGTGTTTAAATAATTTGTCGTTAAATCGTTTAAATATTTTAAAGGATCTGTTTTTAATAGACATTTTACAAAAACAACTGGTACATTTGGTAATTCTGTAAAAGAAAAACCCAACTGCCGTGACATTGCCAACCACAATGCCGTGACTCGGATTCGAACCGAGGTTGCTGCAGCCAAAACTCAGAGTACTAACCACTATACGATCACGGCGAGCTACTTGGGCTCAATAACATACAGTGACATGGAGAATTTATAATTCTAAACACTCAGGGAACTCCAGTGATAGGCTGAATGTGTTCATTGCTTCCTCATTCCTTATACAAAGGCTTTGTCTCCTCAGTGGTTGATAGGCTGAAACCGTTTCCTGGTTGCCTGCTTGTGAACTGCCAGAAGTCAAAGATCACACATACACTTGTTGGCCTGTGATGGGACACCAATGCAGAGAAACACACCTGGCGCAGATCTTCTATTCTGTCTATTAGACCTGCATCTCCCCTGTACCTCCTCAAGCCATCTGTATGTGAAGCAAGAAAAAGTTAAGGAGCGGTCCATCTATACTTTTATAGGGAGGATGCTGCCGTGAGCTCCTCCCAGCTAATCACACAAACAGCAGTAAAGCAAGATAACTACACAGTTAGGGGGGACTGCATGGTTAGGTTTTTGAGGAATTATTGAAACTGACCTCAGTGACCCATGATCAGAGCTGTGGCTAATGACTGCGCGCCCAATTATGATGAAGCAAGCACCTTGGCTCGTAGGGGCCCCACAACACGCTTTTCTTAGCTCATTGAATTAAAGTATAAACCTCTGCCATGTATGAGTGGTAAAGGCTTGTTAATTTGGTTGCTTTTTCAATTCACGTCTGACAACAAGATGAAGGAACATTGGGGCATCAGAAGCTTTGGAAAGTAGCCACCAACCTCAGAGAAAGAGAGAAAGAGGGAAAAGGCAGTATGAGGTGTGGAGAAAACAGCAGCAGGTACAAGGAGCTCAAATGAGATTAATGGCGCCTAAATAGAGCACATAAAGGAACAGTTACAAATCTAAGAAAAGGGAAAGAAAGACTAGGAAAAAAACACGGAAAGAGCCTGTAGATAAAATTCTCTTCCTGGGACAGCAGGCTAAGAGAAATTACACAGGGAGCAGTTAAGCTTGTAACACGGGGAGAATAGAAAAGAAAATGCAGTTTTATGAAGTGTGTTTGCCTAATCCAGCAAGCACTTTTGTTTTATTTTTCTATTTGCTTCTTTCATTGGTAAAGTAAGTTTCAAGTGCATGAATGGTATGACTGAGAGAGCCAGGGTATAATAATTTGAAGTGTTTGCACCAGCGCTAATGTAGGACGAGAGTTATAGCAAAGATATGAAAGGGGGAGCGATAATAAATATGTGAAAGGGCAATAGTGACACCAAAATAAGCCACCTATTTATAAAACTGACATGGAAGAAATTCTAAAGGTTAACTTCTGAAATTGTAGCCGATGTTAAAAAGTTTCTCGTTGTTGGCAGGATTCGAACCTGCGCGGGGAGACCCCAATGGATTTCTAGTCCATCGCCTTAACCACTCGGCCACAACAACTGACTGTAAGTATTGTGCAAATAATCTGTATGAAAGTTTTCAAGGTGTCCCAAAGCAAATTCCTGGTATTCTGCAATGCACTTTTTTAAAATAATGTATTTTTCAGCAGGCACATTCTCTCCTAAAAACAAAAATTGCATGAGTATATCTCTAGGTTGGAAAAGGATAGGCTTTCATGCATACTCTCATGTGGCACTCAAGTTTTTGGGACCCTATTGCACTCTGTTTTCGTGCTGCTTTTAGTCTATGGCCCATATTACAGAAGTCTACCATCTTTGAGTATTTGAGGCTCCTTTGTAAGTGATTTATCTTTTTTACTTGAAGAGCTATATAATAAAGGGGTCAGGGAAAGATCGCATTCATGGAAGATAAAAGAAGGCACACTTGTCTCACCAAATGCCGTAGAGAAACCTGATGTTTTACTCATGTTATCCTTAGTTTGTTTTTGTTAGACCTTGCATTCTTAAGGTGGCCTCAACCCTACCTTATTGCTTTTCACCTACGCATTTTGCTGTATCTTTTTGTTGGCCTTAGGACTCTGATCACTTTATTGCTACTAATCAGTGCTGAAGTGAACGTGCTTCTTCCCTAATCATGTGTGTAATTGGAGTATACCTGACTGACAGATTTCATTGACTTGAAAGCCCCTTGTAAAGTGGTATACCATATACCCAGGAACTGATTGTGCCACCCAAAAAAGTATCATTTCAAACCTGTCTCAAGCCTGCTACTGCAGTGCCTGTGCTGCAGTGTACTGCCACTTCGACTTGCCATTTAAAACTACTTGCCAAGCCTTAAACTCCAATTTTATTACATATAATTAACCAAAAGGTAGGCCCTAGGTAGTACTAGGGGCATCATGCTATGTAAGTAAAAGGTAAGACATGTACTGTGGTAGTTTGCATGTCCTGGTAGTACAAAACAGTCTATTACATTTTTCACTACTGTGAGGTCTGCCCCTCTCGTAGGTTAGCATTGGGTATTCCCTTATACTTTTTGGGGGGTAATTCCATATCAGAGAGGAGAAGCTTTATTTATTTATTGATAAATCCTATTTACTGGTGAGGTTGGATTTAACTTTACTACTTTATAAATGCCATTTTTAGAGAGTGAGCATTTCTCTGCACTTACTGATCTATTTGCCTGAAAACCTGTCTCCAATTGACGTCTGGATTGGGCTGCGAGACAGCTACATTTGTGCATTCCCTCTAGACAGCCACAATACAGGTCACTCAACTGCAACTGCATTCATCTGCATTCTGATTGGCATGGGGGAGAGCTCCATTCCCCCACCGCAAATAGGTTCAAGAACGATAATTTATGTCAGTAGGTACAATATAGCTACATCTTATAATCATGTGTGTTAAAATAATTTGTCGTTAGATCGTTTAAATATTTTAAAGGATCTGTTTTTAATAGATATTTTACAAAAACAACTGGTACATTTGGTAATTCTGTAAAAGAAAAACCCAACTGCCATGACATTGCCAACCACAATGCCGTGACTCGGATTCGAACCGAGGTTGCTGCGGCCACAACGCAGAGTACTAACCACTATACGATCACGGCGAGCTACTTGGGCTCAATAACCTACAGTGACATGGAGAATTTATAATTCGGTACACTCAGGGAACTCCTGTGATAGGCTGAATGTGTTAATTGCTTCCTCATTCCTTATACAAAGGCTTTGTCTCCTCAGTGGTTGATAGGCTGAAACTGTTTCCTGGCCGCCTGCTTGTGAACTGCCAGGAGTCAAAGATCACACATACACTTGTGGGCCTGTGATGGGACACCAATGCAGAGAAACACACCTGGCGCAGATCTTCTATACTGTCTAGTAGACCTGCATCTCCCCTGTACCTACTCAAGCCATCTGTATGTGAAGCAAGAAAGAGTTAAGGAGCGGTCCATCTACACTTTTATAGGGAGGATGCTGCCATGAGCTCCTCCCAGCTAATCACACAAACAGCAGTAAAGCAAGATAACTACACAGTTAGGGGGGACTGCATGGTTAGGTTTTTGAGGAATTATTGAAACTGACCTCAGTGACCCATGATCAGAGCTGTGGCTAATGACTGCGTGCCTAATTATGATGAAGCAAGCACCATGGCTCGTAGGGGCCCCACAACACGCTTTTCTTAGCTCAATTAAAGTATAAACCTCTGCCATATATGAGTGGTAAAGGCTTGTTAATTTGGTTGCTTTTCCAATTCACGTCTGACAACAAGATGAAGGAACATTGGGGCATCAGAAGCTTTGGAAAGTAGCCACCAACCTCAGAGAAAGAGAGAAAGAGGGAAAAGGCAGTATGAGGTGTGGAGAAAACAGCAGCAGGTACAAGGAGCTCAAATGAGATTAATGGCGCCTAAATAGAGCACGTAAAGGAACAGTTACAAATCTAAGAAAAAGGAAAGAAAGACTAGGAAAAAAACACGGAAAGAGCCTGTAGATAAAATTCTCATCCTGGGACAGCAGGCTAAGAGAAATTACACAGGGAGCAGTTAAGCTTGTAACACGGGGAGAATAGAAAAGAAAATGCAGTTTTATGAAGTGTGTTGCCTAATCCAGCAAGCACTTTTGTTTTATTTTTCTATTTGCTTCTTTTATTGGTAAAGTAAGTTTCAAGTGCATGAATGGTATGACTGAGAGAGCCAGGGTATAATAATTTGAAGTGTTTGCACCAGCGCTAATGTAGGACGAGAGTTATAGCAAAGATATGAAAGGGTTAGCGATAATAAATATGTGAAAGGGCAATAGTGACACCAAAATAAGCCACCTATTTATAAAACTGACATGGAAGAAATTCTAAAGGTTAGCTTCTGAAATTGTAGCCGATGTTAAAAAGTTTCTCGTTGTTGGCAGGATTCGAACCTGCGCGGGGGGACCCCAATGGATTTCTAGTCCATCACCTTAACCACTCGGCCACAACAACTGACTGCAAGTTTTGTGCAAATAATCTGTATGAAAGTTTTCAAGGTGTCCCACAGAAAATTCCTGATATCCTGCAATGCACTTTTTAAAAATAATGTTTTTTTCAGCAGGCACATTCTCTCCTAAAAACAAAAATAAGGCTACATCTTATAATCATGTGTGTTTAAATAATTTGTCGTTAGATCGTTTAAATATTTTAAAGGATCTGTTTTTAATAGACATTTTACAAAAACAACTAGTACATTTGGTAATTCTGTAAAAAAAAAACCCAACTGCCGTGACATTGCCAACCACAATGCCGTGACTCGGATTCGAACCGAGGTTGCTGCAGCCACAACGCAGAGTACTATCCACTATACGATCACGGCGAGCTACTTGGGCTCAATAACATACAGTGACATGGAGAATTTATAATTCTAAACACTCAGGGAACTCCAGTGATAGGCTGAATGTGTTCATTGCTTCCTCATTCCTTATACAAAGGCTTTGTCTCCTCAGTGGTTGATAGGCTGAAACCGTTTCCTGGCCGCCTGCTTGTGAACTGCCAGAAGTCAAAGATCACACATACACTTGTGGGCCTGTGATGGGACACCAATGCAGAGAAACACACCTGGCGCAGATCTTCTATTCTGTCTATTAGACCTGCATCTCCCCTGTACCTCCTCAAGCCATCTGTATGTGAAGCAAGAAAAAGTTAAGGAGCGGTCCATCTACACTTTTATAGGGAGGATGCTGCCGTGAGATCCTCCCAGCTAATCACACAAACAGCAGTAAAGCAAGATAACTACACAGTTAGGGGGGACTGCATGGTTAGGTTTTTGAGGAATTATTGAAACTGACCTCAGTGACCCATGATCAGAGCTGTGGCTAATGACTGCGCGCCCAATTATGATGAAGCAAGCACCTTGGCTCGTAGGGGCCCCACAACACGCTTTTCTTAGCTCATTGAATTAAAGTATAAACCTCTGCCATGTATGAGTGGTAAAGGCTTGTTAATTTGGTTGCTTTTTCAATTCACGTCTGACAACAAGATGAAGGAACATTGGGGCATCAGAAGCTTTGGAAAGTAGCCACCAACCTCAGAGAAAGAGAGAAAGAGGGAAAAGGCAGTATGAGGTGTGGAGAAAACAGCAGCAGGTACAAGGAGCTCAAATGAGATTAATGGCGCCTAAATAGAGCACATAAAGGAACAGTTACAAATCTAAGAAAAGGGAAAGAAAGACTAGGAAAAAAACACGGAAAGAGCCTGTAGATAAAATTCTCTTCCTGGGACAGCAGGCTAAGAGAAATTACACAGGGAGCAGTTAAGCTTGTAACACGGGGAGAATAGAAAAGAAAATGCAGTTTTATGAAGTGTGTTTGCCTAATCCAGCAAGCACTTTTGTTTTATTTTTCTATTTGCTTCTTTCATTGGTAAAGTAAGTTTCAAGTGCATGAATGGTATGACTGAGAGAGCCAGGGTATAATAATTTGAAGTGTTTGCACCAGCGCTAATGTAGGGCGAGAGTTATAGCAAAGATATGAAAGGGGGAGCGATAATAAATATGTGAAAGGGCAATAGTGACACCAAAATAAGCCACCTATTTATAAAACTGACATGGAAGAAATTCTAAAGGTTAACTTCTGAAATTGTAGCCGATGTTAAAAAGTTTCTCGTTGTTGGCAGGATTCGAACCTGCGCGGGGAGACCCCAATGGATTTCTAGTCCATCGCCTTAACCACTCGGCCACAACAACTGACTGTAAATATTGTGCAAATAATCTGTATGAAAGTTTTCAAGGTGTCCCAAAGCAAATTCCTGGTATTCTGCAATGCACTTTTTTAAAATAATGTATTTTTCAGCAGGCACATTCTCTCCTAAAAACAAAAATTGCATGAGTATATCTCTAGGTTGGAAAAGGATAGGCTTTCATGCATACTCTCATGTGGCACTCAAGTTTTTGGGACCCTATTGCACTCTGTTTTCGTGCTGCTTTTAGACTATGGCCCATATTACAGAAGTCTACCATCTTTCAGTATTTGAGGCTCCTTTGTAAGTGATTTATCTTTTTTACTTGAAGAGCTATATAATAAAGGGGTCAGGGAAAGATTGCATTCATGGAAGATAAAAGAAGGCACACTTGTCTCACCAAATGCCGTAGAGAAACCTGATGTTTTACTCATGTTATCCTTAGTTTGTTTTTGTTAGACCTTGCATTCTTAAGGTGGCCTCAACCCTACCTTATTGCTTTTCACCTACGCATTTTGCTGTATCTTTTTGTTGGCCTTAGGACTCTGATCACTTTATTGCTACTAATCAGTGCTGAAGTGAACGTGCTTCTTCCCAAATCATGTGTGTAATTGGAGTATACCTGACTGACAGATTTCATTGACTTGAAAGCCCCTTGTAAAGTGGTATACCATATACCCAGGAACTGATTGTGCCGCCCAAAAAAGTATCATTTCAAACCTGTCTCAAGCCTGCTACTGCAGTGCCTGTGCTGCAGTGTACTGCCACTTCGACTTGCCATTTAAAACTACTTGCCAAGCCTTAAACTCCAATTTTATTACATATAATTAACCAAAAGGTAGGCCCTAGGTAGTCCTAGGGGCATCATGCTATGTAAGTAAAAGGTAAGACATGTACTGTGGTAGTTTGCATGTCCTGGTAGTACAAAACAGTCTATTACATTTTTCACTACTGTGAGGTCTGCCCCTCTCGTAGGTTAGCATTGGGTATTCCCTTATACTTTTTGGGGGGTAATTCCATATCAGAGAGGAGAAGCTTTATTTATTTATTGATAAATCCTATTTACTGGTGAGGTTGGATTTAACTTTACTACTTTATAAATGCCATTTTTAGAGAGTGAGCATTTCTCTGCACTTACTGCTCTATTTGCCTGAAAACCTGTCTCCAATTGACGTCTGGATTGGGCTGCGAGACAGCTACATTTGTGCATTCCCTCTAGACAGCCACAATACAGGTCACTCAACTGCAACTGCATTCATCTGCATTCTGATTGGCATGGGGGAGAGCTCCATTCCCCCACCGCAAATAGGTTCAAGAACTATAATTTATGTCAGTAGGTACAATATAGCTACATCTTATAATCATGTGTGTTAAAATAATTCGTCGTTAGATCGTTTAAATATTTTAAAGGATCTGTTTTTAATAGACATTTTACAAAAACAACTGGTACATTTGGTAATTCTGTAAAAGAAAAACCCAACTGCCGTGACATTGCAAACCACAATGCCGTGACTCGGATTCGAACCGAGGTTGCTGCGGCCACAACGCAGAGTACTAACCACTATACGATCACGGCGAGCTACTTGGGCTCAATAACATACAGTGACATGGAGAATTTATAATTCGGTACACTCAGGGAACTCTTGTGATAGGCTGAATGTGTTAATTGCTTCCTCATTCCTTATACAAAGGCTTTGTCTCCTCAGTGGTTGATAGGCTGAAACTGTTTCCTGGCCGCCTGCTTGTGAACTGCCAGGAGTCAAAGATCACACATACACTTGTGGGCCTGTGATGGGACACCAATGCAGAGAAACACACCTGACGCAGATCTTCTATACTGTCTAGTAGACCTGCATCTCCCCTGTACCTCCTCAAGCCATCTGTATGTGAAGCAAGAAAGAGTTAAGGAGCGGTCCATCTACACTTTTATAGGGAGGATGCTGCCATGAGCTCCTCCCAGCTAATCACACAAACAGCAGTAAAGCAAGATAACTACACAGTTAGGGGGGACTGCATGGTTAGGTTTTTGAGGAATTATTGAAACTGACCTCAGTGACCCATGATCAGAGCTGTGGCTAATGACTGCGTGCCTAATTATGATGAAGCAAGCACCATGGCTCGTAGGGGCCCCACAACACGCTTTTCTTAGCTCAATTAAAGTATAAACCTCTGCCATATATGAGTGGTAAAGGCTTGTTAATTTGGTTGCTTTTCCAATTCACGTCTGACAACAAGATGAAGGAACATTGGGGCATCAGAAGCTTTGGAAAGTAGCCACCAACCTCAGAGAAAGAGAGAAAGAGGGAAAAGGCAGTATGAGGTGTGGAGAAAACAGCAGCAGGTACAAGGAGCTCAAATGAGATTAATGGCGCCTAAATAGAGCACATAAAGGAACAGTTACAAATCTAAGAAAAAGGAAAGAAAGACTAGGAAAAAAACACGGAAAGAGCCTGTAGATAAAATTCTCTTCCTGGGACAGCAGGCTAAGAGAAATTACACAGGGAGCAGTTAAGCTTGTAACACGGGGAGAATAGAAAAGAAAATGCAGTTTTATGAAGTGTGTTGCCTAATCCAGCAAGCACTTTTGTTTTATTTTTCTATTTGCTTCTTTTATTGGTAAAGTAAGTTTCAAGTGCATGAATGGTATGACTGAGAGAGCCAGGGTATAATAATTTGAAGTGTTTGCACCAGCGCTAATGTAGGACGAGAGTTATAGCAAAGATATGAAAGGGGTAGCGATAATAAATATGTGAAAGGGCAATAGTGACACCAAAATAAGCCACCTATTTATAAAACTGACATGGAAGAAATTCTAAAGGTTAGCTTCTGAAATTGTAGCTGATGTTAAAAAGTTTCTCGTTGTTGGCAGGATTCGAACCTGCGCGGGGGGACCCCAATGGATTTCTAGTCCATCGCCTTAACCACTCGGCCACAACAACTGACTGCAAGTTTTGTGCAAATAATCTGTATGAAAGTTTTCAAGGTGTCCCACAGAAAATTCCTGATATCCTGCAATGCACTTTTTAAAAATAATGTTTTTTTCAGCAGGCACATTCTCTCCTAAAAACAAAAATAAGGCTACATCTTATAATCATGTGTGTTTAAATAATTTGTCGTTACATCGTTTAAATATTTTAAAGGATCTGTTTTTAATAGACATTTTACAAAAACAACTAGTACATTTGGTAATTCTGTAAAAGAAAAACCCAACTGCCGTGACATTGCCAACCACAATGCCGTGACTCGGATTCGAACCGAGGTTGCTGCGGCCACAACGCAGAGTACTAACCTCTATACGATCACGGCGAGCTACTTGGGCTCAATAACATACAGTGACATGGAGAATTTATAATTCGAAACACTCAGGGAACTCCTGTGATAGGCTGAATGTGTTCATTGCTTCCTCATTCCTTATACAAAGGCTTTGTCTCCTCAGTGGTTGATAGGCTGAAACCGTTTCCTGGCCGCCTGCTTGTGAACTGCCAGAAGTCAAAGATCACACATACACTTGTGGGCCTGTGATGGGACACCAATGCAGAGAAACACACCTGGCGCAGATCTTCTATTCTGTCTATTAGACCTGCATCTCCCCTGTACCTCCTCAAGCCATCTGTATGTGAAGCAAGAAAAAGTTAAGGAGCGGTCCATCTACACTTTTATAGGGAGGATGCTGCCGTGAGCTCCTCCCAGCTAATCACACAAACAGCAGTAAAGCAAGATAACTACACAGTTAGGGGGGACTGCATGGTTAGGTTTTTGAGGAATTATTGAAACTGACCTCAGTGAACCATGATCAGAGCTGTGGCTTTTGACTGCATGCCTAATTATGATGAAGCAAGCACCATGGCTCGTAGGGGCCCCACAACACGCTTTTCTTAGCTCAATTAAAGTATAAACCTCTGCCATATATGAGTGGTAAAGGCTTGTTAATTTGGTTGCTTTTCCAATTCACGTCTGACAACAAGATGAAGGAACATTGGGGCATCAGAAGCTTTGGAAAGTAGCCACCAACCTCAGAGGAAGAGAGAAAGAGGGAAAAGGCAGTATGAGGTGTGGAGAAAACAGCAGCAGGTACAAGGAGCTCAAATGAGATTAATGGCGCCTAAATAGAGCACGTAAAGGAACAGTTACAAATCTAAGAAAAAGGAAAGAAAGACTAGGAAAAAAACACGGAAAGAGCCTGTAGATAAAATTCTCTTCCTGGGACAGCAGGCTAAGAGAAATTACACAGGGAGCAGTTAAGCTTGTAACACGGGGAGAATAGAAAAGAAAATGCAGTTTTATGAAGTGTGTTGCCTAATCCAGCAAGCACTTTTGTTATTTTTTTCTATTTGCTTCTTTTATTGGTAAAGTAAGTTTCAAGTGCATGAATGGTATGACTGAGAGAGCCAGGGTATAATAATTTGAAGTGTTTGCACCAGCGCTAATGTAGGACGAGAGTTATAGCAAAGATATGAAAGGGGTAGCGATAATAAATATGTGAAAGGGCAATAGTGACACCAAAATAAGCCACCTATTTATAAAACTGACATGGAAGAAATTCTAAAGGTTAGCTTCTGAAATTGTAGCCGATGTTAAAAAGTTTCTCGTTGTTGGCAGGATTCGAACCTGCGCGGGGAGACCCCAATGGATTTCTAGTCCATCGCCTTAACCACTCGGCCACAACAACTGACTGTAAATTTTGTGCAAATAATCTGCATGAAAGTTTTCAAGGTGTGCCACAGCAAATTCCTGATATCCTGAAATGCACTTTTTAAAAATAATGTTTTTTTCAGCAGGCACATTCTCTCCTAAAAACAAAAATAAGGCTACATCTTATAATCATGTGTGTTTAAATAATTTGTCGTTAGATCGTTTAAATATTTTAAAGGATCTGTTTTTAATAGACATTTTACAAAAACAACTGGTTCATTTGGTAATTCTGTAAAAGAAAAACCCAACTGCCGTGACATTGCCAACCACAATGCCGTGACTCGGATTCGAACCGAGGTTGCTGCGGCCACAACGCAGAGTACTAACCACTATATGATCACGGCAATCTACTTGGGCTCAATAACATACAGTGACATGGAGAATTTATAATTCGGAACACTCACGGAACTCCTGTGATAGGCTGAATGTGTTCATTGCTTCCTCATTGCTTATACAAAGGCTTTGTCTCCTCAGTGGTTGATAGGCTGAAACCATTTCCTGGCCGCCTGCTTGTGAACTGCCAGAAGTCAAAGATCACTCATACACTTGTGGGCCTGTGATGGGACACCAATGCAGAGAAACACACCTGGCGCAGATCTTCTATTCTGTCTATTAGACCTGCATCTCCCCTGTACCTCCTCAAGCCATCTGTAAGTGAAGCAAGAAAAAGTTAAGGAGCGGTCCATCTACACTTTTATAGGGAGGATGCTGCCGTGAGCTCCTCCCAGCTAATCACACAAACAGCAGTAAAGCAAGATAACTACACAGTTAGGGGGGACTGCATGGATAGGTTTTTGAGGAATTATTGAAACTGACCTCAGTGACCCATGATCAGAGCTGTGGCTAATGACTGCGTGCCCAATTATGATGAAGCAAGCACCATGGCTCGTAGGGGCCCCACAACACGCTTTTCTTAGCTCATTGAATTAAAGTATAAACCTCTGCCATATATGAGTGGTAAAGGCTTGTTAATTTGGTTGCTTTTCCAATTCACGTCTGACAACAAGATGAAGGAACATTGGGGCATCAGAAGCTTTGGAAAGTAGCCACCAACCTCAGAGAAAGAGAGAAAGAGGGAAAAGGCAGTATGAGGTGTGGAGAAAACAGCAGCAGGTACAAGGAGCTCAAATGAGATTAATGGCGCCTAAATAGAGCACGTAAAGGAACAGTTACAAATCAAAGAAAAAGGAAAGAAAGACTAGGAAAAAAACACGGAAAGAGCCTGTAGATAAAATTCTCTTCCTGGGACAGCAGGCTAAGAGAAATTACACAGGGAGCAGTTAAGCTTGTAACACGGGGAGAATAGAAAAGAAAATGCAGTTTTATGAAGTGTGTTGCCTAATCCAGCAAGCACTTTTGTTATTTTTTTCTATTTGCTTCTTTTATTGGTAAAGTAAGTTTCAAGTGCATGAATGGTATGACTGAGAGAGCCAGGGTATAATAATTTGAAGTGTTTGCACCAGCGCTAATGTAGGACGAGAGTTATAGCAAAGATATGAAAGGGGTAGCGATAATAAATATGTGAAAGGGCAATAGTGACACCAAAATAAGCCACCTATTTATAAAACTGACATGGAAGAAATTCTAAAGGTTAGCTTCTGAAATTGTAGCCGATGTTAAAAAGTTTCTCGTTGTTGGCAGGATTCGAACCTGCGCGGGGAGACCCCAATGGATTTCTAGTCCATCGCCTTAACCACTCGGCCACAACAACTGACTGTAAATTTTGTGCAAATAATCTGCATGAAAGTTTTCAAGGTGTGCCACAGCAAATTCCTGATATCCTGCAATGCACTTTTTAAAAATAATGTTTTTTTCAGCAGGCACATTCTCTCCTAAAAAACAAAAATAAGGCTACATCTTATAATCATGTGTGTTTAAATAATTTGTCGTTAGATCGTTTAAATATTTTAAAGGATCTGTTTTTAATAGACATTTTACAAAAACAACTGGTACATTTGGTAATTCTGTAAAAGAAAAACCCAACTGCCGTGACATTGCCAACCACAATGCCGTGACTCGGATTCGAACCGAGGTTGCTGCGGCCACAACGCAGAGTACTAACCACTATATGATCACGGCAATCTACTTGGGCTCAATAACATACAGTGACATGGAGAATTTATAATTCGGAACACTCACGGAACTCCTGTGATAGGCTGAATGTGTTCATTGCTTCCTCATTGCTTATACAAAGGCTTTGTCTCCTCAGTGGTTGATAGGCTGAAACCATTTCCTGGCCGCCTGCTTGTGAACTGCCAGAAGTCAAAGATCACTCATACACTTGTGGGCCTGTGATGGGACACCAATGCAGAGAAACACACCTGGCGCAGATCTTCTATTCTGTCTATTAGACCTGCATCTCCCCTGTACCTCCTCAAGCCATCTGTAAGTGAAGCAAGAAAAAGTTAAGGAGCGGTCCATCTACACTTTTATAGGGAGGATGCTGCCGTGAGCTCCTCCCAGCTAATCACACAAACAGCAGTAAAGCAAGATAACTACACAGTTAGGGGGGACTGCATGGATAGGTTTTTGAGGAATTATTGAAACTGACCTCAGTGACCCATGATCAGAGCTGTGGCTAATGACTGCGTGCCCAATTATGATGAAGCAAGCACCATGGCTCGTAGGGGCCCCACAACACGCTTTTCTTAGCTCATTGAATTAAAGTATAAACCTCTGCCATGTATGAGTGGTAAAGGCTTGTTAATTTGGTTGCTTTTCCAATTCACGTCTGACAACAAGATGAAGGAACATTGGGGCATCAGAAGCTTTGGAAAGTAGCCACCAACCTCAGAGAAAGAGAGAAAGAGGGAAAAGGCAGTATGAGGTGTGGAGAAAACAGCAGCAGGTACAAGGAGCTCAAATGAGATTAATGGCGCCTAAATAGAGCACGTAAAGGAACAGTTACAAATCTAAGAAAAGGGAAAGAAAGACTAGGAAAAAAACACGGAAAGAGCCTGTAGACAAAATTCTCTTCCTGGGACAGCAGGCTAAGAGAAATTACACAGGGAGCAGTTAAGCTTGTAACACGGGGAGAATAGAAAAGAAAATGCAGTTTTATGAAGTGTGTTTGCCTAATCCAGCAAGCACTTTTGTTTTATTTTTCTATTTGCTTCTTTTATTGGTAAAGTAAGTTTCAAGTGCCTGAATGGTATGACTGAGAGAGCCAGGGTATAATAATTTGAAGTGTTTGCACCAGCGCTAATGTAGGACGAGAGTTATAGCAAAGATATGAAAGGGGTAGCGATAATAAATATGTGAAAGGGCAATAGTGACACCAAAATAAGCCACCTATTTATAAAACTGACATGGAAGAAATTCTAAAGGTTAACTTCTGAAATTGTAGCCGATGTTAAAAAGTTTCTCGTTGTTGGCAGGATTCGAACCTGCATGGGGAGACCCCAATGGATTTCTAGTCCATCGCCTTAACCACTCGGCCACAAAAACTGACTGTAAGTTTTGTGCAAATAATCTGCATGAAAGTTTTCAAGGTGTGCCACAGCAAATTCCTGATATCCTGCAATGCACTTTTTAAAAATAATGTTTTTTTCAGCAGGCACATTCTCTCCTAAAAACAAAAATAAGGCTACATCTTATAATCATGTGTGTTTAAATAATTTGTCGTTAAATCGTTTAAATATTTTAAAGGATCTGTTTTTAATAGACATTTTACAAAAACAACTGGTTCATTTGGTAATTCTGTAAAAGAAAAACCCAACTGCCGTGACATTGCCAACCACAATGCCGTGACTCGGATTCGAACCGAGGTTGCTGCAGCCACAACGCAGAGTACTAACCACTATACGATCACGGCAAGCTACTTGGGCTCAAAAACATACAGTGACATAGAGAATTTATAATTCGAAACACTCAGGGAACTCCAGTGATAGGCTGAATGTGTTCTTTGCTTCCTCATTCCTTATACAAAGGCTTTGTCTCCTCAGTGGTTGATAGGCTGAAACCGTTTCCTGGTTGCCTGCTTGTGAACTGCCAGAAGTCAAAGATCACACATACACTTGTTGGCCTGTGATGGGAAACCAATGCAGAGAAACACACCTGGCGCAGATCTTCTATTCTGTCTATTAGACCTGCATCTCCCCTGTACCTCCTCAAGCCATCTGTATGTGAAGCAAGAAAAAGTTAAGGAGCGGTCCATCTATACTTTTATAGGGAGGATGCTGCCGTGAGCTCCTCCCAGCTAATCACACAAACAGCAGTAAAGCAAGATAACTATACAGTTAGGGGGGACTGCATGGTTAGGTTTTTGAGGAATTATTGAAACTAACCTCAGTGACCCATGATCAGAGCTGTGGCTAATGACTGCGCGCCCAATTATGATGAAGCAAGCACCATGGCTCGTAGGGGCCCCACAACACGCTTTTCTTAGCTCATTGAAATAAAGTATAAACCTCTGCCATGTATGAGTGGTAAAGGCTTGTTAATTTGGTTGCTTTTCCAATTCACGTCTGACAACAAGATGAAGGAACATTGGGGCATCAGAAGCTTTGGAAAGTAGCCACCAACCTCAGAGAAAGAGAGAAAGAGGGAAAAGGCAGTATGAGGTGTGGAGAAAACAGCAGCAGGTACAAGGAGCTCAAATGAGATTAATGGCGCCTAAATAGAGCACATAAAGGAACAGTTACAAATCTAAGAAAAGGGAAAGAAAGACTAGGAAAAAAACACGGAAAGAGCCTGTAGATAAAATTCTCTTCCTGGGACAGCAGGCTAAGAGAAATTACACAGGGAGCAGTTAAGCTTGTAACACGGGGAGAATAGAAAAGAAAATGCAGTTTTATGAAGTGTGTTTGCCTAATCCAGCAAGCACTTTTATTTTATTTTTCTATTTGCTTCTTTTATTGGTAAAGTAAGTTTCAAGTGCATGAATGGTATGACTGAGAGAGCCAGGGTATAATAATTTGAAGTGTTTGCACCAGCGCTAATGTAGGACGAGAGTTATAGCAAAGATATGAAAGGGGTAGCGATAATAAATATGTGAAAGGGCAATAGTGACACCAAAATAAGCCACCTATTTATAAAACTGACATGGAAGAAATTCTAAAGGTTAACTTCTGAAATTGTAGCCGATGTTAAAAAGTTTCTCGTTGTTGGCAGGATTCGAACCTGCGCGGGGAGACCCCAATGGATTTCTAGTCCATCGCCTTAACCACTCAGCCACAACAACTGACTGTAAGTTTTGTGCAAATAATCTGTATGAAAGTTTTCAAGGTGTCCCACAGCAAATTCCTGGTATTCTGCAATGCACTTTTTTAAAATAATGTATTTTTCAGCAGGCACATTCTCTCCTAAAAACAAAAATTGCATGAGTATATCTCTAGTTTGGAAAAGAATAGGCTTTCATGCATTCTCTCATGTGGCACTCAAGTTTTTGGGACGCTATTGCACTCTGTTTTCGTGCTGCTTTTAGTCTATGGCCCATATTACAGAAGTCTACCATCTTTGAGTATTTGAGGCTCCTTTGTAAGTGCTTTATCTTTTTTACTTGAAGAGCTATATAATAAAGGGGTCAGGGAAAGGTTGCATTTATGGAAGATAAAAGAAGGCACACTTGTCTCACCAAATGCCGTAGAGAAACCTGATGTTTTACTCATGTTATCCTTAGTTTGTTTTTGTTAGACCTTGCATTCTTAAGGTGGCCTCAACCCTACCTTATTGCTTTTCACCTACGCATTTTGCTGTATCTTTTTGTTGGCCTTAGGACTCTGATCACTTTATTGCTACTAATCAGTGCTGAAGTGAACGTGCTTCTTCCCTAATCATGTGTGTAATTGGAGTATACCTGACTGACAGATTTCATTGACTTGAAAGCCCCTTGTAAAGTGGTATACCATATACCCAGGAACTGATTGTGCCGCCCAAAAAAGTATCATTTCAAACCTGTCTCAAGCCTGCTACTGCAGTGCCTGTGCTGCAGTGTACTGCCACTTCGACTTGCCATTTAAAACTACTTGCCAAGCCTTAAACTCCAATTTTATTACATATAATTAACCAAAAGGTAGGCCCTAGGTAGTCCTAGGGGCATCATGCTATGTAAGTAAAAGGTAAGACATGTACTGTGGTAGTTTGCATGTCCTGGTAGTACAAAACAGTCTATTACATTTTTCACTACTGTGAGGTCTGCCCCTCTCGTAGGTTAGCATTGGGTATTCCCTTATACTTTTTGGGGGGTAATTCCATATCAGAGAGGAGAAGCTTTATTTATTTATTGATAAATCCTATTTACTGGTGAGGTTGGATTTAACTTTACTATTTTATAAATGCCATTTTTAGAGAGTGAGCATTTCTCTGCACTTACTGATCTATTTGCCTGAAAACCTGTCTCCAATTGACGTCTGGATTGGGCTGCGAGCCAGCTACATTTGTGCATTCCCTCTAGACAGCCACAATACAGGTCACTCAACTGCAACTGCATTCATCTGCATTCTGATTGGCATGGGGGAGAGCTCCATTCCCCCACCGCAAATAGGTTCAAGAACGATAATTTATGTCAGTAGGTACAATATAGCTACATCTTATAATCATGTGTGTTAAAATAATTTGTCGTTAGATCGTTTAAATATTTTAAAGGATCTGTTTTTAATAGACATTTTACAAAAACAACTGGTACATTTGGTAATTCTGTAAAAGAAAAACCCAACTGCCATGACATTGCCAACCACAATGCCGTGACTCGGATTCGAACCGAGGTTGCTGCGGCCACAACGCAGAGTACTAACCACTATACGATCACGGCGAGCTACTTGGGCTCAATAACCTACAGTGACATGGAGAATTTATAATTCGGTACACTCAGGGAACTCCTGTGATAGGCTGAATGTGTTAATTGCTTCCTCATTCCTTATACAAAGGCTTTGTCTCCTCAGTGGTTGATAGGCTGAAACTGTTTCCTGGCCGCCTGCTTGTGAACTGCCAGGAGTCAAAGATCACACATACACTTGTGGGCCTGTGATGGGACGCCAATGCAGAGAAACACACCTGGCGCAGATCTTCTATACTGTCTAGTAGACCTGCATCTCCCCTGTACCTCCTCAAGCCATCTGTATGTGAAGCAAGAAAGAGTTAAGGAGCGGTCCATCTACACTTTTATAGGGAGGATGCTGCCATGAGCTCCTCCCAGCTAATCACACAAACAGCAGTAAAGCAAGATAACTACACAGTTAGGGGGGACTGCATGGTTAGGTTTTTGAGGAATTATTGAAACTGACCTCAGTGACCCATGATCAGAGCTGTGGCTAATGACTGCGTGCCTAATTATGATGAAGCAAGCACCATGGCTCGTAGGGGCCCCACAACACGCTTTTCTTAGCTCAATTAAAGTATAAACCTCTGCCATATATGAGTGGTAAAGGCTTGTTAATTTGGTTGCTTTTCCAATTCACGTCTGACAACAAGATGAAGGAACATTGGGGCATCAGAAGCTTTGGAAAGTAGCCACCAACCTCAGAGAAAGAGAGAAAGAGGGAAAAGGCAGTATGAGGTGTGGAGAAAACAGCAGCAGGTACAAGGAGCTCAAATGAGATTAATGGCGCCTAAATAGAGCACGTAAAGGAACAGTTACAAATCTAAGAAAAAGGAAAGAAAGACTAGGAAAAAAACACGGAAAGAGCCTGTAGATAAAATTCTCTTCCTGGGACAGCAGGCTAAGAGAAATTACACAGGGAGCAGTTAAGCTTGTAACACGGGGAGAATAGAAAAGAAAATGCAGTTTTATGAAGTGTGTTGCCTAATCCAGCAAGCACTTTTGTTTTATTTTTCTATTTGCTTCTTTTATTGGTAAAGTAAGTTTCAAGTGCATGAATGGTATGACTGAGAGAGCCAGGGTATAATAATTTGAAGTGTTTGCACCAGCGCTAATGTAGGACGAGAGTTATAGCAAAGATATGAAAGGGGTAGCGATAATAAATATGTGAAAGGGCAATAGTGACACCAAAATAAGCCACCTATTTATAAAACTGACATGGAAGAAATTCTAAAGGTTAGCTTCTGAAATTGTAGCCGATGTTAAAAAGTTTCTCGTTGTTGGCAGGATTTGAACCTGCGCGGGGGGACCCCAATGGATTTCTAGTCCATCGCCTTAACCACTCAGCCACAACAACTGACTGCAAGTTTTGTGCAAATAATCTGTATGAAAGTTTTCAAGGTGTCCCACAGAAAATTCCTGATATACTGCAATGCACTTTTTAAAAATAATGTTTTTTTCAGCAGGCACATTCTCTCCTAAAAACAAAAATAAGGCTACATCTTATAATCCTGTGTGTTTAAATAATTTGTCGTTAGATCGTTTAAATATTTTAAAGGATCTGTTTTTAATAGACATTTTACAAAAACAACTGGTACATTTGGTAATTCTGTAAAAGAAAAACCCAACTGCCGTGACATTGCCAACCACAATGCCGTGACTCGGATTCGAACCGAGGTTGCTGCGGCCACAACGCAGAGTACTAACCACTATACGATCACGGCAAGCTACTTGGGCTCAATAACATACAGTGACATGGAGAATTTTTAATTCGGAACACTCAGGGAACTCCTGTGATAGGCTGAATGTGTTCATTGCTTCCTCATTGCTTATACAAAGGCTTTGTCTCCTCAGTGGTTGATAGGCTGAAACCATTTCCTGGCCGCCTGCTTGTGAACTGCCAGAAGTCAAAGATCACACATACACTTGTGGGCCTGTGATGGGACACCAATGCAGAGAAACACACCTGGCGCAGATCTTCTATTCTGTCTATTAGACCTGCATCTCCCCTGTACCTCCTCAAGCCATCTGTATGTGAAGCAAGAAAAAGTTAAGGAGCGGTCCATCTACACTTTTATAGGGAGGATGCTGCCGTGAGCTCCTCCCAGCTAATCACACAAACAGCAGTAAAGCAAGATAACTACACAGTTAGGGGGGACTGCATGGATAGGTTTTTGAGGAATTATTGAAACTGACCTCAGTGACCCATGATCAGAGCTGTGGCTAATGACTGCGTGCCCAATTATGATGAAGCAAGCACCATGGCTCGTAGGGGCCCCACAACACGCTTTTCTTAGCTCATTGAATTAAAGTATAAACCTCTGCCATGTATGAGTGGTAAAGGCTTGTTAATTTGGTTGCTTTTCCAATTCACGTCTGACAACAAGATGAAGGAACATTGGGGCATCAGAAGCTTTGGAAAGTAGCCACCAACCTCAGAGAAAGAGAGAAAGAGGGAAAAGGCAGTATGAGGTGTGGAGAAAACAGCAGCAGGTACAAGGAGCTCAAATGAGATTAATGGCGCCTAAATAGAGCACGTAAAGGAACAGTTACAAATCTAAGAAAAGGGAAAGAAAGACTAGGAAAAAAACACGGAAAGAGCCTGTAGATAAAATTCTCTTCCTGGGACAGCAGGCTAAGAGAAATTACACAGGGAGCAGTTAAGCTTGTAACACGGGGAGAATAGAAAAGAAAATGCAGTTTTATGAAGTGTGTTTGCCTAATCCAGCAAGCACTTTTGTTTTATTTTTCTATTTGCTTCTTTTATTGGTAAAGTAAGTTTCAAGTGCATGAATGGTATGACTGAGAGAGCCAGGGTATAATAATTTGAAGTGTTTGCACCAGCGCTAATGTAGGACGAGAGTTATAGCAAAGATATGAAAGGGGTAGCGATAATAAATATGTGAAAGGGCAATAGTGACACCAAAATAAGCCACCTATTTATAAAACTGACATGGAAGAAATTCTAAAGGTTAACTTCTGAAATTGTAGCCGATGTTAAAAAGTTTCTCGTTGTTGGCAGGATTCGAACCTGCACGGGGAGAACCCAATGGATTTCTAGTCCACCGCCTTAACCACTCGGCCACAACAACTGACTGTACGTTTTGTGCAAATAATCTGCATGAAAGTTTTCAAGGTGTGCCACAGCAAATTCCTGATATCCTGCAATGCACTTTTTAAAAATAATGTTTTTTTCAGCAGGCACATTCTCTCCTAAAAACAAAAATAAGGCTACATCTTATAATCATGTGTGTTTAAATAATTTGTCGTTAGATCGTTTAAATATTTTAAAGGATCTGTTTTTAATAGACATTTTACAAAAACAACTGGTACATTTGGTAATTCTGTAAAAGAAAAACCCAACTGCCGTGACATTGCCAACCACAATGCCGTGACTCGGATTCGAACCGAGGTTGCTGCGGCCACAACGCAGAGTACTAACCACTATACGATCACGGCAAGCTACTTGGGCTCAATAACATACAGTGACATGGAGAATTTATAATTCGGAACACTCAGGGAACTCCTGTGATAGGCTGAATGTGTTCATTGCTTCCTCATTGCTTATACAAAGGCTTTGTCTCCTCAGTGGTTGATAGGCTGAAACCATTTCCTGGCCGCCTGCTTGTGAACTGCCAGAAGTCAAAGATCACACATACACTTGTGGGCCTGTGATGGGACACCAATGCAGAGAAACACACCTGGCGCAGATCTTCTATTCTGTCTATTAGACCTGCATCTCCCCTGTACCTCCTCAAGCCATCTGTATGTGAAGCAAGAAAAAGTTAAGGAGCGGTCCATCTACACTTTTATAGGGAGGATGCTGCCGTGAGCTCCTCCCAGCTAATCACACAAACAGCAGTAAAGCAAGATAACTACACAGTTAGGGGGGACTGCATGGATAGGTTTTTGAGGAATTATTGAAACTGACCTCAGTGACCCATGATCAGAGCTGTGGCTAATGACTGCGTGCCCAATTATGATGAAGCAAGCACCATGGCTCATAGGGGCCCCACAACACGCTTTTCTTAGCTCATTGAATTAAAGTATAAACCTCTGCCATGTATGAGTGGTAAAGGCTTGTTAATTTGGTTGCTTTTCCAATTCACGTCTGACAACAAGATGAAGGAACATTGGGGCATCAGAAGCTTTGGAAAGTAGCCACCAACCTCAGAGAAAGAGAGAAAGAGGGAAAAGGCAGTATGAGGTGTGGAGAAAACAGCAGCAGGTACAAGGAGCTCAAATGAGATTAATGGCGCCTAAATAGAGCACGTAAAGGAACAGTTACAAATCTAAGAAAAGGGAAAGAAAGACTAGGAAAAAAACACGGAAAGAGCCTGTAGATAAAATTCTCTTCCTGGGACAGCAGGCTAAGAGAAATTACACAGGGAGCAGTTAAGCTTGTAACACGGGGAGAATAGAAAAGAAAATTCAGTTTTATGAAGTGTGTTTGCCTAATCCAGCAAGCACTTTTGTTTTATTTTTCTATTTGCTTCTTTTATTGGTAAAGTAAGTTTCAAGTGCATGAATGGTATGACTGAGAGAGCCAGGATATAATAATTTGAAGTGTTTGCACCAGCGCTAATGTAGGACGAGAGTTATAGCAAAGATATGAAAGGGGTAGCGATAATAAATATGTGAAAGGGCAATAGTGACACCAAAATAAGCCACCTATTTATAAAACTGACATGGAAGAAATTCTAAAGGTTAACTTCTGAAATTGTAGCCGATGTTAAAAAGTTTCTCGTTGTTGGCAGGATTCGAACCTGCGCGGGGAGAACCCAATGGATTTCTAGTCCACCGCCTTAACCACTCGGCCACAACAACTGACTGTAAGTTTTGTGCAAATAATCTGCATGAAAGTTTTCAAGGTGTGCCACAGCAAATTCCTGATATCCTGCAATGCACTTTTTAAAAATAATGTTTTTTTCAGCAGGCACATTCTCTCCTAAAAACAAAAATAAGGCTACATCTTATAATCATGTGTGTTTAAATAATTTGTCGTTAAATCGTTTAAATATTTTAAAGGATCTGTTTTTAATAGACATTTTACAAAAACAACTGGTACATTTGGTAATTCTGTAAAAGAAAAACCCAACTGCCGTGACATTGCCAACCACAATGCCGTGACTCGGATTCGAACCGAGGTTGCTGCAGCCACAACGCAGAGTACTAACCACTATACGATCACGGCGAGCTACTTGGGCTCAATAACATACAGTGACATGGAGAATTTATAATTCGAAACACTCAGGGAACTCCAGTGATAGGCGGAATGTGTTCATTGCTTCCTCATTCCTTATACAAAGGCTTTGTCTCCTCAGTGGTTGATAGGCTGAAACCGTTTCCTGGTTGCCTGCTTGTGAACTGCCAGAAGTCAAAGATCACACATACACTTGTTGGCCTGTGATGGGACACCAATGCAGAGAAACACACCTGGCGCAGATCTTCTATTCTGTCTATTAGACCTGCATCTCCCCTGTACCTCCTCAAGCCATCTGTATGTGAAGCAAGAAAAAATTAAGGAGCGGTCCATCTATACTTTTATAGGGAGGATGCTGCCGTGAGCTCCTCCCAGCTAATCACACAAACAGCAGTAAAGCAAGATAACTATACAGTTAGGGGGGACTGCATGGTTAGGTTTTTGAGGAAATATTGAAACTGACCTCAGTGACCCATGATCAGAGCTGTGGCTAATGACTGCGCGCCCAATTATGATGAAGCAAGCACCATGGCTCGTAGGGGCCCCACAACACGCTTTTCTTAGCTCATTGAATTAAAGTATAAACCTCTGCCATCTATGAGTGGTAAAGGCTTGTTAATTTGGTTGCTTTTCCAATTCACGTCTGACAACAAGATGAAGGAACATTGGGGCATCAGAAGCTTTGGAAAGTAGCCACCAACCTCAGAGAAAGAGAGAAAGAGGGAAAAGGCAGTATGAGGTGTGGAGAAAACAGCAGCAGGTACAAGGAGCTCAAATGAGATTAATGGCGCCTAAATAGAGCACATAAAGGAACAGTTACAAATCTAAGAAAAGGGAAAGAAAGACTAGGAAAAAAACACGGAAAGAGCCTGTAGATAAAATTCTCTTCCTGGGACAGCAGGCTAAGAGAAATTACACAGGGAGCAGTTAAGCTTGTAACACGGGGAGAATAGAAAAGAAAATGCAGTTTTATGAAGTGTGTTGCCTAATCCAGCAAGCACTTTTGTTTTATTTTTCTATTTGCTTCTTTTATTGGTAAAGTAAGTTTCAAGTGCATGAATGGTATGACTGAGAGAGCCAGGGTATAATAATTTGAAGTGTTTGCACCAGCGCTAATGTAGGACGAGAGTTATAGCAAAGATATGAAAGGGGTAGCGATAATAAATATGTGAAAGGGCAATAGTGACACCAAAATAAGCCACCTATTTATAAAACTGACATGGAAGAAATTCTAAAGGTTAGCTTCTGAAATTGTAGCCGATGTTAAAAAGTTTCTCGTTGTTGGCAGGATTCGAAACTGCGTGGGGAGACCCCAATGGATTTCTAGTCCATCGCCTTAACCACTCGGCCACAACAACTGACTGTAAGTTTTGTGCAAATAATCTGCATGAAAGTTTTCAAGGTGTGCCACAGCAAATTCCTGATATCCTGCAATGCACTTTTTAAAAATAATGTTTTTTTCAGCAGGCACATTCTCTCCTAAAAACAAAAATAAGGCTACATCTTATAATCATGTGTGTTTAAATAATTTGTCGTTAGATCGTTTAAATATTTTAAAGGATCTGTGTTTAATAGACATTTTACAAAAACAACTGGTACATTTGGTAATTCTGTAAAAGAAAAACCCAACTGCCGTGACATTGCCAACCACAATGCCGCGACTCGGATTCGAACCGAGGTTGCTGCGGCCACAACGCAGAGTACTAACCACTATACCAGGGGTGCCCAAACCAGTCCTGGCGGGCCGTATCCATGCCAGATTTTTGGGATATCCCCATCTGGGGATCACGGTTCGATCCCCGGCACCGGCGGCAGATTAGCCCAGCACCAGGTGACTCTGGGAAATAGCTGGCGCCGCGGCTAGGGCGGCTGACTCCGGAATCTGGAGATTTTTTTATTTAAGGTTTTTGTAGAGCGCGTAGTAACCCTCGAGCATCCCAGAGATCAGGGTTCGATCCCCGGCACCGGCCGCAGATTAGCCCAGCACCACGTGACTCTGGGAAATAGCTGGCGCCGCGGCTAGGGAGGCTGACTCCGGAATCTGGAGATCACGGTTCGATCCCCGGCACCGGCGGCAGATTAGCCCAGCACCAGGTGACTCTGGGAAATAGCTGGCGCCGCGGCTAGGGCGGCTGACTCCGGAATCTGGAGATTTTTTTATTTAAGGTTTTTGTAGAGCGCGTAGTAACC
Source organism: Lissotriton helveticus (assembly GCF_964261635.1). Lineage (NCBI taxonomy): Eukaryota > Metazoa > Chordata > Amphibia > Caudata > Salamandridae > Lissotriton > Lissotriton helveticus. Next base: position 134,272,593 of record NC_136073.1, on the reverse strand, counting down.
CTCGAGCATCCCAGAGATCAGGGTTCGATCCCCGGCACCGGCCGCAGATTAGCCCAGCACCATTTGACTCTGGGCAATAGCTTGCTTAATCTTCCCAACGGCCCCTAGCGCCTAGAGACCCTTACGGGTGATTGTGCGCCTTACAAATGTGGATTATTATTATTATTATTATTATTTGGGCCGATTCCGATCCGGTTCGTAAAAGCACATCTGCCCGAATCTGTCGGACAACCACGTACGCCCGGGAGAGGACTGCCCGGGACCCGTGGAGCCCGTCCTGGTCACTCTGACCTGCCATCGGCCTGGAGAAGGGAGCGCCGGACGCCCGGGGGGAGGACTGCCCGGGACCCGTGGAGCCCGTCCTGGGCACTCTGACCTGCCGTCTGCCCGGGGAAGGGAGCCCCGGACGCCCGGGGGGAGGACTGCCCGGGACCCATGGAGCCCGTCCTGGGCACTCTGACCTGCCGACGGCCCGGGGAAGGGAGCCCCGGACGCCCGGGGGAGGACTGCCCGGGACCCGTGGAACTCGTCCTGGGCACTCTGACTTTCTGCTGACCCGGGGAAGGGAACCCCGGACGCCCGGGAGCCGTGGAGCCCGTCCTGGGCACTCTGACAAGCCGTCGGACCGGGGAAGGGAGCCCCGGACGCCCGGGACCCGTGGAGCCTGTCCTGGGAACTCCGGCATGCCGTTGGCCCAGGGAAGGGAGTCCCAGATACCCGGGACCCGTGGAGCCCGTCATGGGCACTCTGACAAGCCGGTGTCCCGGGGAAGGGAGCCCCGGACGCCGGGGACTCGTGGAGCCCGTCCTGGGCACTCTGGCATGCCGTTGGCACGGGGAAGGGAGCCCCAGATGCCCGGGACCCGTGGAGCCCGTCCTGGGCACTCTGACAAGCCGTTGTCCCGGGGAAGGGAGCCCCGGACGCCGGGGACTCGTGGAGCCCGTCCTGGGCACTCTGGCATGCCGTTGGCCCGGGGAAGGGAGCCCAAGATGCCCGGGACCCGTGGAGCCCGTCCTGGGCACTCTGACAAGCCGTTGTCCCAGGGAAGGGAGCCCCGGACGCCCGGGACTCGTGGAGCCCGTCCTGGGCATTCTGGCATGCCGTTGGCCCGGGGAAGGGAGCCCCGGACGTCCGGGGCCCGTGGAGCCCATCCTGGGCACTCTGACAAGCCGTTGGCCCGGGGAAGGGAGAGCCGGACACCCAGCGGAGGAATGCCCGGGACCCATGGAGCCCGTCCTGGGCAATCTGACCTGCCGTCGGCCCGGAGAAGGGAGCGACGGACGCCCGGGGGGAGGAATGCCCGGGACGCATGGAGCCCATCCTGGGCACTTTGACATGCCATCGGCCTTGAGACCCGGGGGACGACTGCCCGGGAAGCATGGAGCCCGACCTGGGCACTCGCTCATGCCGTTGGCCTGGAGACCCGGGGGACGACTGCCCGGGGCGCATGGAGCCCGACCTGGGCACTCGCTCATGCCGTTGGCCTGGAGACCCGGGGGACGACTGCCCGGGACGCATGGAGCCCGTCCTGGGCACTTTGACATGCCGTTGGCCTGGAGGAGGGAAGCCCCGGGTGTTGTTACCCAGGCATAGCCCATCTGGTCCCCCTGGCAGAGAACCACCAGCCTTCCAGGGGTGTCCGGGCATACCCTTACCCCTAGTAATCCGGAGGAAAATTACCCCCCTTTCTTGTAATCTGTGCACACGAGTTGACAGAGGGGACCCAAGGCGTAAAAGTACCCGACCTCCTGGAGCCCTCGCTGGGATCGGGGAGGCAAATGGCACCTCATAGGGACTTCCAGGGAGGTTTGGCCATCTGGTCGCCCTTTTGGATAGCATTGCGTGCGACCAGATGGCCGAGGGGAAAGGTGCAACCAGGTGGCCGGGAACGAAAGGACTCCCTGCTTCCCACCCCGAGCCTTCGTGGTAGGGCTGCTGCCTGCCCACGCCGGGCAGGGCTCGGGGACCCCGGCTGGGCCTCAGGCACGGTGAGGACCACCGGAGCTCCCAGGCCCGGACGCCCGGGACGACGACTGCCCGGGACGCATGGAGCCCGTCCTGGGCACTTTGACATGCCGTCGGCCTGGAGACCCGGGGGACGACTGCCTGGGACGCATGGAGCCCGTCCTGGACATTTTGACATGCCGTCGGCCTGGAGACCCGGGGGACGACTGCCCGGGACGCATGGAGCCCGTCCTGGGCACTTTGACATGCCGTCGGCCTGGAGACCCGGGGGACGACTGCCTGGGACGCATGGAGCCCGTCCTGGACATTTTGACATGCCGTCGGCCTGGAGACCCGGGGGACGACTGCCCGGGACGCATGGAGCCCGTCCTGGGCACTTTGACATGCCGTCGGCCTGGAGACCCGGGGGACGACTGCCCGGGACGCATGGAGCCCGTCCTGGGCACTTTGACATGCCGTCGGCCCGGAGAAGGGAGCGCCGGACACCCAGGGAAGGACTGCCCGGGACCCATGGAGCCCGTCCTGGGCAATCTGACCTGCCGTCGGCCCAGGGAAGGGAGCGGCGGATGCCCGGGGGGAGGAATGCCCGGGACGCATGGAGCCCGTCCTGGGCACTTTGACATGCCGTCGGCCCGGAGACCCGTGGGACGACTGCCCGGGACGCATGGAGCCCGTCCTGGGCACTTTGACATGCCGTCGGCCTGGAGACCCGGGGGACGACTGCCCGGGAAGCATGGAGCCCGACCTGGGCACTCGCTCATGCCGTTGGCCTGGAGACCCGGGGGACGACTGCCCGGGGCGCATGGAGCCCGACCTGGGCACTCGCTCATGCCGTTGGCCTGGAGACCCGGGGGACGACTGCCCGGGACGCATGGAGCCCGTCCTGGGCACTTTGACATGCCGTTGGCCTGGAGGAGGGAAGCCCCGGGTGTTGTTACCCAGGCATAGCCCATCTGGTCCCCCTGGCAGAGAACCACCAGCCTTCCAGGGGTGTCCGGGCATACCCTTACCCCTAGTAATCCGGAGGAAAATTACCCCCCTTTCTTGTAATCTGTGCACACGAGTTGACAGAGGGGACCCAAGGCGTAAAAGTACCCGACCTCCTGGAGCCCTCGCTGGGATCGGGGAGGCAAATGGCACCTCATAGGGACTTCCAGGGAGGTTTGGCCATCTGGTCGCCCTTTTGGATAGCATTGCGTGCGACCAGATGGCCGAGGGGAAAGGTGCAACCAGGTGGCCGGGAACGAAAGGACTCCCTGCTTCCCACCCCGAGCCTTCGTGGTAGGGCTGCTGCCTGCCCACGCCGGGCAGGGCTCGGGGACCCCGGCTGGGCCTCAGGCACGGTGAGGACCACCGGAGCTCCCAGGCCCGGACGCCCGGGACGACGACTGCCCGGGACGCATGGAGCCCGTCCTGGGCACTTTGACATGCCGTCGGCCTGGAGACCCGGGGGACGACTGCCTGGGACGCATGGAGCCCGTCCTGGACATTTTGACATGCCGTCGGCCTGGAGACCCGGGGGACGACTGCCCGGGACGCATGGAGCCCGTCCTGGGCACTTTGACATGCCGTCGGCCTGGAGACCCGGGGGACGACTGCCTGGGACGCATGGAGCCCGTCCTGGACATTTTGACATGCCGTCGGCCTGGAGACCCGGGGGACGACTGCCCGGGACGCATGGAGCCCGTCCTGGGCACTTTGACATGCCGTCGGCCTGGAGACCCGGGGGACGACTGCCCGGGACGCATGGAGCCCGTCCTGGGCACTTTGACATGCCGTCGGCCCGGAGAAGGGAGCGCCGGACACCCAGGGAAGGACTGCCCGGGACCCATGGAGCCCGTCCTGGGCAATCTGACCTGCCGTCGGCCCAGGGAAGGGAGCGGCGGATGCCCGGGGGGAGGAATGCCCGGGACGCATGGAGCCCGTCCTGGGCACTTTGACATGCCGTCGGCCCGGAGACCCGTGGGACGACTGCCCGGGACGCATGGAGCCCGTCCTGGGCACTTTGACATGCCGTCGGCCTGGAGACCCGGGGGACGACTGCCCGGGACGCATGGAGCCCGTCCTGGGCACTTTGACATGCCGTCGGCCTGGAGATCCGGGGGACGACTGCCCGGGACGCATGGAGCCCGTCCTGGGCACTTTGACATGCCATCGGCCTGGAGACCCGGGGGACGACTGCCCAAGAGCCATGGAGCCCGTCCTGGGCAATTTGACAAGCCGTTGGCCTGGAGGAAGGAAGCCCCGGGTGGCCTAGGGAGGTGTTACCCAGGCATAGCCCATCTGGTCCCCCTAGCAGAGAACCACCAGCCTTGGAGGGGTGTCCGGGCATACCCTGCCCCCTAGTAATCCGGAGGGAAATTACCTGACTTTCTTGCAATCTGTGCACACAAGGTGACAGAGGGGACCCAAGGCGCGAAAGTACCCGACCTCCTGGAGCCCTCGCTGGGATCCGGGAGGCGAATGGCACCTCATCATGACTTCCAGGGCGACCAGATGGCCGGGA
>NC_136073.1:134245622-134258122 GCF_964261635.1 Lissotriton helveticus | reverse complement strand
TTCTTGTAATCCGTGCACTAGAGGTGACAGAGGGGACCCAAGGCGCGAAAGTACCCGACCTCCTGGAGCCCTCGCTGGGATCCGGGAGGCAAATGGCACCTCATCGGGACTTCCAGGGAAGTTCGGCCATCTGGTCGCCCCCATTGGAAAGCATTGCGGGCGACCAGATGGCCGGGGCGATCCGGGAGACCAGATGGCCGAGGGGATCCTGGAGACCAGATGGCCGAGGGGATCCGGGAGACCAGATGGCCGAGGGGATCCGGGCGACCAGATGGCCGGGCACGAAAGGGACGCCATCCGGTCGCCCCGTGCCCCCACGAAGGAGGGAGCGGGCGCCCGGGGCATGCCGGGCCGGAGGCCCGGGGCCCCAGCCGGGCCACAGCCATGGAGGCTGCCAGGGGCCGGCGGGCCCTCCGACCCGGGGCCCGCTTACACCTTGACAAGCAGGGGAGGCCTGCAAGGGACCGACGGACCCCTGTCCTGGGCCCTGGGTGGAGCGGCAGCCCGGGGGACCGGGCCCAGGGCCGGAGCGCCCGACCCGGGGCCCCGACCGGGCCCCTGGACCCAGCCGGGGCTCCCAGGCCCGGAGGCACAGGGGAAGCCTCCCCGGGCCCGCCGGACCCCGTCCCGGGCACCCTGCCCCGCGGCAGGACCCAGGACGGAGCCCGGGGTGGGGAGGCCACCCTCCCCGGGGCCCTCAGGGGCCCCGGATGGAGCTCCTGAACACAGACAAGCAAGGGGAGGCTCCCCGGGCACATCGGAACCCCTTTCCGGGCCCTTGGCAGTGCGGCAGGCTGGGAGACAGGGCCCAGGGCCTGAGCACCCGACCCGGGGCCCGCCCGGGCCCCTGGACCCAGCCGGGGCTCCCAAGCCCGGAGGCGCATGGGACGCCTCCCCGGTCCCTCCGGACCCCGTCCCGGGCACCCTGCCACGCAGCAGGACCAAGGACAGAGCCCGGGGTGGGGAGGCCGCCCTCCCCGGGCCCTCAGGGGCCCTAGCCACTGCTCCTGAACCCAGCCAAGCAAGGGGAGGCTCCCCGGGCACATCGGAACCCCTTCCCGGGCCCTTGGCAGTGCGGCAGGCTGGGAGACAGGGCCCAGGGCCGGAGCACCCGACCCGGGGCCCGGCCGGGCCCCTGGACGCAGCCGGGGCTCCCAAGCCCGGAGGTGCATGGGACGCCTCCCCGGTCCCTCCGGACCCCGTCCCGGGCACCCTGCCACGCAGCAGGACCAAGGACAGAGCCCGGGGTGGGGAGGCCGCCCTCCCCGGGCCCTCAGGGGCCCTAGCCACTGCTCCTGAACCCAGCCAAGCAAGGGGAGGCTCCCCGGGCACATCGGAACCCCTTCCCGGGCCCTTGGCAGTGCGGCAGGCTGGGAGACAGGGCCCAGGGCCGGAGCACCCGACCCGGGGCCCGCCCGGGCCCCTGGACCCAGCCGGGGCTCCCAAGCCCGGAGGTGCATGGGACGCCTCCCCGGTCCCTCCGGACCCCGTCCCGGGCACCCTGCCACGCAGCAGGACCAAGGACAGAGCCCGGGGTGGGGAGGCCGCCCTCCCCGGGCCCTCAGGGGCCCTAGCCACTGCTCCTGAACCCAGCCAAGCAAGGGGAGGCTCCCCGGGCACATCGGAACCCCTTCCCGGGCCCTTGGCAGTGCGGCAGGCTGGGAGACAGGGCCCAGGGCCGGAGCACCCGACCCGGGGCCCGCCCGGGCCCCTGGACCCAGCCGGGGCTCCCAAGCCCGGAGGTGCATGGGACGCCTCCCCGGTCCCTCCGGACCCCGTCCCGGGCACCCTGCCACGCAGCAGGACCAAGGACAGAGCCCGGGGTGGGGAGGCCGCCCTCCCCGGGCCCTCAGGGGCCCTAGCCACTGCTCCTGAACCCAGCCAAGCAAGGGGAGGCTCCCCGGGAACAACGGAACCCATTCCTAGGCCCTTGGCAGTGCGGTAGGCTGGGAGACAGGGCCCAGGGCCGGAGCACCCGACCCGGGGCCCGCCCGGGCCCCTGGACCCAGCCGGGGCTCCCAAGCCCGGAGGTGCATGGGACGCCTCCCCGGTCCCTCCGGACCCCGTCCCGGGCACCCTGCCACGCAGCAGGACCAAGGACAGAGCCCGGGGTGGGGAGGCCGCCCTCCCCGGGCCCTCAGGGGCCCTAGCCACTGCTCCTGAACCCAGCCAAGCAAGGGGAGGCTCCCCGGGAACAACGGAACCCATTCCTAGGCCCTTGGCAGTGCGGTAGGCTGGGAGACAGGGACCAGGGCCGGAGCACCCGACCCGGGGCCCGCCCGGGCCCCTGGACCCAGCCGGGGCTCCCAAGCCCGGAGGTGCATGGGACGCCTCCCCGGTCCCTCCGGACCCCGTCCCGGGCACCCTGCCACGCAGCAGGACCAAGGACAGAGCCCGGGGTGGGGAGGCCGCCCTCCCCGGGCCCTCAGGGGCCCAAGCCACTGCTCCTGAACCCAGCCAAGCAAGGGTAGGCTCCCCGGGAACAACGGAACCCATTCCTAGGCCCTTGGCAGTGCGGTAGGCTGGGAGACAGGGACCAGGGCCGGAGCACCCGACCCGGGGGCCCGCCCGGGCCCCTGGACCCAGCCGGGGCTCCCAAGCCCGGAGGCGCATGGGACGCCTCCCCGGACCCATGGAGCCCGTCCTGGGCATTGAGCCATGCCGTTGGCCTGGAGATGGGTGCCCCGGACGCCCGGGGGAGGTCTGTCCGGGACACATGGAGCCCGTCCTGGGCATTGAACCATGTCGTTGGCCTGGAGAAGGGAGCCCCGGACGCCCGGGGGAGGACTGCCCGGTACCCGTGGAGCCCTTCCCGGGTACTTTGCAACGCCGTTGGCCTCCTGGAGATGGGTGCCCCGAACGCCCGGGGGGCGGGCTGCCCGGGACCCATGGAGCCCGTCCTGGGCACTCTGACCTGCTGTTGGCCCGGGGGGGAGGGACCCCAGACGACCGGGACCCGTGGAGCCCGTCCTTGGCACTCTGACAAGCCGTTGGCCCGGGGAAGGGAGCCCCAGACGACCGGGACCTGTGGAGCCCGTCCTGGGCACTCCTGTATGCCGTTGGCCCGGGGAAGGGAGCCCCGGACGTCCGGGACCCGTGGAGCCCGTCCTGGGCACTCCTGTATGCCGTTGGCCCGGGGAAGGGAGCCCCGGACGTCCGGGACCCGTGGAGCCCGTCCTGGGCACTCTGAAATGCTTTGGCCCGGGGAAGGGAGCCCCGGACACCCAGGGGGAGGACTGCCCGGGACCCGTGGAACTCGTCCTGGGCACTCTGACATGCCGCTGGCCCGGGGAAGGGTGCCCCGGACGCCCGGGGCCCGTGGAGCCCGTCCTGGGCACTCTGACAAGCCGTTGGCCCGGGGAAGGGAGACCTGGACGCCCGGAACCCGTGGAGCCCGTCCTGGGCACTCTGAAATGCTTTGGCCTGGAGAAGGGAGCCCCCCCCGGACGCCCGGGGGAGGACTGCCCGGGACCCGTGGAACTGGTCCTGGGCACTCTGACATGCCGCTGGCCCGGGGAAGGGTGCCCCGGATGACCGGGGCCCGTGGAGCCCGTCCTGGGCACTCTGACATGCCGCTGGCCCGGGGAAGGGAGCCCCGGACGCCCGGGGCCCGTGGAGCCCGTCCCGGGCACTCTGCCATGCCGTCAGCCTGGATGGAGCCCCGGACGCCCGGGGGGACGAAGGCCCGGGACGCATGGAGCCTGTCCCGGGCACTCTGCCATGCCGTCGGCCTGGATGGAGCACCGGACGCCCGGGGGACGACTGCCCAAGAGCCATGGAGCCCGTCCTGGGCAATTTGACATGCAGTTGGCCTGGAGGAAGGAAGCTCCGGGTGGCCTAGGGAGGTGTTGCCCAGGCATATCCCATCTGGTCCCCATGGCAGAGAACCACCAAACCTGGAGGGGTGTCCGGGCATACCCTGCCCCATAGTAATCCGGAGGCAAATTACCCCCCTTTCTTGCAATCTGTGCACGCGAGGTGACAGAGGGGACCCAAGGCGTGAAAGAACCCGACCTCATGGAGCCCTCGCTGGGATCCGGGAGGCGAATGGCACCTCATTAAGACTTCCAGGGAAGTTCGGCCATCTGGTCCCCCCCCCCATAGGAAAGCGTTGCGGGCGACCAGATGCCCGAGGGGATCCGGGCGAGCAGATGGCCGAGGGAATCCGGGCGACCAGATGGCCGGGCATGGAGGTGAAGCCGCCTGGACTCTTCCCCACCCCGTCCCCGTCCCCGTCCCCGTCCCGGGACGAATTCCCGGGACGCATGGAGCCCGTCCTGGCCACTTGACGTCCCGTCCTGGGCATTGAACCATGCCGTCGGCCTGGAGAAGGGAGCCCCCCCCGGACGCCCGGGGGAGGACTGCCCGGTACCCGTGGAGCCCTTCCCGGGTACTTTGCAACTCCGTTGGCCTCCTGGAGATGGGTGCCCAAGATGCCCGGGGGTGGGCTGCCCGGGACCCATGGAGCCCGTCCTGGGCACTTTTACATGCCGTCGGCCTGGAGGTGGGTGCCCTGGACGCCCGGGGGAGGCCTGCCCGGGACCCGTGGAGCCCCTCCCGGGTACTTTGCCAATGCCGTTGGCCTCATGGAGATGGGTGCCCCGGACGCCCGGGGGAGGACTGCCCGGTACCCGTGGAGTCCTTTCCGGGTACTTTGCAACGCTGTTGGCCTCCTGGAGATGGGTGCCCCGGACGCCCGGGGGAGGTCTGTCCGGGGCCCATGGAGCCCGTCCTGGGCAGTGTGACATGCCGTCGGCCTGGAGGTGGGAGCCCCGGACGCCCGGGGGAAGGCTGCCCGGGACCCGTGGAGCCCTTCCCGGGTACTTTGCCATCCCGTTGGCCTCCTGGAGATGGGTGCCCCGGACGCCCAGGGGCGGTCTGTCCGGGACACGTGGAGCCCGTCCTGGGCATTGAGCCATGCCGTTGGCCCGGAGAATGGAGCCCCCAGACGCCCGGGGGAGGTGTTGCCCAGGCATATCTCATCTGGTCCCCGGGCAGAGAACCACCAGCCCTGGAGAGGTGTCCGGGCGTACCCTGCCCCTAGTAATCCGGAGGGAAATTACCCCCCTTTCTTGCAATCCGTGCACGCGAGGTGACAGAGGGGACCCAAGGCGTAAAAGAACCCGAGCTCATGGAGCCCTAGCTGGGATCCGGGAGGCGAATGGCACCTCATCGGGACTTCCAGGGAAGCCCGGCCATCTGGTCGCCCCATTGGAAAGCATCGCGGGCGACCAGATGGCCCGGATCGAAAGGACTCCCAGCTCCCCATCCACCCCAAGCCTTCGCGGTAGGGTTCCTGACTGCCAGCCCACGCAAGGCAGGGCTCTTGGACCCCGGCTGGGCCTCAGGCGCAGGTTGGACCACCGGAGCTCTAGGGCCCGGACGACCTGGGGGAGGAATGCCCGGGACCCGTGGAGCCCGTCCTGGGTACTTTGACATGCCGTCGGCCTGGAGGTGGGTGCCCCGGACGCCCCGGGGGAAGCTGCCCGGGACCCATGGAGCCCGTCCTGGGTACTTTGACATTCCGTCGGCCTGGAGGTGGGTCCCCCGGACGCCCGGGGGGTGGTCTGCCCGGGACCCATGGAGCCCGTCCTGGGTACTTTGCCTATGCCGTTGGCCTCATGGAGATGGGTGCCCCGGACGCCCGGGGGGACGAATGCCCGGGACGCATGGAGCCCGTCCTGGGCACTTTTCCATGCCTTCGGCCTGGAGCCCCCAGACACCCAGGGGAGGACCACCGTGAAAGCCATGGAGCCCGACCCGGGCACTCTGCCATGCCGTCGGCCTGGATGGAGCCCCGGACGCCCGGGGGACGAATGCCCGGGACGCATGGAGCCCGTCCTGGGCACTTTTCAATGCCGTCAGCCTGGAAGGAGCCCCGGACGCCCGGGGGACGACTGCCCAGGAGCCATGGAGCCCGTCCTGGGCAATTTGACATGCAGTTGGCCTGGAGGAAGGAAGCCCCGGGTGGCCTAGGGAGGTGTTGCCCAGGCATAGCCCATCTGGTCCCCATGGCAGAGAACCACCAGCCTCGGAGGGGTGTCCGGGCGTACCCTTCTCCCTAGTAATCCGGAGGAAAATGACCCCCTTTTCTTGTAATCTGTGCACGCGAGGTGACAGAGGGGACCCAAGGCGCGAATGTACCCAACCTCCTGGAGCCCTCGCTGGGATCCGGGCGGCGAATGGCACCTCATCGGGACTTCCAGGGAAGTTCGGCCATCTGGTCGCCCCTCAGGAAAGCGTTGCGGGCGACCAGATGCCCGAGGGGATCCGGGCGAGCAGATGGCCGAGGGAATCTGGGCGATCAGATGGCTGGACACGGAAGTGAAGCCGCCTGGACTCTCCCGACCCTGTCCCCGTCCCCGTGCCCGTGCCCGGGACGCATGGAGCCCGTCCTGGGCACTTTTCCATGCCTTCGGCCTGGAGCCCCCAGACACCCAGGGGAGGACCACCGTGAAAGCCATGGAGCCCGACCCGGGCACTCTGCCATGCCGTCGGCCTGGATGGAGCCCCGGACGCCCGGGGGACAAATGCCCGGGACGCATGGAGCCCGTCCTGGGCACTTTCGAAGCCCCGACACCCTGGGGAGGACCACCCTGGAAACCATGGAGCCCGACCCGGGCACTCTGCCATGCCGTCGGCCTGGATGGAGCCCCGGACGCCCGGGGGACAAATGCCCGGGACGCATGGAGCCCGTCCTGGGTACTTTTCCATGCCGTCGGCCAGGAGCCCCCTGACACCCAGGGGAGGACCACCGTGAAAACCATGGAGCCCGACCCGGGCACTCTGCCATACCGTCAGCCTGGATGTAGCCCCGGACGCCCGGGGGACGAATGCCCGGGACGCATGGAGCCCGTCCCGGGCACTCTGCCATGCCGTCCTGACAAATTCGTACGGACTCCTAACCTTACGACACGGATCGGAATCGAGCCCTCTCTGACCCAGCAGTTTCAGGCGCCCGGGGGACGAATGCCCGGGACGCATGGAGCCCGACCCGGGCACACTGCCTTGCCGCCGGCCTGGATGGAGCCCCGGACGCCCGGGGGACGAATGCCCGGGACGCATGGAGCCCGTCCCGGGCACTCTGCCATGCCGTCGGCCTGGATGGAGCCCCGGACGCCCGGGGGACGACTGCCCAAGAGCCATGGAGCCCATCCCGGGCACTCTGCCATGCCGTCCCGACAAATTCGTACGGACTCCTAACCTTCCGACACGGATCGGAATCGAGCCCTTTCTGACCCAGCAGATTTCAGGTTGATTTGCTATATACTTTACGTACGATTTTATGGGGGCCGATTCCGATCCGGTACGTAAAAGCAAATACGACCGACATGTCGGACAACCACGTACACCCAGGGGATAGGACTGCCCGGGTCACATGGACCCCGTCCTGGGCACTCTGATCTGCCGCCGGCGCCGGGGATCGAACCGTGATCACCAGATGGGGATATCCCAAAAATCTGGCATGGATACGGCCCGCCAGGACAGGTTTGGGCACCCCTGTTGTACGGACTCCCAAGCCCTACGGTCCTTCTGACACGGATCGGAATCGAACCCAGCAGATTTCGCGTTGACTGCCTCTATATCAGGGGTGCCCAAACCAGTCCTGGCGGGCCGTATCCATGCCAGATTTTTGGGATATCCCCATCTGGGGATCACGGTTCGATCCCCGGCACCGGCGGCAGATTAGCCCAGCACCAGGTGACTCTGGGAAATAGCTGGCGCCGCGGCTAGGGCGGCTGACTCCGGAATCTGGAGATTTTTTTATTTAAGGTTTTTGTAGAGCGCGTAGTAACCCTCGAGCATCCCAGAGATCAGGGTTCGATCCCCGGCACCGGCCGCAGATTAGCCCAGCACCACGTGACTCTGGGAAATAGCTGGCGCCGCGGCTAGGGAGGCTGACTCCGGAATCTGGAGATCACGGTTCGATCCCCGGCACCGGCGGCAGATTAGCCCAGCACCAGGTGACTCTGGGAAATAGCTGGCGCCGCGGCTAGGGCGGCTGACTCCGGAATCTGGAGATTTTTTTATTTAAGGTTTTTGTAGAGCGCGTAGTAACCCTCGAGCATCCCAGAGATCAGGGTTCGATCCCCGGCACCGGCCGCAGATTAGCCCAGCACCATTTGACTCTGGGCAATAGCTTGCTTAATCTTCCCAACGGCCCCTAGCGCCTAGAGACCCTTACGGGTGATTGTGCGCCTTACAAATGTGGATTATTATTATTATTATTATTATTTGGGCCGATTCCGATCCGGTTCGTAAAAGCACATCTGCCCGAATCTGTCGGACAACCACGTACGCCCGGGAGAGGACTGCCCGGGACCCGTGGAGCCCGTCCTGGTCACTCTGACCTGCCATCGGCCTGGAGAAGGGAGCGCCGGACGCCCGGGGGGAGGACTGCCCGGGACCCGTGGAGCCCGTCCTGGGCACTCTGACCTGCCGTCTGCCCGGGGAAGGGAGCCCCGGACGCCCGGGGGGAGGACTGCCCGGGACCCATGGAGCCCGTCCTGGGCACTCTGACCTGCCGACGGCCCGGGGAAGGGAGCCCCGGACGCCCGGGGGAGGACTGCCCGGGACCCGTGGAACTCGTCCTGGGCACTCTGACTTTCTGCTGACCCGGGGAAGGGAACCCCGGACGCCCGGGAGCCGTGGAGCCCGTCCTGGGCACTCTGACAAGCCGTCGGACCGGGGAAGGGAGCCCCGGACGCCCGGGACCCGTGGAGCCTGTCCTGGGAACTCCGGCATGCCGTTGGCCCAGGGAAGGGAGTCCCAGATACCCGGGACCCGTGGAGCCCGTCATGGGCACTCTGACAAGCCGGTGTCCCGGGGAAGGGAGCCCCGGACGCCGGGGACTCGTGGAGCCCGTCCTGGGCACTCTGGCATGCCGTTGGCACGGGGAAGGGAGCCCCAGATGCCCGGGACCCGTGGAGCCCGTCCTGGGCACTCTGACAAGCCGTTGTCCCGGGGAAGGGAGCCCCGGACGCCGGGGACTCGTGGAGCCCGTCCTGGGCACTCTGGCATGCCGTTGGCCCGGGGAAGGGAGCCCAAGATGCCCGGGACCCGTGGAGCCCGTCCTGGGCACTCTGACAAGCCGTTGTCCCAGGGAAGGGAGCCCCGGACGCCCGGGACTCGTGGAGCCCGTCCTGGGCATTCTGGCATGCCGTTGGCCCGGGGAAGGGAGCCCCGGACGTCCGGGGCCCGTGGAGCCCATCCTGGGCACTCTGACAAGCCGTTGGCCCGGGGAAGGGAGAGCCGGACACCCAGCGGAGGAATGCCCGGGACCCATGGAGCCCGTCCTGGGCAATCTGACCTGCCGTCGGCCCGGAGAAGGGAGCGACGGACGCCCGGGGGGAGGAATGCCCGGGACGCATGGAGCCCATCCTGGGCACTTTGACATGCCATCGGCCTTGAGACCCGGGGGACGACTGCCCGGGAAGCATGGAGCCCGACCTGGGCACTCGCTCATGCCGTTGGCCTGGAGACCCGGGGGACGACTGCCCGGGGCGCATGGAGCCCGACCTGGGCACTCGCTCATGCCGTTGGCCTGGAGACCCGGGGGACGACTGCCCGGGACGCATGGAGCCCGTCCTGGGCACTTTGACATGCCGTTGGCCTGGAGGAGGGAAGCCCCGGGTGTTGTTACCCAGGCATAGCCCATCTGGTCCCCCTGGCAGAGAACCACCAGCCTTCCAGGGGTGTCCGGGCATACCCTTACCCCTAGTAATCCGGAGGAAAATTACCCCCCTTTCTTGTAATCTGTGCACACGAGTTGACAGAGGGGACCCAAGGCGTAAAAGTACCCGACCTCCTGGAGCCCTCGCTGGGATCGGGGAGGCAAATGGCACCTCATAGGGACTTCCAGGGAGGTTTGGCCATCTGGTCGCCCTTTTGGATAGCATTGCGTGCGACCAGATGGCCGAGGGGAAAGGTGCAACCAGGTGGCCGGGAACGAAAGGACTCCCTGCTTCCCACCCCGAGCCTTCGTGGTAGGGCTGCTGCCTGCCCACGCCGGGCAGGGCTCGGGGACCCCGGCTGGGCCTCAGGCACGGTGAGGACCACCGGAGCTCCCAGGCCCGGACGCCCGGGACGACGACTGCCCGGGACGCATGGAGCCCGTCCTGGGCACTTTGACATGCCGTCGGCCTGGAGACCCGGGGGACGACTGCCTGGGACGCATGGAGCCCGTCCTGGACATTTTGACATGCCGTCGGCCTGGAGACCCGGGGGACGACTGCCCGGGACGCATGGAGCCCGTCCTGGGCACTTTGACATGCCGTCGGCCTGGAGACCCGGGGGACGACTGCCTGGGACGCATGGAGCCCGTCCTGGACATTTTGACATGCCGTCGGCCTGGAGACCCGGGGGACGACTGCCCGGGACGCATGGAGCCCGTCCTGGGCACTTTGACATGCCGTCGGCCTGGAGACCCGGGGGACGACTGCCCGGGACGCATGGAGCCCGTCCTGGGCACTTTGACATGCCGTCGGCCCGGAGAAGGGAGCGCCGGACACCCAGGGAAGGACTGCCCGGGACCCATGGAGCCCGTCCTGGGCAATCTGACCTGCCGTCGGCCCAGGGAAGGGAGCGGCGGATGCCCGGGGGGAGGAATGCCCGGGACGCATGGAGCCCGTCCTGGGCACTTTGACATGCCGTCGGCCCGGAGACCCGTGGGACGACTGCCCGGGACGCATGGAGCCCGTCCTGGGCACTTTGACATGCCGTCGGCCTGGAGACCCGGGGGACGACTGCCCGGGAAGCATGGAGCCCGACCTGGGCACTCGCTCATGCCGTTGGCCTGGAGACCCGGGGGACGACTGCCCGGGGCGCATGGAGCCCGACCTGGGCACTCGCTCATGCCGTTGGCCTGGAGACCCGGGGGACGACTGCCCGGGACGCATGGAGCCCGTCCTGGGCACTTTGACATGCCGTTGGCCTGGAGGAGGGAAGCCCCGGGTGTTGTTACCCAGGCATAGCCCATCTGGTCCCCCTGGCAGAGAACCACCAGCCTTCCAGGGGTGTCCGGGCATACCCTTACCCCTAGTAATCCGGAGGAAAATTACCCCCCTTTCTTGTAATCTGTGCACACGAGTTGACAGAGGGGACCCAAGGCGTAAAAGTACCCGACCTCCTGGAGCCCTCGCTGGGATCGGGGAGGCAAATGGCACCTCATAGGGACTTCCAGGGAGGTTTGGCCATCTGGTCGCCCTTTTGGATAGCATTGCGTGCGACCAGATGGCCGAGGGGAAAGGTGCAACCAGGTGGCCGGGAACGAAAGGACTCCCTGCTTCCCACCCCGAGCCTTCGTGGTAGGGCTGCTGCCTGCCCACGCCGGGCAGGGCTCGGGGACCCCGGCTGGGCCTCAGGCACGGTGAGGACCACCGGAGCTCCCAGGCCCGGACGCCCGGGACGACGACTGCCCGGGACGCATGGAGCCCGTCCTGGGCACTTTGACATGCCGTCGGCCTGGAGACCCGGGGGACGACTGCCTGGGACGCATGGAGCCCGTCCTGGACATTTTGACATGCCGTCGGCCTGGAGACCCGGGGGACGACTGCCCGGGACGCATGGAGCCCGTCCTGGGCACTTTGACATGCCGTCGGCCTGGAGACCCGGGGGACGACTGCCTGGGACGCATGGAGCCCGTCCTGGACATTTTGACATGCCGTCGGCCTGGAGACCCGGGGGACGACTGCCCGGGACGCATGGAGCCCGTCCTGGGCACTTTGACATGCCGTCGGCCTGGAGACCCGGGGGACGACTGCCCGGGACGCATGGAGCCCGTCCTGGGCACTTTGACATGCCGTCGGCCCGGAGAAGGGAGCGCCGGACACCCAGGGAAGGACTGCCCGGGACCCATGGAGCCCGTCCTGGGCAATCTGACCTGCCGTCGGCCCAGGGAAGGGAGCGGCGGATGCCCGGGGGGAGGAATGCCCGGGACGCATGGAGCCCGTCCTGGGCACTTTGACATGCCGTCGGCCCGGAGACCCGTGGGACGACTGCCCGGGACGCATGGAGCCCGTCCTGGGCACTTTGACATGCCGTCGGCCTGGAGACCCGGGGGACGACTGCCCGGGACGCATGGAGCCCGTCCTGGGCACTTTGACATGCCGTCGGCCTGGAGATCCGGGGGACGACTGCCCGGGACGCATGGAGCCCGTCCTGGGCACTTTGACATGCCATCGGCCTGGAGACCCGGGGGACGACTGCCCAAGAGCCATGGAGCCCGTCCTGGGCAATTTGACAAGCCGTTGGCCTGGAGGAAGGAAGCCCCGGGTGGCCTAGGGAGGTGTTACCCAGGCATAGCCCATCTGGTCCCCCTAGCAGAGAACCACCAGCCTTGGAGGGGTGTCCGGGCATACCCTGCCCCCTAGTAATCCGGAGGGAAATTACCTGACTTTCTTGCAATCTGTGCACACAAGGTGACAGAGGGGACCCAAGGCGCGAAAGTACCCGACCTCCTGGAGCCCTCGCTGGGATCCGGGAGGCGAATGGCACCTCAT
>NC_136073.1:134188122-134235622 GCF_964261635.1 Lissotriton helveticus | reverse complement strand
CCCTAGTAATCCGGAGGAAAATTACCCCCCTTTCTTGTAATCCGTGCACTAGAGGTGACAGAGGGGACCCAAGGCGCGAAAGTACCCGACCTCCTGGAGCCCTCGCTGGGATCCGGGAGGCAAATGGCACCTCATCGGGACTTCCAGGGAAGTTCGGCCATCTGGTCGCCCCCATTGGAAAGCATTGCGGGCGACCAGATGGCCGGGGCGATCCGGGAGACCAGATGGCCGAGGGGATCCTGGAGACCAGATGGCCGAGGGGATCCGGGAGACCAGATGGCCGAGGGGATCCGGGCGACCAGATGGCCGGGCACGAAAGGGACGCCATCCGGTCGCCCCGTGCCCCCACGAAGGAGGGAGCGGGCGCCCGGGGCATGCCGGGCCGGAGGCCCGGGGCCCCAGCCGGGCCACAGCCATGGAGGCTGCCAGGGGCCGGCGGGCCCTCCGACCCGGGGCCCGCTTACACCTTGACAAGCAGGGGAGGCCTGCAAGGGACCGACGGACCCCTGTCCTGGGCCCTGGGTGGAGCGGCAGCCCGGGGGACCGGGCCCAGGGCCGGAGCGCCCGACCCGGGGCCCCGACCGGGCCCCTGGACCCAGCCGGGGCTCCCAGGCCCGGAGGCACAGGGGAAGCCTCCCCGGGCCCGCCGGACCCCGTCCCGGGCACCCTGCCCCGCGGCAGGACCCAGGACGGAGCCCGGGGTGGGGAGGCCACCCTCCCCGGGGCCCTCAGGGGCCCCGGATGGAGCTCCTGAACACAGACAAGCAAGGGGAGGCTCCCCGGGCACATCGGAACCCCTTTCCGGGCCCTTGGCAGTGCGGCAGGCTGGGAGACAGGGCCCAGGGCCTGAGCACCCGACCCGGGGCCCGCCCGGGCCCCTGGACCCAGCCGGGGCTCCCAAGCCCGGAGGCGCATGGGACGCCTCCCCGGTCCCTCCGGACCCCGTCCCGGGCACCCTGCCACGCAGCAGGACCAAGGACAGAGCCCGGGGTGGGGAGGCCGCCCTCCCCGGGCCCTCAGGGGCCCTAGCCACTGCTCCTGAACCCAGCCAAGCAAGGGGAGGCTCCCCGGGCACATCGGAACCCCTTCCCGGGCCCTTGGCAGTGCGGCAGGCTGGGAGACAGGGCCCAGGGCCGGAGCACCCGACCCGGGGCCCGGCCGGGCCCCTGGACGCAGCCGGGGCTCCCAAGCCCGGAGGTGCATGGGACGCCTCCCCGGTCCCTCCGGACCCCGTCCCGGGCACCCTGCCACGCAGCAGGACCAAGGACAGAGCCCGGGGTGGGGAGGCCGCCCTCCCCGGGCCCTCAGGGGCCCTAGCCACTGCTCCTGAACCCAGCCAAGCAAGGGGAGGCTCCCCGGGCACATCGGAACCCCTTCCCGGGCCCTTGGCAGTGCGGCAGGCTGGGAGACAGGGCCCAGGGCCGGAGCACCCGACCCGGGGCCCGCCCGGGCCCCTGGACCCAGCCGGGGCTCCCAAGCCCGGAGGTGCATGGGACGCCTCCCCGGTCCCTCCGGACCCCGTCCCGGGCACCCTGCCACGCAGCAGGACCAAGGACAGAGCCCGGGGTGGGGAGGCCGCCCTCCCCGGGCCCTCAGGGGCCCTAGCCACTGCTCCTGAACCCAGCCAAGCAAGGGGAGGCTCCCCGGGCACATCGGAACCCCTTCCCGGGCCCTTGGCAGTGCGGCAGGCTGGGAGACAGGGCCCAGGGCCGGAGCACCCGACCCGGGGCCCGCCCGGGCCCCTGGACCCAGCCGGGGCTCCCAAGCCCGGAGGTGCATGGGACGCCTCCCCGGTCCCTCCGGACCCCGTCCCGGGCACCCTGCCACGCAGCAGGACCAAGGACAGAGCCCGGGGTGGGGAGGCCGCCCTCCCCGGGCCCTCAGGGGCCCTAGCCACTGCTCCTGAACCGAGCCAAGCAAGGGGAGGCTCCCCGGGAACAACGGAACCCATTCCTAGGCCCTTGGCAGTGCGGTAGGCTGGGAGACAGGGCCCAGGGCCGGAGCACCCGACCCGGGGCCCGCCCGGGCCCCTGGACCCAGCCGGGGCTCCCAAGCCCGGAGGTGCATGGGACGCCTCCCCGGTCCCTCCGGACCCCGTCCCGGGCACCCTGCCACGCAGCAGGACCAAGGACAGAGCCCGGGGTGGGGAGGCCGCCCTCCCCGGGCCCTCAGGGGCCCTAGCCACTGCTCCTGAACCCAGCCAAGCAAGGGGAGGCTCCCCGGGAACAACGGAACCCATTCCTAGGCCCTTGGCAGTGCGGTAGGCTGGGAGACAGGGACCAGGGCCGGAGCACCCGACCCGGGGCCCGCCCGGGCCCCTGGACCCAGCCGGGGCTCCCAAGCCCGGAGGTGCATGGGACGCCTCCCCGGTCCCTCCGGACCCCGTCCCGGGCACCCTGCCACGCAGCAGGACCAAGGACAGAGCCCGGGGTGGGGAGGCCGCCCTCCCCGGGCCCTCAGGGGCCCAAGCCACTGCTCCTGAACCCAGCCAAGCAAGGGTAGGCTCCCCGGGAACAACGGAACCCATTCCTAGGCCCTTGGCAGTGCGGTAGGCTGGGAGACAGGGACCAGGGCCGGAGCACCCGACCCGGGGGCCCGCCCGGGCCCCTGGACCCAGCCGGGGCTCCCAAGCCCGGAGGCGCATGGGACGCCTCCCCGGACCCATGGAGCCCGTCCTGGGCATTGAGCCATGCCGTTGGCCTGGAGATGGGTGCCCCGGACGCCCGGGGGAGGTCTGTCCGGGACACATGGAGCCCGTCCTGGGCATTGAACCATGTCGTTGGCCTGGAGAAGGGAGCCCCGGACGCCCGGGGGAGGACTGCCCGGTACCCGTGGAGCCCTTCCCGGGTACTTTGCAACGCCGTTGGCCTCCTGGAGATGGGTGCCCCGAACGCCCGGGGGGCGGGCTGCCCGGGACCCATGGAGCCCGTCCTGGGCACTCTGACCTGCTGTTGGCCCGGGGGGGAGGGACCCCAGACGACCGGGACCCGTGGAGCCCGTCCTTGGCACTCTGACAAGCCGTTGGCCCGGGGAAGGGAGCCCCAGACGACCGGGACCTGTGGAGCCCGTCCTGGGCACTCCTGTATGCCGTTGGCCCGGGGAAGGGAGCCCCGGACGTCCGGGACCCGTGGAGCCCGTCCTGGGCACTCCTGTATGCCGTTGGCCCGGGGAAGGGAGCCCCGGACGTCCGGGACCCGTGGAGCCCGTCCTGGGCACTCTGAAATGCTTTGGCCCGGGGAAGGGAGCCCCGGACACCCAGGGGGAGGACTGCCCGGGACCCGTGGAACTCGTCCTGGGCACTCTGACATGCCGCTGGCCCGGGGAAGGGTGCCCCGGACGCCCGGGGCCCGTGGAGCCCGTCCTGGGCACTCTGACAAGCCGTTGGCCCGGGGAAGGGAGACCTGGACGCCCGGAACCCGTGGAGCCCGTCCTGGGCACTCTGAAATGCTTTGGCCTGGAGAAGGGAGCCCCCCCCGGACGCCCGGGGGAGGACTGCCCGGGACCCGTGGAACTGGTCCTGGGCACTCTGACATGCCGCTGGCCCGGGGAAGGGTGCCCCGGATGACCGGGGCCCGTGGAGCCCGTCCTGGGCACTCTGACATGCCGCTGGCCCGGGGAAGGGAGCCCCGGACGCCCGGGGCCCGTGGAGCCCGTCCCGGGCACTCTGCCATGCCGTCAGCCTGGATGGAGCCCCGGACGCCCGGGGGGACGAAGGCCCGGGACGCATGGAGCCTGTCCCGGGCACTCTGCCATGCCGTCGGCCTGGATGGAGCACCGGACGCCCGGGGGACGACTGCCCAAGAGCCATGGAGCCCGTCCTGGGCAATTTGACATGCAGTTGGCCTGGAGGAAGGAAGCTCCGGGTGGCCTAGGGAGGTGTTGCCCAGGCATATCCCATCTGGTCCCCATGGCAGAGAACCACCAAACCTGGAGGGGTGTCCGGGCATACCCTGCCCCATAGTAATCCGGAGGCAAATTACCCCCCTTTCTTGCAATCTGTGCACGCGAGGTGACAGAGGGGACCCAAGGCGTGAAAGAACCCGACCTCATGGAGCCCTCGCTGGGATCCGGGAGGCGAATGGCACCTCATTAAGACTTCCAGGGAAGTTCGGCCATCTGGTCCCCCCCCCCATAGGAAAGCGTTGCGGGCGACCAGATGCCCGAGGGGATCCGGGCGAGCAGATGGCCGAGGGAATCCGGGCGACCAGATGGCCGGGCATGGAGGTGAAGCCGCCTGGACTCTTCCCCACCCCGTCCCCGTCCCCGTCCCCGTCCCGGGACGAATTCCCGGGACGCATGGAGCCCGTCCTGGCCACTTGACGTCCCGTCCTGGGCATTGAACCATGCCGTCGGCCTGGAGAAGGGAGCCCCCCCCGGACGCCCGGGGGAGGACTGCCCGGTACCCGTGGAGCCCTTCCCGGGTACTTTGCAACTCCGTTGGCCTCCTGGAGATGGGTGCCCAAGATGCCCGGGGGTGGGCTGCCCGGGACCCATGGAGCCCGTCCTGGGCACTTTTACATGCCGTCGGCCTGGAGGTGGGTGCCCTGGACGCCCGGGGGAGGCCTGCCCGGGACCCGTGGAGCCCCTCCCGGGTACTTTGCCAATGCCGTTGGCCTCATGGAGATGGGTGCCCCGGACGCCCGGGGGAGGACTGCCCGGTACCCGTGGAGTCCTTTCCGGGTACTTTGCAACGCTGTTGGCCTCCTGGAGATGGGTGCCCCGGACGCCCGGGGGAGGTCTGTCCGGGGCCCATGGAGCCCGTCCTGGGCAGTGTGACATGCCGTCGGCCTGGAGGTGGGAGCCCCGGACGCCCGGGGGAAGGCTGCCCGGGACCCGTGGAGCCCTTCCCGGGTACTTTGCCATCCCGTTGGCCTCCTGGAGATGGGTGCCCCGGACGCCCAGGGGCGGTCTGTCCGGGACACGTGGAGCCCGTCCTGGGCATTGAGCCATGCCGTTGGCCCGGAGAATGGAGCCCCCAGACGCCCGGGGGAGGTGTTGCCCAGGCATATCTCATCTGGTCCCCGGGCAGAGAACCACCAGCCCTGGAGAGGTGTCCGGGCGTACCCTGCCCCTAGTAATCCGGAGGGAAATAGAGCACATAAAGGAACAGTTACAAATCTAAGAAAAGGGAAAGAAAGACTAGGAAAAAAACACGGAAAGAGCCTGTAGATAAAATTCTCTTCCTGGGACAGCAGGCTAAGAGAAATTACACAGGGAGCAGTTAAGCTTGTAACACGGGGAGAATAGAAAAGAAAATGCAGTTTTATGAATTGTGTTTGCCTAATCCAGCAAGCACTTTTGTTTTATTTTTCTATTTGCTTCTTTTATTGGTAAAGTAAGTTTCAAGTGCATGAATGGTATGACTGAGAGAGCCAGGGTATAATAATTTGAAGTGTTTGCACCAGCGCTAATGTAGGACGAGAGTTATAGCAAAGATATGAAAGGGGTAGCGATAATAAATATGTAAACGGGCAATAGTGACACCAAAATAAGCCACCTATTTATAAAACTGACATGGAAGAAATTTTAAAGGTTAACTTCTGAAATTGTAGCCGATGTTAAAAAGTTTCTCGTTGTTGGCAGGATTCAAACCTGCGCGGGGAGACCCCAATGGATTTCTAGTCCATCGCCTTAACCACTCAGCCACAACAACTGACTGTAAGTTTTGCGCAAATAATCTGTATGAAAGTTTTCAAGGTGTCCCACAGCAAATTCCTGGTATTCTGCAATGCACTTTTTTAAAATAATGTTTTTTTCAGCAGGCACATTCTCTCCTAAAAACAAAAATTGCATGAGTATATCTCTAGTTTGGAAAAGGATAGGCTTTCATGCATACTCTCATGTGGCACTCAAGCTTTTGGGACCCTATTGCACTCTGTTTTCGTGCTGCTTTTAGTCTATGGCCCATATTACAGAAGTCTACCATCTTTGAGTATTTGAGGCTCCTTTGTAAGTGCTTTATCTTTTTTACTTGAAGAGCTATATAATAAAGGGGTCAGGGAAAGATTGCATTTATGGAAGATAAAAGAAGGCACACTTGTCTCACCAAATGCCGTAGAGAAACCTGATGTTTTACTCATGTTATCCTTAGTTTGTTTTTGTTAGACCTTGCATTCTTAAGGTGGACTCAACCCTACCTTATTGCTTTTCAACTACGCATTTTGCTGTATCTTTTTGTAGGCCTTAGGACTCTGATCACTTTATCGCTACTAATCAGTGCTGAAGTGCACGTGCTTCTTCCCTAATCATGTGTGTAACTGGAGTATACCTGACTGACAGATTTAATTGACTTGAAAGCCCCTTGTAAAGTGGTATACCATATACCCAGGGACTGATTGTGCCGCCCAAAGAAGTAGCATTTCAAACCTGTCTCAAGCCTGCTACTGCAGTGCCTGTGCTGCAGTGTACTGCCACTTCGACTTGCCATTTAAAACTACTTGCCAAGCCTTAAACTCCAATTTTATTACATATAATTAACGAAAAGGTAGGCCCTAGGTAGTCCTAGGGGCATCATGCTATGTAAGTAAAAGGTAAGACATGTACTGTGGTAGTTTGCATGTCCTGGTAGTACCAAACAGTCTATTACATTTTTCACTACTGTGAGGTCTGCCCCTCTCATAGGTTAGCATTGGGTATTCCCTTATACTTTTTGGGGGGTAATTCCATATCAGAGAGGAGAAGCTTTATTTATTTATTGATAAATCCTATTTACTGGTGAGGTTGGATTTAACTTTACTATTTTATAAATGCCATTTTTAGAGAGTGAGCATTTCTCTGCACCTACTGCTCTATTTGCCTGAAAACCTGTCTCCAACTGACATCTGGATTGGGCTGCGAGACAGCTACATTTGTGCATTCCCTCTAGACAGCCACAACACAGGTCACTCAACTGCAACTGCATTCATCTGCATTCTGATTGGCATGGGGGAGAGCTCCATTCCCCCCACCGCAAATAGGTTCACGAACGATAATTTATGTCAGTAGGTACAATATAGCTACATCTTATAATCATGTGTGTTTAAATAATTTGTCGTTAGATCGTTTAAATATTTTAAAGGATCTGTTTTTAATAGACATTTTACAAAAACAACTGGTACATTTGGTAATTCTGTAAAAGAAAAAAACAACTGCCGTGACATTGCCAACCACAATGCCGTGACTCAGATTCGAACCGAGGTTGCTGCAGCCACAACGCAGAGTACTAACCAATATACGATCACGGCGAGCTACTTGGGCTCAATAACATACAGTGACATGGAGAATTTATAATTCTGAACACTCAGGGAACTCCTGTGATAGGCTGAATGTGTTCATTGCTTCCTCATTCCTTATACAAAGGCTTTGTCTCCTCAGTGGTTGATAGGCTGAAACTGTTTCCTGGCCGCCTGCTTGTGAACTGACAGGAGTCAAAGATCACACATACACTTGTGGGCCTGTGATGGGACACCAATGCAGGCAAACACACCTGGCGCAGATCTTCTATTCTGTCTAGTAGACCTGCATCTCCCCTGTACCTCCTCAAGCCATCTGTATGTGAAGCAAGAAAAAGTTAAGGAGCGGTCCATATACACTTTTATAGGGAGGATGCTGCCATGAGCTCCTCCCAGCTAATCACACAAACAGCAGTAAAGCAAGATAACTACACAGTTAGGGGGGACTGCATGGTTAGGTTTTTGAGGAATTATTGAAACTGACCTCAGTGACCCATGATCAGAGCTGTGGCTAATGACTCCGTGCCTAATTATGATGAAGCAAGCACCATGGCTCGTAGGGGCCCCACAACACGCTTTTCTTAGCTCATTGAATTAAAGTATAAACCTCTGCCATGTATGAGTGGTAAAGGCTTGTTAATTTGGTTGCTTTTCCAGTTCACGTCTGACAATAAGATGAAGGAACATTGGGGCATCAGAAGCTTTGGAAAGTAGCCACCAACCTCAGAGAAAGAGAGAAAGAGGGAAAAGGCAGTATGAGGTGTGGAGAAAACAGCAGCAGGTACAAGGAGCTCAAATGAGATTAATGGCGCCTAAATAGAGCAAATAAAGGAACAGTTACAAATCTAAGAAAAGGAAAAGAAAGACTAGGAAAAAAACACGGAAAGAGCCTGTAGATAAAATTCTCTTCCTGTGACAGCAGGCTAAGAGAAATTACACAGGGAGCAGTTAAGCTTGTAACATGGGGAGAATAGAAAAGAAAATGCAGTTTTATGAAGTGTGTTTGCCTAATCCAGCAAGCACTTTTGTTTTATTTTTCTATTTGCTTCTTTTATTGGTAAAGTAAGTTTCAAGTGCATGAATGGTATGACTCAGAGAGCCAGGGTATAATAATTTGAAGTGTTTGCACCAGCGCTAATGTAGGACGAGAGTTATAGCAAAGATATGAAAGGGGTAGCGATAATAAATATGTAAACGGGCAATAGTGACACCAAAATAAGCCACCTATTTATAAAACTGACATGGAAGAAATTTTAAAGGTTAACTTCTGAAATTGTAGCCGATGTTAAAAAGTTTCTCGTTGTTGGCAGGATTCAAACCTGCGCGGGGAGACCCCAATGGATTTCTAGTCCATCGCCTTAACCACTCAGCCACAACAACTGACTGTAAGTTTTGCGCAAATAATCTGTATGAAAGTTTTCAAGGTGTCCCACAGCAAATTCCTGGTATTCTGCAATGCACTTTTTTAAAATAATGTTTTTTTCAGCAGGCACATTCTCTCCTAAAAACAAAAATTGCATGAGTATATCTCTAGTTTGGAAAAGGATAGGCTTTCATGCATACTCTCATGTGGCACTCAAGCTTTTGGGACCCTATTGCACTCTGTTTTCGTGCTGCTTTTAGTCTATGGCCCATATTACAGAAGTCTACCATCTTTGAGTATTTGAGGCTCCTTTGTAAGTGCTTTATCTTTTTTACTTGAAGAGCTATATAATAAAGGGGTCAGGGAAAGATTGCATTTATGGAAGATAAAAGAAGGCACACTTGTCTCACCAAATGCCGTAGAGAAACCTGATGTTTTACTCATGTTATCCTTAGTTTGTTTTTGTTAGACCTTGCATTCTTAAGGTGGACTCAACCCTACCTTATTGCTTTTCAACTACGCATTTTGCTGTATCTTTTTGTAGGCCTTAGGACTCTGATCACTTTATCGCTACTAATCAGTGCTGAAGTGCACGTGCTTCTTCCCTAATCATGTGTGTAACTGGAGTATACCTGACTGACAGATTTAATTGACTTGAAAGCCCCTTGTAAAGTGGTATACCATATACCCAGGGACTGATTGTGCCGCCCAAAGAAGTAGCATTTCAAACCTGTCTCAAGCCTGCTACTGCAGTGCCTGTGCTGCAGTGTACTGCCACTTCGACTTGCCATTTAAAACTACTTGCCAAGCCTTAAACTCCAATTTTATTACATATAATTAACGAAAAGGTAGGCCCTAGGTAGTCCTAGGGGCATCATGCTATGTAAGTAAAAGGTAAGACATGTACTGTGGTAGTTTGCATGTCCTGGTAGTACCAAACAGTCTATTACATTTTTCACTACTGTGAGGTCTGCCCCTCTCATAGGTTAGCATTGGGTATTCCCTTATACTTTTTGGGGGGTAATTCCATATCAGAGAGGAGAAGCTTTATTTATTTATTGATAAATCCTATTTACTGGTGAGGTTGGATTTAACTTTACTATTTTATAAATGCCATTTTTAGAGAGTGAGCATTTCTCTGCACCTACTGCTCTATTTGCCTGAAAACCTGTCTCCAACTGACATCTGGATTGGGCTGCTAGACAGCTACATTTGTGCATTCCTTCTAGACAGCCACAACACAGGTCACTCAACTGCAACTGCATTCATCTGAATTCTGATTGGCATGGGGAGAGCTCCGTTCCCCCCACCGCAAATAGGTTCAAGAACGATAAATTATGTCAGTAGGTACAATATAGCTACATCTTATAATCATGTGTGTTTAAATAATTTGTCGTTAGATCGTTTAAATATTTTAAAGGATCTGTTTTTAATAGACATTTTACAAAAACAACTGG
Organism: Lissotriton helveticus; assembly: GCF_964261635.1. NCBI lineage: Eukaryota > Metazoa > Chordata > Amphibia > Caudata > Salamandridae > Lissotriton > Lissotriton helveticus. The sequence continues at coordinate 134,225,591 of NC_136073.1, read as the reverse complement.
TACATTTGGTAATTCTGTAAAAGAAAAACACAACTGCCGTGACATTGCCAACCACAATGCCGTGACTCAGATTCGAACCAAGGTTGCTGCGGCCACAGCGCAGAGTACTAACCACTATACGATCACGGCGAGCAACTTGGGCTCAGTAACATACAGGGACATGGAGAATTTATAATTCGGAACAGTCAGGGAACTAATGTGATAGGCTGAATGTGTTCATTGCTTCCTCATTCCTTATACAAAGGCTTTGTCTCCTCAGTGGTTGATAGGCTGAAACTGTTTCCTGGCCGCCTGCTTGTGAACTGACAGGAGTCAAAGATCACACATACACTTGAGGGCCTGTGATGGGACACCAATGCAGAGAAACACACCTGGCGCAGATCTTCTATTCTGTCTAGTAGACCTGCATCTCCCCTGTACCTCCTCAAGCCATCTGTATGTGAAGCAAGAAAGAGTTAAGGAGCGGTCCATCTACACTTTTATAGGGAGGATGCTACCGTGAGCTCCTCCCAGCTAATCACACAAACAGCAGTAAAGCAAGATAACTACACAGTTAGGGGGGACTGCATGATTAGGTTTTTGAGGAATTATTGAAACTGACCTCAGTGACCCATGATCAGAGCTGTGGCTAATGACTGCGTGCCTAATTGTGATGAAGCAAGCAACATGGCTCGTAGGGGCCCCACAACACGCTTTTCTTAGCTCAATTAAAGTATAAACCTCTGCCATGTATGAGTGGTAAAGGCTTGTTAATTTGGTTGCTTTTCCAATTCACGTCTGACAACAAGATGAAGGAACATTGGGGCATCAGAAGCTTTGGAAAGTAGCCACCAACCTCAGAGAAAGAGAGAAAGAGGGAAAAGGCAGTATGAGGTGTGGAGAAAACAGCAGCAGGTACAAGGAGCTCAAATTAGATTAATGGCGCCTACATAGAGCACATAAAGGAACAGTTACAAATCTAAGAAAAGGGAATGAAAGACTAGGAAAAAAACACGGAAAGAGCCTGTAGATAAAATTCTCTTCCTGGGACAGCAGGCTAAGAGAAATTACACAGGGAGCAGTTAAGCTTGTAACACGGGGAGAATAGAAAAGAAAATGCAGTTTTATGAAGTGTGTTTGCCTAATCCAGCAAGAACTTTTGTTTTATTTTTCTGTTTGCTTCTTTTATTGGTAAAGTAAGTTTCAAGTGCATGAATGGTATGACTGAGAGAGCCAGGGTATAATAATTTGAAGTGTTTGCACCAGCGCTAATGTAGGAGGAGAGTTATAGCAAAGATATGAAAGGGGTAGCGATAATAAATATGTGAAAGGGCAATAGTGACACCAAAATAAGCCACCTATTTATAAAACTGACATGGAAGAAATTCTAAAGGTTAACTTTTGAAATTGTAGCCGATGTTAAAAAGTTTCTCGTTGTTGGCAGGATTCGAACCTGCGCGGGGGGACCCCAATGGATTTCTAGTCCATCGCCTTAACCACTCGGCCACAACAACTGACTGTAAGTTTTGTGCAAATAATCTGCATGAAAGTTTTCAAGGTGTGCCACAGCAAATTCCTGATATCCTGCAATGCACTTTTTAAAAATAATGTTTTTTGCAGCAGGCACATTCTCTCCTAAAAACAAAAATAAGGCTACATCTTATAATCATGTGTGTTTAAATAATTTGTCGTTAGATCGTTTAAATATTTTAAAGGATCTGTTTTTAATAGACATTTTACAAAAACAACTGGTACATTTGGTAATTCTGTAAAAGAAAAACCCAACTGCCGTGACATTGCCAACCACAATTCGTGACTCGGATTCGAACCGAGGTTGCTGCGGCCACAACGCAGAGTACTAACCACTATACGATCACGGCGAGCTACTTGGGCTCAATAACATACAGTGACATGGAGAATTTATAATTCAAAACACTCAGGGAACTCCTGTGATAGGCTGAATGTGTTCATTGCTTCCTTATTCCTTATACAAAGGCTTTGTCTCCTCAGTGGTTGATAGGCTGAATCCGTTTCCTGGCCGCCTGCTTGTGAACTGCCAGAAGTCAAAGATCACACATACACTTGTGGGCCTGTGATGGGACACCAATGCAGAGAAACACACCTGGCGCAGATCTTCTATTCTGTCTATTAGACCTGCATCTCCCCTGTACCTCCTCAAGCCATCTATATGTGAAGCAAGAAAAAGTTAAGGAGCGGTCCATCTACACTTTTATAGGGAGGATGCTGCCGTGAGCTCCTCTCAGCTAATTACACAAACAGCAGTAAAGCAAGATAACTACACAGTTAGAAGGGACTGCATGGTTAGGTTTTTTGAGGAATTATTGAAACTGACCTCAGTGACCCATGATCAGAGCTGTGGCTAATGACTGCGTGCCCAATTATGATGAAGCAAGCACCATGGCTCGTAGGGGCCCCACAACATGCTTTTCTTAGCTCATTGAATTAAAGTATAAACTTCTGCCATGTATGAGTGGTAAAGGCTTGTTAATTTGGTTGCTTTTCCAATTCACGTCTGACAACAAGATGAAGGAACATTGGGGCATCAGAAGCTTTGGACAGTAGCCACCAACCTCAGAGAAAGAGAGAAAGAGGGAAAAGGCAGTATGAGGTGTGGAGAAAACAGCAGCAGGTACACGGAGCTCAAATGAGATTAATGGCGCCTAAATAGAGCACATTAAGGAACAGTTACAAATCTAAGAAAAGGGAAAGAAAGACTAGGAAAAAAACACGGAAAGAGCCTGTAGATAGAATTCTCTTCCTGGGACAGCAGGCTAAGAGAAATTACACAGGGGGCAGTTAAGCTTGTAACACTGGGAGAATAGAAAAGAAAATGCAGTTTTATGAAGTGTGTTTGCCTAATCCAGCAAGCACTTTTGTTTTATTTTTCTATTTGCTTCTTTTATTGGTAAAGTAAGTTTCAAGTGCATGAATGGTATGACTGAGAGAGCCAGGGTATAATAATTTGAAGTGTTTGCACCAGCGCTAATGTAGGACGAGAGTTATAGCAAAGATATGAAAGGGGTAGCGATAATAAATATGTAAAAGGGCAATAGTGACACCAAAATAAGCCACCTATTTATAAAACTGACAAGAAGAAATTCTAAATGTTAACTTCTGAAATTGTAGCCGATGTTAAAAAGTTTCTCGCTGTTGGCTGGATTCGAAGCTGCGCAGGGAGAGCCCAATGGATTTCTATTCCATCGCCTTAACCACTCAGCCACAACAACTCACTGTAAGTTTTGTGCAAATAATCTGTATGAAAGTATTCAAGGTGTCCCACAGCAAATTCCTGGTATTCTGCAATGCACTTTTTTAAAATAATGTTTTTTTCAGCAGGCACATTCTCTCCTAAAAACAAAAATTGCATGAGTATATCTCTAGTTTGGAAAAGGATAGGCTTTCATGCATACTCTCATGTGGCACTCAAGTTTTTGGGACCCTATTGCACTCTGTTTTCGTGCTGCTTTTAGTCTATGGCTCATATTACAGAAGTCTACCATCTTTGAGTATTTGAGGCTCCTTTGTAAGAGCTTTATCTTTTTTACTTGAAGAGCTATATAATAAAGGGGTCAGGGAAAGATTGCATTTATGGAAGATAAAAGAAGGCACACTTGTCTCACCAAATGCCGTAGAGAAACCTGATGTTTTACTCATGTTATCTTTAGTTTGTTTTTGTTAGAACTTGCATTCTTAAGGTGGCCTCAACCCTACCTTATTGCTTTTCACCTACGCATTTTGCTGTATCTTTTTGTTGGCCTTAGGACTCTGATCACTTTATCGCTACTAATCAGTGCTGAAGTGCACGTGCTTCTTCCCTAATCATGTGTGTAATTGGAGTATACCTGACTGACAGATTTAATTTACTTGAAAGCCCCTTGTAAAGTGGTATACCATATACCCAGGGACTGATTGTGCCGCCCAAAGAAGTAGCATTTCAAACCTGTCTCAAGCCTGCTACTGCAGTGCCTGTGCTGCAGTGTACTGCCACTTCGACTTGCCATTTAAAACTTCTTGCCAAGCCTTAAACTCCAATTTTATTACATATAATTAACCAAAAGGTAGGCCCTAGGTAGTCCTAGGGGCATCATGCTATGTAAGTAAAAGGTAAGACATGTACTGTGGTAGTTTGCATGTCCTGGTAGTACCAAACAGTCTATTACATTTTTCACTACTGTGAGGTCTGCCCCTCTCATAGGTTAGCATTGGGTATTGCCTTATACTTTTTGGGGGTAATTCCATATCAGAGAGGAGAAGCTTTATTTATTTATTGATACATCCTATTTACTGGTGAGGTTGGATTTAACTTTACTACTTTATAAATGCCATTTTTAGAGAGTGAGCATTTCTCTGCACTTACTGCTCTATTTGCCTGAAAACCTGTCTCCAATTGACGTCTGGATTGGGCTGCGAGACAGCTACATTTGTGCATTCCCTCTAGAGAGCCACAACACAGGTCACTCAACTGCAACTGCATTCATCTGCATTCTGATTGGCATGGGGGAGAGCTCCATTCCCCCCACCGCAAATAGGTTCAAGAACGATAATTTATGTCAGTAGGTACAATATAGCTACATCTTATAATCATGTGTGTTAAAATAATTTGTCGTTAGATCGTTTAAATATTTTAAAGGATCTGTTTTTAATAGACATTTTACAAAAACAACTGGTACATTTTGTAATTCTGTAAAAGAAAAACCCAACTGCCGTGACATTGCCAACCACAATGCCGTGACTCAGATTCGAACCGAGGTTGCTGCAGCCACAACGCAGAGTACTAACCACTATACGATCACGGCGAGCTACTTGGGCTCAATAACATACAGTGACATGGAGAATTTATAATTCGGTACACTGAGGGAACTCCTGTGATAGGCTGAATGTGTTCATTGCTTCCTCCTTCCTTATACAAAGGCATAGTCTCCTCAGTGGTTGATAGGCTGAAACTGTTTCCTGGCCGCCTGCTTGTGAACTGACAGGAGTCAAAGATCACACATACACTTGTGGGCCTGTGATGGGACACCAATGCAGGCAAACACACCTGGCGCAGATCTTCTATTCTGTCTAGTAGACCTGCATCTCCCCTGTACCTCCTCAAGCCATCTGTATGTGAAGCAAGAAAGAGTTAAGGAGCTGTCCATCTAAACTTTTATAGGGAGGATGCTGCCATGAGCTCCTCCCAGCTAATCACACAAACAGCAGTAAAGCAAGATAACTACACAGTTAGGGGGGACTGCATGGTTAGGTTTTTGAGGAAATATTGAAACTGACCTCAGTGACCCATGATCAGAGCTGTGGCTAATGACTGCGTGCCTAATTATGATGAAGCAAGCACCATGGCTCGTAGGGGCCCCACAACACGCTTTTCTTAGCTCATTGAATTAAAGTATAAACCTCTGCCATGTATGAGTGGTAAAGGCTTGTTAATTTGGTTGCTTTTCCAATTCACGTCTGACAACAAGATGAAGGAACATTGGGGCATCAGAAGCTTTGGAAAGTAGCCACCAACCTCAGAGAAAGAGAGAAAGAGGGAAAAGGCAGTATGAGGTGTGGAGAAAACAGCAGCAGGTACAAGGAGCTCAAATGAGATTAATGGCGCCTAAATAGAGCACGTAAAGGAACAGTTACAAATCTAAGAAAAAGGAAAGAAAGACTAGGAAAAAAACACGGAAAGAGCCTGTAGATAAAATTCTCTTCCTGGGACAGCAGGCTAAGAGAAATTACACAGGGAGCAGTTAAGCTTGTAACACGGGGAGAATAGAAAAGAAAATGCAGTTTTATGAAGTGTGTTGCCTAATCCAGCAAGCACTTTTGTTTTATTTTTCTATTTGCTTCTTTTATTGGTAAAGTAAGTTTCAAGTGCATGAATGGTATGACTGAGAGAGCCAGGGTATAATAATTTGAAGTGTTTGCACCAGCGCTAATGTAGGACGAGAGTTATAGCAAAGATATGAAAGGGGTAGCGATAATAAATATGTGAAAGGGCAATAGTGACACCAAAATAACCCACCTATTTATAAAACTGACATGGAAGAAATTCTAAAGGTTAGCTTCTGAAATTGTAGCCGATGTTAAAAAGTTTCTCGTTGTTGGCAGGATTCGAACCTGCGCAGGGAGACCCCAATGGATTTCTAGTCCATCGCCTTAACGACTCGGCCACAACAACTGACTGTAAGTTTTGTGCAAATAATCTGCATGAAAGTATTCAAGGTGTGCCACAGCAAATTCCTGATATCCTGCAATGCACTTTTTAAAAATAATGTTTTTTTCAGCAGGCACATTCTCTCCTAAAAACAAAAATAAGGCTACATCTTATAATCATGTGTGTTTAAATAATTTGTCGTTAGATCGTTTAAATATTTTAAAGGATCTGTTTTTAATAGACATTTTACAAAAACAACTGGTACATTTGGTAATTCTGTAAAAGAAAAACCCAACTGCCGTGACATCGCCAACCACAATGCTGTGACTCGGATTCGAACCGAGGTTGCTGCGACCACAACGCAGAGTACTAACCACTATACGATCACGGCAAGCTACTTGTGCTCAATAACATACAGTGACATGGAGAATTTATAATTCGGAACACTCAGGGAACTCCTGTGATAGGCTGAATGTGTTCATTGCTTCCTCATTGCTTATACAAAGGCTTTGTCTCCTCAGTGGTTGATAGGCTGAAACCATTTCCTGGCCGCCTGCTTGTGAACTGCTAGAAGTCAAAGATCACACATACACTTGTGGGCCTGTGATGGGACACCAATGCAGAGAAACACACCTGGCGCAGATCTTCTATTCTGTCTATTAGACCTGCATCTCCCCTGTACCTCCTCAAGCCATCTGTATGTGAAGCAAGAAAAAGTTAAGGAGCGGTCCATCTATACTTTTATAGGGAGGATGCTGCCGTGAGCTCCTCCCAGCTAATCACACAAACAGCAGTAAAGCAAGATAACTATACAGTTAGGGGGGACTGCATGGTTAGGTTTTTGAGGAATTATTGAAACTGACCTCAGTGACCCATGATCAGAGCTGTGGCTAATGACTGCGTGCCTAATTATGATGAAGCAAGCACCATGGCTCGTAGGGGCCCCACAACACGCTTTTCTTAGCTCATTGAATTAAAGTATAAACCTCTGCCATGTATGAGTGTTAAAGGCTTGTTAATTTGGTTGCTTTTCCAATTCACGTCTGACAACAAGATGAAGGAACATTGGGGCATCAGAAGCTTTGGAAAGTAGCCACCAACCTCAGAGAAAGAGAGAAAGAGGGAAAAGGCAGTATGAGGTGTGGAGAAAACAGCAGCAGGTACAAGGAGCTCAAATGAGATTAATGGCGCCTAAATAGAGCACATAAAGGAACAGTTACAAATCTAAGAAAAGGGAAAGAAAGACTAGGAAAAAAACACGGAAAGAGCCTGTAGATAAAATTCTCTTCCTGGGACAGCAGGCTAAGAGAAATTACACAGGGAGCAGTTAAGCTTGTAACACGGGGAGAATAGAAAAGAAAATGCAGTTTTATGAAGTGTGTTTGCCTAATCCAGCAAGCACTTTTATTTTATTTTTCCATTTGCTTCTTTTATTGGTAAAGTAAGTTTCAAGTGCATGAATGGTATGACTGAGAGAGCCAGGGTATAATAATTTGAAGTGTTTGCACCAGCGCTAATGTAGGACGAGAGTTATAGCAAAGATATGAAAGGGGTAGCGATAATAAATATGTGAAAGGGCAATAGTGACACCAAAATAAGCCACCTATTTATAAAGCTGACATGGAAGAAATTCTAAAGGTTAACTTCTGAAATTGTAGCCGATGTTAAAAAATTTCTCGTTGTTGGCAGGATTCGAACCTGCGCGGGGAGACCCCAATGGATTTCTTGTCCATCCCCTTAACCACTCGGCCACAACAACTGACTGTAAGTTTTGTGCAAATAATCTGTATCGAAGTTTTCAAGGTGTCCCACAGCAAATTCCTGGTATTCTGCAATGCACTTTTTTAAAATAATGTATTTTTCAGCAGGCACATTCTCTCCTAAAAACAAAAATTGCATGAGTATATCTCTAGTTTGGAAAAGGATAGGCTTTCATGCATACTCTCATGTGGCACTCAAGTTTTTGGGACCCTATTGCACTCTGTTTTCGTGCTGCTTTTAGTCTATGGCCCATATTACAGAAGTCTACCATCTTTGAGTATTTGAGGCTCCTTTGTAAGTGCTTTATCTTTTTTACTTGAAGAGCTATATAATAAAGGGGTCAGGGAAAGATTGCATTTATGGAAGATAAAAGAAGGCACACTTGTCTCACCAAATGCCGTAGAGAAACCTGATGTTTTAACTCATGTTATCCTTAGTTTGTTTTTGTTAGACCTTGCATTCTTAAGGTGGCCTCAACCCTACCTTATTGCTTTTCACCTACGCATTTTGCTGTATCTTTTTGTTGGCCTTAGGACTCTGATCACTTTATCGCTACTAATCAGTGCTGAAGTGCACGTGCTTCTTCCCTAATCATGTGTGTAATTGGAGTATACCTGACTGACAGATTTAATTTACTTGAAAGCCCCTTGTAAAGTGGTATACCATATACCCAGGGACTGATTGTGCAGCCCAAAGAAGTAGCATTTCAAACCTGTCTCAAGCCTGCTACTGCAGTGCCTGTGCTGCAGTGTACTGCCACTTCGACTTGCCATTTAAAACTACTTGCCAAGCCTTAAACTCCAATTTTATTACATATAATTAACCAAAAGGTAGGCCCTAGGTAGTCCTAGGGGCATCATGCTATGTAAGTAAAAGGTAAGACATGTACTGTGGTAGTTTGCATGTCCTGGTAGTACAAAACAGTCTATTACATTTTTCACTACTGTGAGGTCTGCCCCTCTCGTAGGTTAGCATTCGGTATTCCCTTATACTTTTTGGGGGGTAATTCCATATCAGAGAGGAGAAGCTTTATTTATTTATTGATAAATCCTATTTACTGGTGAGGTTGGATTTAACTTTACTACTTTATAAATGCCATTTTTAGAGAGTGAGCATTTCTCTGCACTTACTGCTCTATTTGCCTGAAAACCTGTCTCCAATTGACGTCTGGATTGGGCTGCGAGACAGCTACATTTGTGCATTCCCTCTAGACAGCCACAATACAGGTCACTCAACTGCAACTGCATTCATCTGCATTCTGATTGGCATGGGGGAGAGCTCCATTCCCCCACCGCAAATAGGTTCAAGAACGATAATTTATGTCAGTAGGTACAATATAGCTACATCTTATAATCATGTGTGTTAAAATAATTTGTCGTTAGATCGTTTAAATATTTTAAAGGATCTGTTTTTAATAGACATTTTACAAAAACAACTGGTACATTTGGTAATTCTGTAAAAGAAAAACCCAACTGCCATGACATTGCCAACCACAATGCTGTGACTCGGATTCAAACCGAGGTTGCTGCGGCCACAACGCAGAGTACTAACCACTATACGATCACGGCGAGCTACTTGGGCTCAATAACATACAGTGACATGGAGAATTTATAATTCGAAACACTCAGGGAACTCCTGTGATAGGCTGAATGTGTTCATTGCTTCCTCATTCCTTATACAAAGGCTTTGTCTCCTCAGTGGTTGATAGGCTGAAACTGTTTCCTGGCCGCCTGCTTGTGAACTGCCAGAAGTCAAAGATCACACATACACTTGTGGGCCTGTGATGGGACACCAATGCAGAGAAACTTACCTGGCGCAGATCTTCTATTCTGTCTAGTAGAGCTGCATCTCCCCTGTACCTCCTCAAGCCATCTGTATGTGAAGCAAGAAAAAGTTAAGGAGCGGTCCATCTACACTTTTATAGGGAGGATGCTGCCATGAGCTCCTCCCAGCTAATCACACAAACAGCAGTAAAGCAAGATAACTACACAGTTAGGGGGGACTGCATGGTTAGGTTTTTGAGGAATTATTGAAACTGACCTCAGTGACCCATGATCAGAGCTGTGGCTAATGACTGCGTGACTAATTATGATGAAGCAAGCACCATGGCTCGTAGGGGCCCCACAACACGCTTTTCTTAGCTCATTGAATTAAAGTATAAACCTCTGCCATGTATGAGTGGTAAAGGCTTGTTAATTTGGTTGCTTTTCCAATTCACGTCTGACAACAAGATGAAGGAACATTGGGGCATCAGAAGCTTTGGAAAGTAGCCACCAACCTCAGAGAAAGAGGGAAAAGGCAGTATGAGGTGTGGAGAAAACAGCAGCAGGTACAAGGAGCTCAAATGAGATTAATGGGGCCTAAATAGAGCACATAAAGGAGCAGTTACAAATCTAAGAAAAGGGAAAGAAAGACTAGGAAAAAAACACGGAAAGAGCCTGTAGATAAAATTCTCTTCCTGGGACAGCAGGCTAAGAGAAATTACACAGGGAGCAGTTAAGCTTGTAACACGGGGAGAATAGAAAAGAAAATGCAGTTTTATGAAGTGTGTTTGCCTAATCCAGCAAGCACTTTTGTTTTATTTTTCTATTTGCTTCTTTTATTGGTAAAGTAAGTTTCAAGTGCATGAATGGTATGACTGAGAGAGCCAGGGTATAATAATTTGAAGTGTTTGCACCAGCGCTAATGTAGGACGAGAGTTATAGCAAAGATATGAAAGGGGTAGCGATAATAAATATGTGAAAGGGCAATAGTGACACCAAAATAAGCCACCTATTTATAAAACTGACATGGAAGAAATTCTAAAGGTTAACTTCTGAAATTGTAGCCGATGTTAAAAAGTTTCTCGTTGTTGGCAGGATTCGAACCTGCGCGGGGGGACCCCAATGAATTTCTAGTCCATCGCCTTAACCACTCAGCCACAACTAACTGTAAGTTTTGTGCAAATAATCTGTATGAAAGTTTTCAAGGTGTCTCACAGCAAATTCCTGATATTCTGCAATGCACTTTTTAAAAATAATGTTTTTTTCAGCAGGCACATTCCCTCCTAAAAACAAAAATTGCATGAGTATATCTCTAGTTTGGAAAAGGATAGGCTTTCATGCATACTCTCATGTGGCACTCAAGTTTTTGGGACCCTATTGCACTCTGTTTTCGTGCTGCTTTTAGTCTATGGCCCATATTACAGAAGTCTACCATCTTTGAGTATTTGAGGCTCCTTTGTAAGAGCTTTATCTTTTTTACTTGAAGAGCTATATAATAAAGGGGTCAGGGAAAGATTGCATTTATGGAAGATAAAAGAAGGCACACTTGTCTCACCAAATGCCGTAGAGAAACCTGATGTTTTACTCATGTTATCTTTAGTTTGTTTTTGTTAGAACTTGCATTCTTAAGGTGGCCTCAACCCTACCTTATTGCTTTTCACCTACGCATTTTGCTGTATCTTTTTGTTGGCCTTAGGACTCTGATCACTTTATCGCTACTAATCAGTGCTGAAGTGCACGTGCTTCTTCCCTAATCATGTGTGTAATTGGAGTATACCTGACTGACAGATTTAATTTACTTGAAAGCCCCTTGTAAAGTGGTATACCATATACCCAGGGACTGATTGTGCCGCCCAAAGAAGTAGCATTTCAAACCTGTCTCAAGCCTGCTACTGCAGTGCCTGTGCTGCAGTGTACTGCCACTTCGACTTGCCATTTAAAACTTCTTGCCAAGCCTTAAACTCCAATTTTATTACATATAATTAACCAAAAGGTAGGCCCTAGGTAGTCCTAGGGGCATCATGCTATGTAAGTAAAAGGTAAGACATGTACTGTGGTAGTTTGCATGTCCTGGTAGTACCAAACAGTCTATTACATTTTTCACTACTGTGAGGTCTGCCCCTCTCATAGGTTAGCATTGGGTATTGCCTTATACTTTTTGGGGGTAATTCCATATCAGAGAGGAGAAGCTTTATTTATTTATTGATAAATCCTATTTACTGGTGAGGTTGGATTTAACTTTACTATTTTATAAATGCCATTTTTAGAGAGTGAGCATTTCTCTGCACTTACTGCTCTATTTGCCTGAAAACCTGTCTCCAATTGACGTCTGGATTGGGCTGCGAGACAGCTACATTTGTGCATTCCCTCTAGACAGCCACAACACAGGTCACTCAACTGCAACTGCATTCATCTGCATTCTGATTTGCATGGGGGAGAGCTCCATTCCCCCCACCGCAAATAGGTTCAAGAACGATAATTTATGTCAGTAGGTACAATATAGCTACATCTTATAATCATGTGTGTTTAAATAATTTGTCGTTAGATCGTTTAAATATTTTAAAGGATCTGTTTTTAATAGACATTTTACAAAAACAACTGGTACATTTGGTAATTCTGTAAAAGAAAAAACCAACTGCCGTGACATTGCCAACAACAATGCCGTGACTCAGATTCGAACCGAGGTTGCTGCAGCCACAACGCAGAGTACTAACCACTATACGATCACGGCGAGCTACTTGGGCTCAATAACATACAGTGATATGGAGAATTTATAATTCTGAACACTCAGGGAACTCCTGTGATAGGCTGAATGTGTTCATTGCTTCCTCATTCCTAATACAAAGGCTTTGTCTCCTCAGTGGTTGATAGGCTGAAACTGTTTCCTGGCCGCCTGCTTGTGAACTGACAGGAGTCAAAGATCACACATACACTTGTGGGCCTGTGATGGGACACCAATGCAGGCAAACACACCTGGCGCAGATCTTCTATTCTGTCTAGTAGACCTGCATCTCCCCTGTACCTCCCCAAGCCATCTGTATGTGAAGCAAGAAAAAGTTAAGGAGCGGTCCATCTACACTTTTATAGGGAGGATGCTGCCATGAGCTCCTCCCAGCTAATCACACAAACAGCAGTAAAGCAAGATAACTACACAGTTAGGGGGGACTGCATGGTTAGGTTTTTGAGGAATTATTGAAACTGACCTCAGTGACCCATGATCAGAGCTGTGGCTAATGACTGCGTGCCTAATTATGATGAAGCAAGCACCATGGCTCGTAGGGGCCCCACAACACGCTTTTCTTAGCTCATTGAATTAAAGTATAAACCTCTGCCATGTATGAGTGGTAAAGGCTTGTTAATTTGGTTGCTTTTCCAATTCACGCCTGACAACAAGATGAAGGAACATTGGGGCATCAGAAGCTTTGGAAAGTAGCCACCAACCTCAGAGAAAGAGAGAAAGAGGGAAAAGGCAGTATGAGGTGTGGAGAAAACAGCAGCAGGTACAAGGAGCTCAAATGAGATTAATGGCGCCTAAATAGAGCACATAAAGGAACAGTTACAAATCTAAGAAAAGGGAAAGAAAGACTAGGAAAAAAACACGGAAAGAGCCTGTAGATAAAATTCTCTTCCTGTGACAGCAGGCTAAGAGAAATTACACAGGGAGCAGTTAAGCTTGTAACACGGGGAGAATAGAAAAGAAAATGCAGTTTTATGAAGTGTGTTTGCCTAATCCAGCAAGCACTTTTGTTTTATTTTTCTATTTGCTTCTTTTATTGGTAAAGTAAGTTTCAAGTGCATGAATGGTATGACTGAGAGAGCCAGGGTATAATAATTTGAAGTGTTTGCTCCAGCGCTAATGTAGGACGAGAGTTATAGCAAATATATGAAAGGGGTAGCGATAATAAATATGTGAAAGGGCAATAGTGACACCAAAATAAGCCACCTATTTATAAAACTGACATGGAAGAAATTCTAAAGGTTAACTTCTGAAATTGTAGCCGATGTTAAAAAGTTTCTCGTTGTTGGCAGGATTCGAACCTGCACGGGGGGACCCCAATGGATTTTTGGTTCATCGCCTTAACCACTCGGCCACAACAACTAACTGTGAGTTTTGTGCAAATAATCTGTATGAAAGTTTTCAAGGTGTCTCACAGCAAATTCCTGATATTCTGCAATGCACTTTTTAAAAATAATGTTTTTTTCAGCAGGCACATTCCCTCCTAAAAACAAAAATTGCATGAGTATATCTCTAGTTTGGAAAAGGATAGGCTTTCATGCATACTCTCATGTGGCACTCAAGTTTTTGGGACCCTATTGCACTCTGTTTTCGTGCTGCTTTTAGTCTATGGCCCATATTACAGAAGTCTACCATCTTTGAGTATTTGAGGCTCCTTTGTAAGAGCTTTATCTTTTTTACTTGAAGAGCTATATAATAAAGGGGTCAGGGAAAGATTGCATTTATGGAAGATAAAAGAAGGCACACTTGTCTCACCAAATGCCGTAGAGAAACCTGATGTTTTACTCATGTTATCTTTAGTTTGTTTTTGTTAGAACTTGCATTCTTAAGGTGGCCTCAACCCTACCTTATTGCTTTTCACCTACGCATTTTGCTGTATCTTTTTGTTGGCCTTAGGACTCTGATCACTTTATCGCTACTAATCAGTGCTGAAGTGCACGTGCTTCTTCCCTAATCATGTGTGTAATTGGAGTATACCTGACTGACAGATTTAATTTACTTGAAAGCCCCTTGTAAAGTGGTATACCATATACCCAGGGACTGATTGTGCCGCCCAAAGAAGTAGCATTTCAAACCTGTCTCAAGCCTGCTACTGCAGTGCCTGTGCTGCAGTGTACTGCCACTTCGACTTGCCATTTAAAACTTCTTGCCAAGCCTTAAACTCCAATTTTATTACATATAATTAACCAAAAGGTAGGCCCTAGGTAGTCCTAGGGGCATCATGCTATGTAAGTAAAAGGTAAGACATGTACTGTGGTAGTTTGCATGTCCTGGTAGTACCAAACAGTCTATTACATTTTTCACTACTGTGAGGTCTGCCCCTCTCATAGGTTAGCATTGGGTATTGCCTTATACTTTTTGGGGGTAATTCCATATCAGAGAGGAGAAGCTTTATTTATTTATTGATAAATCCTATTTACTGGTGAGGTTGGATTTAACTTTACTATTTTATAAATGCCATTTTTAGAGAGTGAGCATTTCTCTGCACTTACTGCTCTATTTGCCTGAAAACCTGTCTCCAATTGACGTCTGGATTGGGCTGCGAGACAGCTACATTTGTGCATTCCCTCTAGACAGCCACAACACAGGTCACTCAACTGCAACTGCATTCTGATTGGCATTTTGGAGAGCTCCGTTCCCCCCACCGCAAATAGGTTCAAGAACGATAATTTATGTCAGTAGGTACAATATAGCTACATCTTATAATCATGTGTGTTTAAATAATTTGTCGTTAGATCGTTTAAATATTTTAAAGGATCTGTTTTTAATAGACATTTTACAAAAACAACTGGTACATTTGGTAATTTTGTAAAAGAAAAACCCAACTGCCGTGACATTGCCAACCACAATGCCGTGACTTGGATTCGAACCGAGGTTGATGCGGCCACAACGCAGAGTACTAACCACTATACGATCACAGCGAGCTACTTGGGCTCAATAACATACAGTGACATGGAGAATGTATAATTTGGAACACTCAGGGAACTCCTGTGATAGGCTGAATGTGTTCATTGCTTCCTCATTCCTTATACAAAGGCTTTGTCTCCTCAGTGGTTGATAAGCTGAAACCGTTTCCTGGCCGCCTGCTTGTGAACTGCCAGGAGTCAAAGATCACACATACACTTGTGGGCCTGTGATGGGACACCAATGCAGAGAAACACACCTGGCGCAGATCTTCTATTCTGTCTAGTAGACCTGCATCTCCCCTGTACCTCCTCAAGCCATCTGTATATGAAGCAAGAAAGAGTTAAGGAGCGGTCCATCTACACTTTTATAGGGAGGATGCTGCCGTGAGCTCCTCCCAGCTAATCACACAAACAGCAGTAAAGCAAGATAACTACACAGTTAGGGGGGACTGCATGGTTAGGTTTTTGAGGAATGATTGAAACTGACCTTAGTGACCCATGATCAGAGCTGTGGCTAATGACTGCGTGACTAATTATGATGAAGCAAGCACCATGGCTCGTAGGGGCCCCACAACACGCTTTTCTTAGCTCATTGAATTAAAGTATAAACCTCTGCCATGTATGAGTGGTAAAGGCTTGTTAATTTGGTTGCTTTTCCAATTCACGTCTGACAACAAGATGAAGGAACATTGGGGCATCAGAAGCTTTGGAAAGTAGCCACCAACCTCAGAGAAAGAGAGAAAGAGAGAAAAGGCAGTATGAGGTGTGGAGAAAACAGCAGCAGGTACAAGGAGCTCAAATGAGATTAATGGCGCCTAAATAGAGCACGTAAAGGAAAAGTTACAAATCTAAGAAAAGGGAAAGAAAGACTAGGAAAAAACACGGAAAAAGCCTGTAGATAAAATTCTCTTCCTGGGACAGCAGGCTAAGAGAAATTACACAGGGAGCAGTTAAGCTTGTAACACGGGGAGAATAGAAAAGAAAATGCAGTTTTATGAAGTGTGTTTGCCTAATCCAGCAAGCACTTTTGTTTTATTTTTCTATTTGCTTCTTTTATTGGTAAAGTAAGTTTCAAGTGCATGAATGGTATGACTGAGAGAGCCAGGGAATAATAATTTGAAGTTTTTGCACCAGCGCTAATGTAGGACGAGAGTTATAGCAAAGATATGAAAGGGGTAGCGATAATAAATATGTGAAAGGGCAATAGTGACACCAAATAAGCCACCTATTTATAAAACTGACATGGAAGAAATTCTAAAGGTTAACTTCTGAAATTGTAGCCGATGTTATCAATTTTCTCGTTGTTGGCAGAATTCGAACCTGCACGGGGAGACCCCAATGTATTTCTAGTCCAGCGCCTTAACCACTCTGCCACAACAACCGACTGTAAGTTTTGTGCAAATAATCTGTATGAAAGTTTTCAAGGTGTCCCACAGCAAATTCCTGGTATTCTGCAATGCACTTTTTAAAAATAATGTTTTTTTCAGCAGGCACATTCTCTCCTAAAAACAAAAATTGCATGAGTATATCTCTAGTTTGGAAAAGGATAGGCTTTCATGCATACTCTCATGTGGCACTCAAGTTTTTGGGACCCTATTGCACTCTGTTTTCGTGCTGCTTTTAGTCTATGGCCCATATTACAGAAGTCTACCATCTTTGAGTATTTGAGGCTCCTTTGTAAGTGCTTTATCTTTTTTACTTAAAGAGCTATATAATAAAGGGGTCAGGGAAAGATTGCATTTATGGAAGATAAAAGAAGGCACACTGGTCTCACCAAATGCCGTAGAGAAACCTGATGTTTTACTCATGTTATTCTTAGTTTGTTTTTGTTAGACCTTGCATTCTTAAGGTGGCCTCAACCCTACCTTATTGCTTTTCACCAATGCATTTTGCTGTATCTTTTTGTTGGCCTTAGGACTCTGATCACTTT
The DNA here is from genome assembly GCF_964261635.1 of Lissotriton helveticus. Classification (NCBI taxonomy): domain Eukaryota; kingdom Metazoa; phylum Chordata; class Amphibia; order Caudata; family Salamandridae; genus Lissotriton; species Lissotriton helveticus. The sequence goes on along the minus strand of NC_136073.1, from coordinate 134,208,355 downwards.
ATCGCTACTAATCAGTGCTGAAGTGCACGTGATTCTTCCCTAATCATGTGTGTAATTGGAGTATACCTGACTGACAGATTTAATTGACTTGAAAGCCCCTTGTAAAGTGGTATACCATATACCCAAGAACTGATTGTGCCGCCCAAAGAAGTAGCATTTCAAACCTGTCTCAAGCCTGCTACTGCAGTGCCTGTGCTGCAGTGTACTGCCACTTCGACTTGCCATTTAAAACTACTTGCCAAGCCTTAAACTCCAATTTTATTACATATAAGTAACCCCTAAGGTAGGCCCTAGGTAGTCCTAGGGGCATCATGCTATGTAAGTAAAAGGTAAGACATGTACTGTGGTAGTTTGCATGTCCTGGTAGTACCAAACAGTCTATTACATTTTTCACTACAGTGAGGTCTACCCCTCTCATAGGTTAGCATTGGGTATTCCCTTATACTTTTTGGGGGGTAATTCCATATCAGAGAGGAGAAGCTTTATTTATTTATTGATAAATCCTATTTACTGGTGAGGTTGGATTTAACGTTACTATTTTATAAATGCCATTTTTAGAGAGTGAGCATTTCTCTGCACTTACTGCTCTATTTGCCTGAAAACCTGTCTCCAATTGACGTCTGGATTGGGCTGCGAGACAGCTACATTTGTGCATTCCCTCTAGACAGCCACAACACAGGTCACTCAACTGCAACTGCATTCTGATTGGCATGGGGGAGAGCTCCATTCCCGCCACCGCAAATAGGTTCAAGAACGATAATTTATGTCAGTAGGTACAATATAGCTACATCTTATAATCATGTGTGTTTAAATAATTTGTCGTTAGATCGTTTAAATATTTTAAAGGATCTGTTTTTAATAGACATTTTACAAAAACAACTGGTACATTTGGTAATTCTGTAAAAGAAAAACCCAACTGCCGTGACATTGCCAACCACGATGCCGTGACTCGGATTCGAACCGAGGTTGCTGCGGCCACAACGCAGAGTACTAACCACTATACGATCACGGCAAGCTACTTGGGCTCAATAGCATACAGTGACATGGAGAATTTATAATTCGGAACACTCAGGGAACTCCTGTGATAGGCTGAATGTGTTCATTGCTTCCTCATTCCTTATACAAAGGCTTTGTCTCCTCAGTGGTTGATAGGCTGAAACCGTTTCCTGGCCGCCTGCTTGTGAACTGCCAGAAGTCAAAGATCACACATACACTTGTGGGCCTGGGATGGGACACCAATGCAGAGAAACACACCTGGCGCAGATCTTCTATTCTGTCTATTAGACCTGTATCTCCCCTGTGCCTCCTCAAGCCATCTGTATGTGAAGCAAGAAAAAGTTAAGGAGCGGTCCATCTACACTTTTATAGGGATGCTGCTGCCGTGAGCTCCTCCCAGCTAATCACACAAACAGCAGTAAAGCAAGATAACTACACAGTTAGGGGGGACTGCATGGTTAGGTTTTTGAGGAATTATTGAAACTGACCTCAGTGACCCATGATCAGAGCTGTGGCTAATGACTGCGTGCCTAATTATGATGAAGCAAGCACCATGGCTCGTAGGGGCCCCACAACACGCTTTTCTTAGCTCATTGAATTAAAGTATAAACCTCTGCCATGTATGAGTGGTAAAGGCTTGTTAAATTGGTTGCTTTTCCAATTCACGTCTGACAACAAGATGAAGGAACATTGGGGCAACAGAAGCTTTGGAAAGTAGCCACCAACCTCAGAGAAAGAGAGAAAGAGGGAAAAGGCAGTATGAGGTGTGGAGAAAACAGCAGCAGGTACAAGGAGCTCAAATGAGATTAATGGCGACTAAATAGAGCACATAAAGGAACAGTTACAAATCTAAGAAAAGGGAAAGAAAGACTAGGAAAAAAACACGGAAAAAGCCTGTAGATAAACTTCTCTTCCTGGGACAGCAGGCTAAGAGAAATTACACAGGGAGCAGTTAAGCTTGTAACACGGGGAGAATAGAAAAGAAAATGCAGTTTTATGAAGTGTGTTTGCCTAATCCAGCAAGCACTTTTGTTTTATTTTTCTATTTGCTTCTTTTATTGGTAAAGTAAGTTTCAAGTGCATGAATGGTATGACTGAGAGAGCCAGGGTATAATAATTTCAAGTGTTTGCGCCAGCGCCAATGTAGGACGAGAGTTATAGCAAAGATACGAAAGGGGTAGCGATAATAAATATGTGAAAGGGCAATAGTGACACCAAAATAAGCCACCTATTTATAAAACTGACATGGAAGAAATTCTAAAGGTTAACTTCTGAAATTGTAGCCGATGTTAAAAAATTTCTCGTTATTGGCAGGATTCGAAGCTGCGCGGAGAGACCCCAATGGATTTCTAGTCCATCGCCTTAACCACTCGGCCACAACAACTGACTGTAAGTTTTGTGCAAATAATCTGTATGAAAGTTTTCAAGGTGTCCCACAGCAAATTCCTGGTATTCTGCAATGCACTTTTTAAAAATAATGTTTTTTTCAGCAGGCACATTCTCTCCTAAAAACAAAAATTGCATGAGTGTATCTCTAGGTTGGAAAAGGATAGGCTTTCATGCATACTCTCATGTGGCACTCAAGTTTTTGGGACCCTATTTGTGGAAAAGTAAATTTTGCCATGTTGTATGTGCCTACGTGTTCCCCATATTATGCTATATGTGCATGATCGATATGCATGTATCCCCCTATGATCGATTAAAGACGCAATCATAGTTGTGTCCAACTCTAGTATGCCAGTTTCCAGTTCTCGTGAAAGCAACGAGTATTAGGCCTGTGTTGCCACGTTTTACAGTGTGCACGTTAATTCAGTAAAATGTCCCCGTTTCTAGGCCTCAAAAGGGCCCGGACACCAGATTCAAGCTCTTGTTTTCTGAACCCACTCCGAGGAGCGATGCAGCCCCCACCTGCATCCCTGACCTTTCGCTTACTTCCTGCCGCACAGTGCCCGGCCCAGCCTGGCTCTGCCTGCCTGTCTGCCAAGAGTATGTTATGCTTCTAGTTATCAGTCCAGCCCTCCTTCTTTGCATTCCTAAGCTACTGAATCGTATCAATAGTTTCAGCCAGGGTCTAGCCTTTCTGTCTCCATGTAAGAGAAATACTGTATTAATATTCATAGAATATTCCTAGCATACGCAATACATGTAGAATAATGCATGCTCCAGTCTTAGTGTCAAGTAGCCTTTGCCCTGATAACTTTTGGATTCTATCAACATGTACTCCAAACACCAGATACCAGATATGATATAGGTACATGTCGTCCTGACACCGCAGACTTTAGTCTCCTCTTCTAGCGCAGAAGTCATAGCCCCCAGTTCTCCCTGGTAATACGTCATTGCCCATTTGCGCGCACCACTAGGTTAAAGGTCTCAGCTGCTCGAGTAGCCCCCTCCATGTTTCCGCCCCATTTATGACACTTCTATTACGTTTACACCACATGTCTATGTATACGCCCTGTACACGCTTTCTTTCTCCACCCATTTCACTCTTATCTTTCGCAACTGCTACGAGTTACGCCTACTGCTACGCCTACTGTATTGAATGTAATGTAATTGTTTTGGTATATATATTGTATACTGTTAATGTGATGTATTCCCAATTCCTCGATTCCCATTTCCCCGGCAGCTGCCTTCCTGCCTTCTTGTCTTCCTTCCTATTTTATTTCAGGCTGTCCCGTTCCAGTCCCTTCCTTTTTGCCTGAATAAAATCCTTCTGACTCGGATACATCGGATCCTGCCTCTTATTTATTGAGCTATCTGTTCTAGTTATATCTTGTCAAAAATAGAACCGGTAATTAATTATTTATTTACCACATAATGGCGCCCAAATAGGCACTTGCCCTTTCCCCACGCGCCGGCGAAGCCACGCAGGCCCCCTGACCCTCTGCAGCCGTGACGGAACCATACCGTGCACGTGAAGATATTTCTGCTTCAAGTATCCCTCAGGCCCACGGAGGAGACGGAGGTTGCGGTCCAGCATCCAGACGAGGCGGTGAGGAACGCGGCGAGTCCCGACCAGAGCCCAAGCCGAGAGTGCAAGGTCCGAAGTATCTGGAGGCCCACCTGTAACCGAAGTAACCGAAGTTTCCGAAGTTCGTAGTCCGACGTCGTAGCAGTCCAGTCCAGTCCGAGGCCTTCCAGTTTCTGCTTTCCCGGTGAGTACCGTCACAGGGGGGTATCTAGACAGGAGCATTAATTTGCTCCTGGTCCGATGGGTTTGGGTACACAGATCCAGCACGAAGTATCCACCTAGGTGGGTACGGGTCCAGAGGTGTCTCTTTATGAGACCGGTATGTTCTGTACTGTTTTAGCAGTGCATCCAGTATTTCTAGTAAGTTCAGTTCTCAAGAAATTCATGCGTTCTGTTTTCAGTGTATCAGGTAGTATTTCTGTTCGAACTGTTATTCATGCATTTTTATGTCGTGGTATGAAAGTTTTGTTTGCTGTGTCACTACTGTGATTATTGTGTATTGTATTTCAAGTGTATTCCCGTAATGCCTCTGTTTTCCAAGTTACGTCAGTTAAAGACCAGAAAAGGGTTGCTTGAAGAAGCAGTCCCTGTCCCTCCTAGGGACAGTCCAGGACATTTTATGTATCACAAGCATGGCTTAGATGCCATAATATATCTAGACTTATGGTCTGATTACACCAAAGATCTCGAAGAGAAATATAGATGGCCTGTATCAGGTACATGGGATGCCGAGTGCATCATGCGAGTAGAAGAAGCATTATGGAAAAAGAAAGCCAGACAGTCCCAGAAAGATGCCATCGAGTTATGGCGCAAAGAATCTCATAAAAGAACCGAAAAAGAATTCCGAAAAACAGAATTAAGTAGAGAATCCGCAGAGAAAGCCCAAGAAAGGGAATTAATCGAAGAAGGTAAACGAGTTAGAGCAGAACAGTCAGACAGACAGAGAAATGCCCTTATTAAGGGTATGTATCCTCTTCTTGCTGAGGGCTTGCCAAAAGCAACCCCGAAGCATCCTGTAATTTTCCACCGCCATTAGTCCCGATTAAGCTACGTCATAAACCGACCGCAGCTGATATTTTTCTTTCGTCCTATTTGGACGACACAGTCCCAGAATATGCAAATCCTGTCCCGCCTGCTCCCGTAAATAATGTAATTCCTGTTCCTCCAGCCGCTGGTCCCGTGGGTCCAGATAATGTTACAGCACCCCCGGCCCAGCCCATAGTACATGTACCCGCTTTGCCAGTCACTCTACCAGCCCGTACAGTACGATTCTAGTTTAGGAGCCGCGGGGGGAGGTTCTCCTCGTACCCCGCCTCAACCAAGACGTATGACGCTACATGAACTAGCGTAACAGCGTACGCCAAAAGTGACTACATACGCAGATCTCAAGCGAAACCTTACTGAATGTCGATATGATCCAGTTCCAGGCGATGATCACATGGTCATATATTCATTACGTTTAAGACGGGTTGCCAGCTATTTGGACACCCTGCCCGATATGAAAGAACATCTAGACAGAATATATCGTTTTATCCGTACAGGAGTGAATCCAGAAAGCATTCACGAAGCCATGGTTCAAAGAAAAGTCGAGACTCAGCTCATGATTTTAAAGTTTCTGATTAACTGTTTAATAAGAGAACACGATTATCCTGATAAAGACAAGGAAGAAATGAAAGTCCTGACCAGGTGGAGTGACAATATAGCAGATGGAAAACACAAGACACAAGGTTGTGTAGAAAGTATGTACAAGAAAATACGTAAGGAAATTGTAAGTATACATGAGAAAGAGAGAGTAAGTAGAGCAACCGAGAAAGAGAATAACTCTTCCAGTGAAGAGGTAGACAGCGAGAATCCCGACAGAATAGCGTATGTAGGTAGAACTAGACTTTCCGACCGATATTCACGCCTAGACTACAAGAAAGTTTTTCCCTCTCCAGCACCAGAACAGTGTTCTCTGGAACAAGTATTCCAGGCTACCGATCATATTCTGAAATCACGAATAGGTTATAGCGAGCTCAGTACCATGCATGAACAAGAATTAGCCTGATCAGCAGTCCGGTGGACTACTGATTCTACCACTTTTCCTGACGAAATAGTGGCTCAAACGTTTCTGAAACTGCCCCCAGCCGAACAGCGACTGGTGGGTATGTATATGATCCAGCACCTCATCACACTGTATGAGGATCAGCATTCCGATCCAGGTCCTCTACATGATGTATTAAACGAGTTACTCCAGTACAGATGGAAAGGTCTAGGTACCGATTTAATTAGTGTCATTCTAGAACAGCGCCACAAATACCGAACGTTCCTGAATCCACATTTTGTTCACGTCTCACCCCCAGAAAGTAAATCATTCTACATAGACAGACAGAATCCGTTACGAGAAGTACATCCAGTCAAGAAAGAGGGTGGTGGTCTAGAACGAGTATTTGTTTACACCCCCATCACGAAAATGGAACTCTTAGAGATGAAGAAACTAATTCCCTGTCACGATAAAGATCCAGCAGGGTTCCACCGTGAATTAAAAGACATGCTCCGTATGGGAGAATACACGTATCCAGATATCATTAAAATGTTAAAGGTCCTGTTGCCTGCGGGCATATATGAAAAACTCAAAGAAAAAGAATGGGAGGTGGGAGAGAAAAAGATAGATTGGACAGCTCTAGAAGCTGAAGATAATACACGAGTACCAGGTACCGGTCTTGGGGATAAAGCTAAAGAATTGCCCGAGTTATTGATACAAGTTTTGCCAAGATTACTAGCCACGAAAAAGGAAGACTGGGATGCCATCTCAGCCTGTAAACAGAAACAAGACGAAGATACTAGTGATTTCTATTCTAGATTTGAGAAATGTTTTATTATTAATAGTGGTCTGAAAACAAGTAGTGAATCATACCCTCATCTTTTTGTCACGAAACTAGTAGAGAATTCAAGTCCACAAGTTAAAAATCGAGTATTGAAAGTCGAAAGTACCTGGCAAGCTAATACTCCGTCACAGATGTTACAAATGCTCCAGTACCACCAGAACAGAATCAGGGAAGAACAAGAACACGAAAGGAGACGTATGAAAGACACGAAAATGAAAGTATTAGTTGCACAATCTGTTCCCCAAGACAGTCAGAAGAGGGGTACGAATCAAGCCAGTCATCCTGCAGTTCCCGTTAAAGGGACCTGCAATTATTGTAAACAGCCCAGTCATTTCATAAGTGAGTGTGCAGTTCTGAAACACAACATAGCTACTGGTAAGACTAAAGAAAGACCACGTCCGCCTAGACAAGAACAAGTTTCACAGACTTCTCAGCCACCACAGAATGCACCACAGACAGTTACAGTACCGCAGCCTATCGCTGCAACACAACACGTTACACAGCAGATGTATCAGTATGCACAGTCCGAGTATCCAGATTATCAGCCATATTCATGAAACAGCCTAGAGAGGGAGGTAGGCTTGCCTCTCATCGAGATACCTGTAGATCAAGAGGGTCCCTATGTACACAGTCAAGTATTGGGGAAAGACAGAAAGTTTCTGATTGATACAGGGGCAAGTAGGACTACTATCAGTCATGACGAGGTTCCAGGGGCTCCGCTCTCAGGCTCTAGAAATGTTTCCCTTGGATTTTCAGGAAAGCCTATTGTTAATGAAATATCGAAACCAGTTACTCTAGAAGTTGGTCCAACGAAATCTTGCCCAGAAAATTTGTTAGGCATTAAGACATTAAAAGAATTAGGAGCAGTAATATGCTGCTCTCCAGAAGGAGTACGTCTGTTCTTGAGAGATTTTAAAGGTCATTATGTATTACGTGATTTTGATCCAAGATTATTGAATGTACCACAGCATTTATGGGCGCAAGGTCCAACTGATGTAGGTTGTATGCATATCACACCCCATCGTGTGACTCTGAAACAAGGTGTGGTATTACCACGAATCCGACAGTACAAATTGCCACCTGAGGCTGTAGCAGCCTTATCCAAAATTATTGACGAGCTCATTGCTCAAGGAGTGGTTGTAGAAACTGACTACTATGTATGTAATTCTCCTATCATTCCAATTCTGAAACGTACTGATCCAAATGCACCTCCAGTTTATCGATTAGTGATTGACCTTCGAGAACGTAATAAATGTATCATACCCCAGTACCCAGTGGTTCCCGATATTTCTTCCCTATTGACAGCCATTGATTCTGAAGCCACATTCTTTACAGTTATCGATCTCAAGAACGCATTTTTCAGTGTCCCCATTCATCCAGACAGCCAGTTCCTTTTCGGATTCTGTTTAAATGGAAGGAGCTATAAATTTACACGAGCTCCTCAAGGTTTCACAGAAAGTCCTAGCATTTACAGTCAAGCACTTAAGAGACAACTAGACAATATTCACATGCCAGCTGACACTGCCCTGCTCCAGTATGTTGATGATCTACTGATCACAGCCCGTTCTGAACGTGACTGCGAACGTGCGTCACTTACAGTCCTGTATTTTCTGGCCGAGATGGGGCACAAGGTGTCCCCTTCCAAATTACAATTCTGTGTCCAGCAAGTGGTCTACTTGGGACACTTACTGTCCAAGAGGGGTAGGCAGTTGACACCTGACCGTATCCAGTTAATAGCATGTCTTCCACAGCCCAAGACTCAGAAGGAGGTACGAGCTTTTATCGGCCTCACTTCTTACTGCAGACAATGGATTCCTCAGTATGCATTTCTAGCCAAGCCACTGATACAGTTAACGACACAGGAGGCAGCCGTATCGTCTGTCCTCCCTTGGACCCAGGAACATACACTTGTCTTTAATGAATTAAAGAAAGCTTTATGTCAAGCACCTGTTCTAGCCACACCGAACTATAGTAAGCCTTTTACACTTTTTGTCACAGAACGTGATGGTACTGCATTATCTGTTCTCACACAAGATCAAGCAGGACAATACAAGCCCTGTGCTTATTTTTCTAGCACATTAGATCCAATGGCCCAGGCTCTGCCTGCGTGCCTCAAGTCAGTTGCAGCCACAGCACTAGCTATCAGACAAAGTGATTCCATAGTATTAGGACATTCCCTGACAGTACAAGTCCCACACTCCGTGGAAGTTCTTTTAAACCGAACCCAGACTCAGCACTTGACAATTGCACGTTTAACAGGATATGAACTGACATTGTTCCAGCCACACATAGAAATCAGACGCTGCAACATCTTAAATCCAGCTACACTATTACCGTCAGTTACTTCAAATCCTGCCACACATGACTGTGTGGAAGTTGTTAACACCATGACAAAGCCAAGACAAGGTTTGACAGATATTGCATTACCTGATCCCGACCTGACACTTTATGTGGATGGTTCATGTATGAGAACAAGTACAGGAGAACTAGTAGCCGCGTATGCAGTGACTACTGACACCGAAGTTATAGAAACACACCGTATTGACACCCTGTCTGCTCAAGCAGCAGAGCTTGTCGCTCTGACCCAAGCCTGCATACGTGCCAAGAACCTGAAAGTAAATATATACACTGATTCACGTTATGCATTCGGAGTCGTACACGACTTTGGAGTGCTCTGGCAAGAGAGAGGTTTCATGACTTCTCATGGCACCAAGATCCAGCATGGTCTCCTCATTCAAGCTCTGTTAGATGCAATACATTTACCGACAGCTATCGCTATCATGAAGTGCAAAGCACATACGAGAGTCACTGACATCATTTCCCAAGGTAACGATCTAGCAGATCGAACAGCCAAGCTCACAGCTCAGACTCCAGATATTCCAGTTAACACAACACTGACACATATTCCAGAACAGACTACTTGTATGACAGTTAAGGACCCTACACAAGATGTCATAGATATACAGTCACATGCTACTCCTGATGAAATCAAGAAATGGTCCGAACAAGGAGGGGTCCAGACAGATCAAGGATGGTTGACAAAGGGAAAAGCCACATGGTTTCTCCCTGACTCTATGGTTCAAGTCATTATTAATACCGCACATAATCCAGCACATTTAGGAGAAAAAGCTATGTTAGACAGCATCCAGAACCTCTGGTTCAACAAGCATTTACGAGCAGCAGCCAAGCAGAAAGTACGTACCTGCATGATCTGTTGTCAGTTCAATCCAGGTAAAAGTGTCCCGGTGGAACAAGGTGGTTTCCAACCTCCTGACCACCCTTTTGAAGTCCTCCAGATGGATTATATTCAGATGGAGCGATGTCGAGGTTTCAAGTATGTCGTTGTAGTTGTGTGTGCTTTGTCCAGGTGGACAGAAGCATATCCAGTCCCAGATTACACAGCTGCGACCACTGCCAGGCAGTTGGTTCGTGAGTTCTTTCCCCGCTATGGATTACCTAGGGTCGTGTATTCAGATAACGGCCAGCCATTCTCATCCGAGCTCATGAAACAAGTTTCCCTTCTGTTAGGGTACCAGTGGAAGTTCCATTGTGTACGCCATCCTGAAGCAGCCGGTCTCGTAGAGAGACATAATCAGATTCTGAAAATCCGAATTGCTAAAGTATGTAGAGAAAAAGGTGTAGACTGGCTAGTAGCTCTGCCAGTTGCTCTGTTCTACATGAGAATGGTTGCTCATTCCAGATCAGGTCTGTCCCCGTACGAGGTCGTATTCGGCTGCCCTCCAAATATGTGGGGTACACCTATGCCCCGAAAGATTACAGACGTTTCCAGTAATATGCTGACAGATTACCTAGCCTCCTTGATGTCTGCACTACAATCTTGTCGTTCACAGGTTGCCGCTACATTCCCAGACAACACTGAGGTGAAACCGCATGAGGTCGTTCCAGGTGATATGGTCTTCGTAAGGAACTTTGATCGTTCAAGTCCGCTGGAGCCCCGATGGAAGGAGCCCCGTCTTGTCCTCCTCACCACCAGGACCGCCGTCAAGCTCGAGAACCGCAAAGGCTGGGTGCACACCAGCCATATTAAGAAGTTTCATGGACTTAAGCCAAAGACATTTTTTAAGGACTGCCTCATTCCTAAAGACTGCCTAAAAACAGACTCTGAACCGAAACTCCCTCTGTTAGAGAAAACTCCGCAGTAGGAGTATAAAGCCAAGTTAAGGTCTAGTAAAATAAGTCAGCCAGTTTAATTGTCTAAGTCCCTCTCGGGTGAAACGGTTAGACAGGTTCCTGACATGTATGAGACAGACCCACACAGTGAGAGAGTTAGTCAAAACTCTAAAAGATGTATTGTCGTTCTATTCTTCTTGTTATTTTTGAGTCTAATGATTACATGCACAAGTTATGCTTTATATTTATGTTTTCCGATGTCACATGTACATATGTTTTCTAATGCTACAGCAGAGCACACGTTTAGTGACCTGCCTCCTCACGAGTTATCCTATCGTCTTGCTATGCGTAACAATACCTTTATCCGAATGTTGCATTATTCACACCAGACCAGCAATGCCACTAATTGTTGGGTGTGTGGTCGACTCCCCCCTTTCCAGACACCGAAGGGAGTTCTGCCACTCTTTCCCTATCCGTTTTCACATAATGGTTCGTGTGGAGCATGGTCCACGTTAACGTCATCCTCAACTGATATGTCCCTTTCTGAATAGAACATGTTTCCCAGACAAGCAAGGTCTATCCCATAGAACAGGGTTAGATCTAGAAAATGAAGTATATGATTTAGGTAATTATTCCTCGAATTTCATGGTCCTGAATGTTCAGTCCGAGACTACTCCAGATTTGCCTGCTATTTCAGTACTACCAGTCAAAGGCGAATTATGTGTCAGAAAGAATGGTTCCGCACATGTAGGACATAGTGATTGTACTACTATGGTCGAGTATAGTGACAGTGGGAACTCTATTTTCAAAGCCTCACGTCATTCTTATTTTGTTTGTGGTCAGACCGCATATGTTCGTCTGCCCCTCGATTGGGATGGAACATGTTACATTGCCTTCCTACTGCCACCAGTTTTTCTAGCCCCATCCGATTATCACAGAAACACACATCTAGTACACGTTAGACATAAAAGGGAGATCGAGTCCCCAATTGTCGATCAAACTGAAACTGCTTTAGAACAGCACACAGACTTCAATAGAGGTTTCTTTTTCTTCATTGGACCTATCCAGAATAGTAAGTTAATACGTAGGTTAACCAGAACCCTTGAAGCAGTAGTGAATGAGACTACTTCCGCTCTAGGTAACTTAACAGAAGAACAATCTGCTATGAGATTTGTCGTGCTCCAAAATCGTCTCGTTCTTGACGTCATACTGGCCGATAGAGGAGGAGCATGTAGAGTCATCGGATCTAGTTGCTGCATTTTCATTCCTAATAACGCGCCGTCTGTTTATTCAGCTATAACCAGACTTCATAAAATTGCCCATCAGTTACACCAGAATCCAGGCACCTGGACATGGTCCGGTTGGCTCTGGAGTATCATATCTGCCTGGGGATGGAAAGTATTGTCATTCCTGGGTATAGCAGTAATGATCATATTCAGTTGCTGCCTCTGTTTACAATGTGGCCCTGCGATTTGCGGCATGTGTGCTACCTCTTGTATTCCTAGTCCTAGTCCTAAATCCCGTTCTAAGACGATTCGAGACGAGCAAATGATGCTATATGAAATGATAGATGGTATCATGAATATAGATGTTTCCTGATGGAAATGTAGGGCACAAGGAGGGAATGTGGAAAAGTAAATTTTGCCATGTTGTATGTGCCTACGTGTTCCCCATATTATGCTATATGTGCATGATCGATATGCATGTATCCCCCTATGATCGATTAAAGACGCAATCATAGTTGTGTCCAACTCTAGTATGCCAGTTTCCAGTTCTCGTGAAAGCAACGAGTATTAGGCCTATGTTGCCACGTTTTACAGTGTGCACGTTAATTCAGTAAAATGTCCCCGTTTCTAGGCCTCAAAAGGGCCCGGACACCAGATTCAAGCTCTTGTTTTCTGAACCCACTCCGAGGAGCGATGCAGCCCCCACCTGCATCCCTGACCTTTCGCTTACTTCCTGCCGCACAGTGCCCTGCCCGGCCTGGCTCTGCCTGCCTGTCTGCCAAGAGTATGTTATGCTTCTAGTTATCAGTCCAGCCCTCCTTCTTTGCATTCCTAAGCTACTGAATCGTATCAATAGTTTCAGCCAGGGTCTAGCCTTTCTGTCTCCATGTAAGAGAAATACTGTATTAATATTCATAGAATATTCCTAGCACACGCAATACATGTAGAATAATGCATGCTCCAGTCTTAGTGTCAAGTAGCCTTTGCCCTGATAACTTTTGGATTCTATCAACATGTACTCCAAACACCAGATACCAGATATGATATAGGTACATGTCGTCCTGACACCGCAGACTTTAGTCTCCTCTTCTAGCGCAGAAGTCATAGCCCCCAGTTCTCCCTGGTAATACGTCATTGCCCGTTTGCGCGCACCACTAGGTTAAAGGTCCCAGCTGCTCGAGTAGCCCCCTCCATGTTTCCGCCCCATTTATGACACTTCTATTACGTTTACACTACATGTCTATGTATACGCCCTGTACACGCCTTCTTTCTCCACCCATTTCACTCTTATCTTTCGCAACTGCTACGAGTTACGCCTACTGCTACGCCTACTGTATTGAATGTAATGTAATTGTTTTGGTATATATATTGTATACTGTTAATGTGATGTATTCCCAATTCCTCGATTCCCATTTCCCCGGCAGCTGCCTTCCTGCCTTCTTGTCTTCCTTCCTATTTTATTTCAGGCTGTCCCGTTCCAGTCCCTTCCTTTTTGCCTGAATAAAATCCTTCTGACTCGGATACATCGGATCCTGCCTCTTATTTATTGAGCTATCTGTTCTAGTTATATCTTGTCAAAAATAGTACCGGTAATTAATTATTTATTTACCACATATTGCACTCTGTTTTCGTGCAGCTTTTAGTCTATGACCCATATTACAGAAGTCTACCATCTTTGAGTATTTGAGGCTCCTTTGTAAGTGCTTTATCTTTTTTACTTGAAGAGCTATATAATAAAGGGGTCAGGGAAAGATTGCATTTATGGAAGATAAAAGAAGGCACACTTGTCTCACCAAATGCCGTAGAGAAACCTGATGTTTTACTCATGTTATCCTTAGTTTGTTTTTGTTAGACCTTGCATTCTTAAGGTGGCCTCAACCCTACCTTATTGCTTTTCACCTACTCATTTTGCTGTATCTTTTTGTTGGCCTTAGTACTCTGATCACTTTATCGCTACTAATTAGTGCTGAAGTGCATGTGCTTCTTCCCTAATCATGTGTGTAATTGGAGTATACCTGACTGACAGATTTAATTGACTTGAAAGCCCCTTGTAAAGTGGTATACCATATACCCAGGGACTGATTGTGCCGCCCAATGAAGTAGCATTTCAAACCTGTCTCAAGCCTGCTACTGCAGTGCCTGTGCTGCAGTGTACTGCCACTTCGACTTGCCATTTAAAACTACTTGCCAAGCCTTAAACTCCAATTTTATTACATATAATTGACCCCTAAGGTAGGCCCTAGGTAGTCCTAGGGGCATCATGCTATGTAAGTAAAAGGTAATACATGTACTGTGGTAGTTTGCATGTCCTGGTAGTACCAAACAGTCTATTACATTTTTCACTACAGTGAGGTCTACCCCTCTCATAGGTTAGCATTGGGTATTCCCTTATACTTTTTGGAAGGTAATTCCATATCAGAGAGGAGAAGCTTTATTTATTTTTTGATAAATCCTATTTACTGGTGAGGTTGGATTTAACTTTACTATTTTATAAATGCCATTTTTAGAGAGTGAGCATTTCTCTGCACTTACTGCTCTATTTGCCTGGAAACCTGTCTCCAATTGACGTCTGGATTGGGCTGCGAGACAGCTACATTTGTGCATTCCCTCTAGACAGCCACAACACAGGTCACTCAACTGCAACTGCATTCTGATTGGCATGGGGAGAGCTCCATTCCCCCACCTCAAATAGGTTCAAGAACGATAATTTATGTCAGTAGGTACAATATAGCTACATCTTATAATCATGTGTGTTTGAATAATTTGTCGTTAGATCGTTTAAATATTTTAAAGGATCTGTTTTTAATAGACATTTTACAAAAACAACTGGTACATTTGGTAATTCTGTAAAAGAAAAACCCAACTGCCGTGACATTGCCAACCACAATGCCGTGACTCCGATTCGAACCAAGGTTGCTGCGGCCACAACTCAGAGTACTAACCACTATACGATCACAGCGGCTACTTGGGCTCAATAACATACAGTGACATGGAGAATTTATAATTCGGAACACTCAGGGAACTCCTGTGATAGGCTGAATGTGTTCATTGCTTCCTCATTCCTTATACAAAGGCTTTGTCTCCTCAGTGGTTGATAGGCTGAAACCGTTTCCTGGCCGCCTGCTTGTGAACTGCCAGGAGTCAAAGATCACACATACACTTGTGGGCCTGTGATGGGACACCAATGCAGAGAAACACACCTGGAGCAGATCTTCTATTCTGTCTAGTAGACCTGCATCTCCCCTGTACCTCCTCAAGCCATCTGTATGTGAAGCAAGAAAGAGTTAAGGAGCGGTCCATCTACACTTTTATAGGGAGGATGCTGCCGTGAGCTCCTCCCAGCTAATCACACAAACAGCAGTAAAGCAAGATAACTACACAGTTAGGGGGACTGCATGGTTAGATTTTTGAGGAATTATTGAAACTGACCTCAGTGACCCATGATCAGAGCTGCGGCTAATGACTGCGTGCCTAATTAAGATGAAGCAAGCACCATGGCTCCTAGGGGCCCCACAACACGCTTTTCTTAGCTCACTGAATTAAAGTATAAACCTCTGCCATGTATGAGTGGTAAAGGCTTGTTAATTTGGTTGCTTTTCCAATTCACGTCTGACAACAAGATGAAGGAACATTGGGGCATCAGAAGCTTTGGAAAGTAGCCACCAACCTCAGAGAAAGAGAGAAAGAGGGAAAAGGCAGTATGAGGTGTGGAGAAAACAGCAGCAGGTACAAGGAGCTCAAATGAGATTAATGGCGCCTAAATAGAGCACGTAAAGGAACAGTTACAAATCTAAGAAAAAGGAAAGAAAGACTAGGAAAAAAACACGGAAAGAGCCTGTAGATAAAATTCTCTTCCTGGGACAGCAGGCTAAGAGAAATTACACAGGGAGCAGTTAAGCTTGTAACACGGGGAGAATAGAAAAGAAAATGCAGTTTTATGAAGTGTGTTTGCCTAATCCAGCAAGCACTTTTGTTTTATTTTTCTATTTGCTTCTTTTATTGGTAAAGTAAGTTTCAAGTGCATGAATGGTATGACTGAGAGAGCCAGGGTATAATATTTTGAAGTGTTTGCAACAGCGTTAATGTAGGACGAGAGTTATAGCAAAGATATGAAAGGGGTAGCGATAATAAATATGTGAAAGGGCAATAGTGACACCAAAATAGGCCACCTATTTATAAAACTAACATGGAAGAAATTCTAAAGGTTAACTTCTGAAATTGTAGCCGATGTAAAAAAGTTTCTCGTTGTTGGCAGGATTCGAACCTGCGCGGGGAGATCCCAATGGATTTCTAGTCCATCGCCTTAACCACTCAGCCAAACTGACAGTAAGTTTTGTGCAAATAATCTGTATGAAAGTTTTCAAGGTGTCCCACAGCAAATTCCTGATATTCTGCAATGCACTTTTTAAAAATAATGTTTTTTTCAGCAGGCACATTCTCTCCTAAAAACAAAAATAAGGCTACATCTTATAATCATGTGTGTTTAAATAATTTGTCGTTAGATCGTTTAAATATTTTAAAGGATCTGTTTTTAATAGACATTTTACAAAAACAACTGGTACATTTGGTAATTCTGTAAAAGAAAAACCCAACTGCCGTGCCAAGACTCGGATTCGAACCGAGGTTGCTGCGGCCACAACGCAGAGTACTAACCACTATACGATCACGGCAAGCTACTTGGACTCAATAGCATACAGTGACATGGAGAATTTATAATTCGGAACACTCAGGGAACTCCTGTGATAGGCTGAATGTGTTCATTGCTTCCTCATTCCTTATACAAAGGCTTTGTCTCCTCAGTGGTTGATAGGCTGAAACCGTTTCCTGGCCGCCTGCTTGTGAACTGCCAGGAGTCAAAGATCACACATACACTTGTGGGCCTGTGATGGGACACCAATGCAGAGAAACACACCTGGCGCAGATCTTCTATTCTGTCTAGTAGACCTGCATCTCCCCTGTACCTCCTCAAGCCATCTGTATGTGAAGCAAGAAAGAGTTAAGGAGCGGTCCATCTACACTTTTATAGGGAGGATGCTGCCGTGAGCTCCTCCCAGCTAATCACACAAACAGCAGTAAAGCAAGATAACTACACAGTTAGGGGGGACTGCATGGTTAGGTTTTTGAGGAATTATTGAAACTGACCTCAGTGACCCCTGATCAGAGCTGCGGCTAATGACTGCGTGCCTAATTATGATGAAGCAAGCACCATGGCTCCTAGGGGCCCCACAACACGCTTTTCTTAGCTCACTGAATTAAAGTATAAACCTCTGCCATGTATGAGTGGTAAAGGCTTGTTAATTTGGTTGCTTTTCCAATTCACGTCTGACAACAAGATGAAGGAACATTGGGGCATCAGAAGCTTTGGAAAGTAGCCAACAACCTCGGAGAAAGAGAGAAAGAGGGAAAAGGCAGTATGAGGTGTGGAGAAAACAGCAGCAGGTACAAGGAGCTCAAATGAGATTAATGGCGCCTAAATAGAGCACGTAAAGGAACAGTTACAAATTCAAGAAAAGGGAAAGAAAGACTAGGAAAAAAATACGGAAAGAGCCTGTAGATAAAATTCTCTTCCTGGGACAGCAGGCTAAGCGAAATTACACAGGGAGCAGTTAAGCTTGTAACACGGGGAGAATCGAAAAGAAAATGCAGTTTTATGAAGTGTGTTTGCCTAATCCAGCAAGCACTTTTGTTTTATTTTTCTATTTGCTTCTTTTATTGGTAAAGTAAGTTTCAAGTGCATGAATGGTATGACTGAGAGAGCCAGGGTATAATAATTTGAAGTGTTTGCAACAGCGTTAATGAAGGACGAGAGTTATAGCAAAGATATGAAAGGGGGAGCGATAATAAATATGTGAAAGGGCAATAGTGACACCAAAATAGGCCACCTATTTATAAAACTAACATGGAAGAAATTCTAAAGGTTAACTTCTGAAATTGTAGCCGATGTAAAAAAGTTTCTCGTTGTTGGCAGGATTCGAACCTGCACGGGGAGACCCCAATGGATTTCTAGTCCATCGCCTTAACCACTCAGCCAAACTGACAGTAAGTTTTGTGCAAATAATCTGTATGAAAGTTTTCAAGGTGTCCCACAGCAAATTCCTGATATTCTGCAATGCACTTTTTAAAAATAATGTTTTTTTCAGCAGGCACATTCTCTCCTAAAAACAAAAATAAGGCTACATCTTATAATCATGTGTGTTTAAATAATTTGTCGTTAGATCGTTTAAATATTTTAAAGGATCTGTTTTTAATAGACATTTTACAAAAACAACTGTTACATTTGGTTATTCTGTAAAAGAAAAACCCAACTGCCGTGACATTGCCAACCACAATGCCGTGACTCGGATTCGAACCGAGGTTGCTGCGATCACGGCAAGCTACTTGGGCTCAATAGCATACAGTGACATGGAGAATTTATAATTCGGAACACTCAGGGAACTCCTGTGATAGGCTGAATGTGTTCATTGCTTCCTCATTCCTTATACAAAGGCTTTGTCTCCTCAGTGGTTGATAGGCTGAAACCGTTTCCTGGCCGCCTGCTTGTGAACTGCCAGAAGTCAAAGATCACACATACACTTGTGGGCCTGTGATGGGACACCAATGCAGAGAAACACACCTGGCGCAGATCTTCTATTCTGTCTATTAGACCTGTGTCTCCCCTGTACCTCCTCAAGCCATCTGTATGTGAAGCAAGAAAAAGTTAAGGAGCGGTCCATCTACACTTTTATAGGGAGGATGCTGCCGTGAGCTCCTCCCAGCTAATCACACAAACAGCAGTAAAGCAAGATAACTACACAGTTAGGGGGGACTGCATGGTTAGGTTTTTGAGGAATTATTGAAACTGACCTCAGTGACCCATGATCAGAGCTGTGGCTAATGACTGCGTGCCTAATTATGATGAAGCAAGCACCATGGCTCGTAGGGGCCCCACAACACGCTTTTCTTAGCTCATTGAATTAAAGTATAAACCTCTGCCATGTATGAGTGGTAAAGGCTTGTTAAATTGGTTGCTTTTCCAATTCACGTCTGACAACAAGATGAAGGAACATTGGGGCAACAGAAGCTTTGGAAAGTAGCCGCCAACCTCAGAGAAAGAGAGAAAGAGGGAAAAGGAAGTATGAGGTGTGGAGAAAACAGCAGCAGGTACAAGGAGCTCAAATGAGATTAATGGCGCCTAAATAGAGCACATAAAGGAACAGTTACAAATCTAAGAAAAGGGAAAGAAAGACTAGGAAAAAAACACGGAAAGAGCCTGTAGATAAAATTCTCTTCCTGGGACAGCAGGCTAAGAGAAATTACACAGGGAGCAGTTAAGCTTGTAACACGGGGAGAATAGAAAAGAAAATGCAGTGTTATGAAGTGTGTTTGCCTAATCCAGCAAGCACTTTTGTTTTATTTTTCTATTTGCTTCTTTTATTGGTAAAGTAAGTTTCAAGTGCATGAATGGTATGACTGAGAGAGCCAGGGTATAATAATTTCAAGTGTTTGCACCAGCGCTAATGTAGGACGAGAGTTATAGCAAAGATATGAAAGGGGTAGCGATAATAAATATGTGAAAGGGCAATAGTGACACCAAAATAAGCCACCTATTTATAAAACTGACATGGAAGAAATTCTAAAGGTTAACTTCTGAAATTGTAGCCGATGTTAAAAAGTTTCTCGTTGTTGGCAGGATTCGAACCTGCGCAGAGACCCAAATGGATTTCTAGTCCATCGCCTTAACCACTCGGCCACAACAACTGACTGTAAGTTTTGTGCAAATAATCTGTATGAAAGTTTTCAAGGTGTCCCACAGCAAATTCCTGGTATTCTGCAATGCACTTTTTAAAAATAATGTTTTTTTCAGCAGGCACATTCTCTCCTAAAAACAAAAATTGCATGAGTATATCTCTAGTTTGGAAAAGGATAGGCTTTCATGCATACTCTCATGTGGCACTCAAGTTTTTGGGACCCTATTGCACTCTGTTTTCGTGCTGCTTTTAGTCTATGGCCCATATTACAGAAGTCTACCATCTTTGAGTATTTGAGGCTCCTTTGTAAGTGCT
>NC_136073.1:133988122-134183122 GCF_964261635.1 Lissotriton helveticus | reverse complement strand
TGTAAAGTGGTATACCATATACCCAGGGACTGATTGTGCCGCCCAAAGAAGTAGCATTTCAAACCTGTCTCAAGCCTGCTACTGCAGTGCCTGTGCTGCAGTGTACTGCCACTTCGACTTGCCATTTAAAACTACTTGCCAAGCCTTAAACTCCAATTTTATTACATATAATTAACCCCTAAGGTAGGCCCTAGGTAGTCCTAGGGGCATCATGCTATGTAAGTAAAAGGTAAGACATGTACTGTGGTAGTTTGCATGTCCTGGTAGTACCAAACAGTCTATTACATTTTTCACTACAGTGAGGTCTGCCCCTCTCATAGGTTAGCATTGGGTATTCCCTTATACTTTTTGGGGGGTAATTCCATAAAGGAGAGGAGAAGCTTTATTTATTTATTGATAAATCCTATTTACTGGTGAGGTTGGATTTAACTTTACTCTTTTATAAATGCCATTTTTAGAGAGTGAGCATTTCTCTGCACTTACTGCTCTATTTGCCTGAAAACCTGTCTCCAATTGACGTCTGGATTGGGCTGCGAGACAGCTACATTTGTGCATTCCCTCTAGACAGCCACAACACAGGTCACTCAACTGCAACTGCATTCTGATTGGCATGGGGAGAGCTCCATTCCCCCCACCGCAAATAGGTTCAAGAACGATAATTTATGTCAGTAGGTACAATATAGCTACATCTTATAATCATGTGTGTTTAAATAATTTGTCGTTAGATCGTTTAAATATTTTAAAGGATCTGTTTTTAATAGACATTTTACAAAAACAACTGGTACATTTGGTAATTCTGTAAAAGAAAAACCCAACTGCTGTGACATTGCCAACCACAATGCCGTGACTCGGATTCGAACCGAGGTTGCTGCAGCCACAACGCAGAGTACTAACCACTATACGATCACGGCAAGCTACTTGGGCTCAATATCATACAGTGACATGGAGAGTTTATAATTCTGAACACTCAGGGAACTCCTGTGATAGGCTGAATGTTTTCATTGCTTCCTCATTCCTTATATAAAGGCTTTGTCTCCTCAGTGGTTGATAGGCTGAAACCGTTTCCTGGCCTCCTGCTTGTGAACTGCCAGGAGTCAAAGATCACACATACACTTGTGGGCCTGTGATGGGACACCAATGCAGAGAAACACACCTGGCGCAGATCTTCTATTCTGTCTATTAGACCTGCATCTCCCCTGTACCTCCTCAAGCCATCTGTATGTGAAGCAAGAAAGAGTTAAGGAGCGGTCCATCTACACTTTTATAGGGAGGATGCTGCCGTGAGCTCCTCCTAGCTAATCACACAAACAGCAGTAAAGCAAGATAACTACACAGTTAGGGGGGACTGCATGGTTAGGTTTTTGAGGAATTATTGAAACTGACCTCAGTGACCCATGATCAGAGCTGTGGCTAATGACTGCGTCCCTAATTATGATGAAGCAAGCACCATGGCTCGTAGGGGCCCCACAACACGCTTTTCTTAGCTCATTGAATTAAAGTATAAACCTCTGCCATGTATGAGTGGTAAAGGCTTGTTAATTTGGTTGCTTTTCCAATTCACGTCTGACAACAAGATGAAGGAACATTGGGGCATCAGAAGCTTTGGAAAGTAGCCACCAACCTCAGGGAAAGAGAGAAAGAAGGAAAAGGCAGTATGAGGTGTGGAGAAAACAGCAGCAGGTACAAGGAGCTCAAATGAGATTAATGGCGCCTAAATAGAGCACGTAAAGGAACAGTTACAAATCTAAGAAAAGGGAAAGAAAGACTAGGAAAAAAACACGGAAAGAGCCTGTAGATAAAATTCTCTTCCTGGGACAGCAGGCTAAGATAAATTACACAGGGAGCAGTTAAGCTTGTAACACGGGGAGAATAGAAAAGAAAAGCAGTTTTATGAAGTGTGTTTGCCTAATCCAGCAAGCACTTTTGTTTTATTTTTCTATTTGCTTCTTTTATTGGTAAAGTAAGTTTCAAGTGCATGAATGGTATGACTGAGAGAGCCAGGGTATAATAATTTGAAATGTTTGCACCAGCGCTAATGTAGGACGAGAGTTATAGCAAAGATATGAAAGGGGTAGCAATAATAAATATGTGAAAGGGCAATAGTGACACCAAAATAAGCCACCTATTTATAAAACTGACATGGAAGAAATTCTAAAGGTTAACTTCTGAAATTGTAGCCGATGTTAAAAAGTTTCTTGTTGTTGGCAGGATTCGAACCTGCGCGGGGAGACCCCGATGGATTTCTAGTCCATCGCCTTAACCACTCGGTCACAACAACTGACTGTAAGTTTGGTGCAAATAATCTGTATGAAAGTTTTCAAGGTGTCCCACAGCAAATTACTGGTATTGTGCAATGCACTTTTAAAAAATAATGTTTTTTTCAGCAGGCACATTCTCTCCTAAAAACAAAAATTGCATGAGTATATCTCTAGTTTGGAAAAGGATAGGCTTTCATGCATACTCTCATGTGGCACTCAAGTTTTTGGGACCCTATTGCACTCCGTGTTCGTGCTGCTTTTAGTCTATCGCCCATATTACAGAAGTCTACCATCTTTGAGTATTTGAGGCTCCTTTGTAAGTGCTTTATCTTTCTTACTTGAAGAGCTATATAATAAAGGGGTCAGGGAAAGATTGCATTTATGGAAGATAAAAGAAGGCACACTTGTCTCACCAAATGCCGTAGAGATACCTGATGTTTTACTCATGTTATCCTTAGTTTGTTTTTGTTAGACCTTGCATTCTTAAGGTGGCCTGAACCCTACCTTATTGCTTTTCACCTACGCATTTTGCTGTATCTTTTTGTTGGCCTTAGGTCTCTGATCACTTTATCGCTACTTATCAGTGCTGAAGTGCACGTGCTTCTTCCCTAATCATGTGTGTAATTGGAGTATACCTGACTGACAGATTTAATTGACTTGAAAGCCCCTTGTAAAGTTGTATACCATATACCCAGGGACTGATTGTGCCGCCCAAAGAAGTAGCATTTCAAACCTGTCTCAAGCCTGCTACTGCAGTGCCTGTGCTGCAGTGTACTGCCACTTCGACTTGCCATTTAAAACTACTTGCCAAGCCTTAAACTCCAATTTTATTACATATAATTAACCCCTAAGGTAGGCCCTAGGTAGTCCTAGGGGCATCATGCTATGTAAGTAAAAGGTAAGACATGTACTGTGGTAGTTTGCATGTCCTGGTAGTACCAAACAGTCTATTACATTTTTCACTACAGTGAGGTCTGCCCCTCTCATAGGTTAACATTGGGTATTCCCTTATACTTTTTGAGGGGTAATTCCATATCAGAGAGGAGAAGCTTTATTTATTTATTGATAAATCCTATTTACTGGTGAGGTTGGATTTACCTTTACTATTTTATAGATGCCATTTTTAGAGAGTGAGCATTTCTCTGCACTTACTGCTCTATTTGCCTGAAAACCTATCTCCAATTGACGTCTGGATTGGGCTGCGAGACAGCTACATTTGTGCATTCCCTCTAGACAGCCACAACACAGGTCACTCAACTGCAACTGCATTCTGATTGGCATGGGGGAGAGCTCCATTCCACCCACCGCAAATAGGTTCAAGAACGATAATTTATGTCAGTAGGTACAATATAGCTACATCTTATAATCATGTGTGTTTAAATAATTTGTCGTTAGATCGTTTAAATATTTTAAAGGATCTGTTTTAATAGACATTTTACAAAAACAACTGGTACATTTGGTAATTCTGTAAAAGAAAAACCCAACTGCCGTGACATTGCCAACCACAATGCCGTGACTCGGATTCGAACCGAGGTTGCTGCGGCCACAACGCAGGGTACCAACCACTATACGATCACGGCGAGCTACTTGGGCTCAATAACATACAGTGACATGGAGAATTTATAATTCGGAACACTCAGGGAACTCCTGTGATAGGCTAAATGTGTTCTTTGCTTCCTCATTTCTTATACAAAGGCTTTGTCTCCTCAGTGGCTGATAGGCTGAAACTGTTTCCTGGCCGCCTGCTTGTGAACTGCCAGGAGTCAAAGATCACACATACACTTGTGGGCCTGTGATGGGACACCAATGCAGAGAAACACACCTGGCGCAGATCTTCTATTCTGTCTAGTAGACCTGCATCTCCCCTGTACCTCCTCAAGCCATCTGTATGTGAAGCAAGAAAGAGTTAAGGAGCGGTCCATCTACACTTTTATAGGGAGGATTCTGCCGTGAGCTCCTCCCAGCTAATCACACAAACAGCAGTAAAGCAAGATAACTACACAGTTAGGGGGGACTGCATGGTTAGGTTTTTGAGGAATTATTGAAACTGACCTCAGTGACCCATGATCAGAGATGTGGCTAATGACTGCGTGCCCAATTATGATGAAGCAAGCACCATGGCTCGTAGGGGCCCCACAACACGCTTTTCTTAGCTCATTGAATTAAAGTATAAACCTCTGCCATGTATGAGTGGTAAAGGCTTGTTAATTTGGTTGCTTTTCCAATTCACGTCTGACAACAAGATGAAGGAACATTGGGGCATCAGAAGCTTTGGAAAGTAGCCACCAACCTCAGAGAAAGAGAGAAAGAGGGAAAAGGCAGTATGAGGTGTGGAGAAAACAGCAGCAGGTACAAGGATCTCAAATGAGATTAATGGCGCCTAAATAGAGCACATAAAGGAACAGTTACAAATCTAAGAAAAGGGAAAGAAAGACTAGGAAAAAAACACGGAAAGAGCCTGTAGATAAAATTCTCTTCCTGGGACAGCAGGCTAAGATAAATTACACAGGGAGCAGTTACGCTTGTAACACGGGGAGAATAGAAAAGAAAATGCAGTTTTATGAAGTGTGTTAGCCTAATCCAGCAAGCACTTTTGTTTTATTTTTCTATTTGCTTCTTTTATTGGTAAAGTAAGTTTCAAGTGCATGAATGGTATGACTGAGAGAGCCAGGGTATAATAATTTGAAGTGTTTGCACCAGCGCTAATGTAGGACGAGAGTTATAGCAAAGATATGAAAGGGGTAGCGATAATAAATATGTGAAAGGGCAATAGTGACACCAAAATAAGCCACCTATTTATAAAACTGACATGGAAGAAATTCTAAAGTTTAACTTCTGAAATTGTAGCCGATGTTAAAAAGGTTCTCGTTGTTGGCAGGATTCGAACCTGCGCGGGGAGACCCCAATGGATTTCTAGTCCATCGCCTTAACCACTCGGCCAAAACAACTGACTGTAAGTTTTGTGCAAATAATCTGTATGAAAGTTTCAAGGTGTCCCACAGCAAATTCCTGGTATTCTGCAATGCACTTTTTAAAAATAATGTTTTTTTCAGCTGGCACATTCTCTCCTAAAAACAAAAATTGCATGAGTATATCTCTAGTTTGGAAAAGGATAGGCTTTCATGCATACTCTCATGTGGCACTCAAGTTTTTGGGACCCTATTGAACTCTGTGCTCGTGCTGCTTTTAGTCTATGGCCCATATTACAGAAGTCTACCATCTTTGAGTATTTGAGGCTCCTTTGTAAGTGCTTTATCTTTCTTACTTGAAGAGCTATATAATAAAGGGGTCAGGGAAAGATTGCATTTATGGAAGATAAAAGAAGGCACACTTGTCTCACCAAATGACGTAGAGATACCTGATGTTTTACTCATGTTATCCTTAGTTTGTTTTTGTTAGACCTTGCATTCTTAAGGTGGCCTGAACCCTACCTTATTGCTTTTCACCTACGCATTTTGCTGTATCTTTTTGTTGGCCTTAGGACTCTGATCACTTTATCGCTACTAATCAGTGCTGAAGTGCACGTGCTTCTTCCCTAATCATGTGTGTAATTGGAGTATACCTGACTGACAGATTTAATTGACTTGAAAGCCCCTTGTAAAGTGGTATACCATATACCCAGGGACTGATTGTGCCGCCTAAAGAAGTAGCATTTCAAACCTGTCTCAAGCCTGCTACTGCAGTGCCTGTGCTGCAGTGTACTGCCACTTCGACTTGCCATTTAAAACTACTTGCCAAGCCTTAAACTCCAATTTTATTACATATAATTAACCCCTAAGGTAGGCCCTAGGTAGTCCTAGGGGCATCATGCTATGTAAGTAAAAGGTAAGACATGTACTGTGGTAGTTTGCATGTCCTGGTAGTACCAAACAGTCTATTACATTTTTCACTACAGTGAGGTCTGCCCCTCTCATAGGTTAGCATTGGGTATTCCCTTATACTTTTTGGGGGGTAATTCCATATCAGAGAGGAGAAGCTTTATTTATTTATTGATAAATCCTATTTACTGGTGAGGTTGGATTTAACTTTACTCTTTTATAAATGCCATTTTTAGAGAGTGAGCATTTCTCTGCACTTACTGCTCTATTTGCCTGAAAACCTGTCTCCAATTGACGTCTGGATTGGGCTGCGAGACAGCTACATTTGTGCATTCCCTCTAGACAGCCACAACACAGGTCACTCAACTGCAACTGCATTCTGATTGGCATGGGGAGAGCTCCATTCCCCCCACCGCAAATAGGTTCAAGAACGATAATTTATGTCAGTAGGTACAATATAGCTACATCTTATAATCATGTGTGTTTAAATAATTTGTCGTTAGATTGTTTAAATATTTTAAAGGATCTGTTTTTAATAGACATTTTACAAAAACAACTGGTACATTTGGTAATTCTGTAAAAGAAAAACCCAACTGCTGTGACATTGCCAACCACAATGCCGTGACTCGGATTCGAACCGAGGTTGCTGCAGCCACAACGCAGAGTACTAACCACTATACGATCACGGCAAGCTACTTGGGCTCAATATCATACAGTGACATGGAGAGTTTATAATTCTGAACACTCAGGGAACTCCTGTGATAGGCTGAATGTGTTCATTGCTTCCTCATTCCATATACAAAGGCTTTGTCTCCTCAGTGGTTAATAGGCTGAAACCGTTTCCTGGCCGCCTGCTTGTGAACTGCCAGGAGTCAAAGACCACACATACACTTGTGGGCCTGTGATGGGACACCAATGCAGAGAAACACACCTGGCGCAGATCTTCTATTCTGTCTATTAGACCTGCATTTCCCCTGTACCTCCTCAAGCCATCTGTATGTGAAGCAAGAAAGAGTTAAGGAGCGGTCCATCTACACTTTTATAGGGAGGATGCTGCCGTGAGCTCCTCCTAGCTAATCACACAAACAGCAGTAAAGCAAGATAACTACACAGTTAGGGGGGACTGCATGGTTAGGTTTTTGAGGAATTATTGAAACTGACCTCAGTGACCCATGATCAGAGCTGTGGCTAATGACTGCGTCCCTAATTATGATGAAGCAAGCACCATGGCTCGTAGGGGCCCCACAACACGCTTTTCTTAGCTCATTGAATTAAAGTATAAACCTCTGCCATGTATGAGTGGTAAAGGCTTGTTAATTTGGTTGCTTTTCCAATTCACGTCTGACAACAAGATGAAGGAACATTGGGGCATCAGAAGCTTTGGAAAGTAGCCACCAACCTCAGGGAAAGAGAGAAAGAAGGAAAAGGCAGTATGAGGTGTGGAGAAAACCGCAGCAGGTACAAGGAGCTCAAATGAGATTAATGGCGCCTAAATAGAGCACGTAAAGGAACAGTTACAAATCTAAGAAAAGGAAAAGAAAGACTAGGAAAAAAACACGGAAAGAGCCTGTAGATAAAATTCTCTTCCTGGGACAGCAGGCTAAGATAAATTACACAGGGAGCAGTTAAGCTTGTAACACGGGGAGAATAGAAAAGAAAAGCAGTTTTATGAAGTGTGTTTGCCTAATCCAGCAAGCACTTTTGTTTTATTTTTCTATTTGCTTCTTTTATTGGTAAAGTAAGTTTCAAGTGCATGAATGGTATGACTGAGAGAGCCAGGGTATAATAATTTGAAATGTTTGCACCAGCGCTAATGTAGGACGAGAGTTATAGCAAAGATATGAAAGGGGTAGCAATAATAAATATGTGAAAGGGCAATAGTGACACCAAAATAAGCCACCTATTTATAAAACTGACATGGAAGAAATTCTAAAGGTTAACTTCTGAAATTGTAGCCGATGTTAAAAAGTTTCTCGTTGTTGGCAGGATTCGAACCTGCGCGGGGAGACCCCGATGGATTTCTAGTCCATCGCCTTAACCACTCGGTCACAACAACTGACTGTAAGTTTGGTGCAAATAATCTGTATGAAAGTTTTCAAGGTGTCCCACAGCAAATTCCTGGTATTGTGCAATGCACTTTTTAAAAATAATGTTTTTTTCAGCAGGCACATTCTCTCCTAAAAACAAAAATTGCATGAGTATATCTCTAGTTTGGAAAAGGATAGGCTTTCATGCATACTCTCATGTGGCACTCAAGTTTTTGGGACCCTATTGCACTCCGTGTTCGTGCTGCTTTTAGTCTATGGCCCATATTACAGAAGTCTACCATCTTTGAGTATTTGAGGCTCCTTTGTAAGTGCTTTATCTTTCTTACTTGAAGAGCTATATAATAAAGGGGTCAGGGAAAGATTGCATTTATGGAAGATAAAAGAAGGCACACTTGTCTCACCAAATGCCGTAGAGATACCTGATGTTTTACTCATGTTATCCTTAGTTTGTTTTTGTTAGACCTTGCATTCTTAAGGTGGCCTGAACCCTACCTTATTGCTTTTCACCTACGCATTTTGCTGTATCTTTTTGTTGGCCTTAGGACTCTGATCACTTTATCGCTACTAATCAGTGCTGAAGTGCACGTGCTTCTTCCCTAATCATGTGTGTAATTGGAGTATACCTGACTGACAGATTTAATTGACTTGAAAGCCCCTTGTAAAGTGGTATACCATATACCCAGGGACTGATTGTGCCGCCCAAAGAAGTAGCATTTCAAACCTGTCTCAAGCCTGCTACTGCAGTGCCTGTGCTGCAGTGTACTGCCACTTCGACTTGCCATTTAAAACTACTTGCCAAGCCTTAAACTCCAATTTTATTACATATAATTAACCCCTAAGGTAGGCCCTAGGTAGTCCTAGGGGCATCATGCTATGTAAGTAAAAGGTAAGACATGTACTGTGGTAGTTTGCATGTCCTGGTAGTACCAAACAGTCTATTACATTTTTCACAACAGTGAGGTCTGCCCCTCTCATAGGTTAGCATTGGGTATTCCCGTATACTTTTTGGGGGGTAATTCCATATCAGAGAGGCGAAGCTTTATTTATTTATTGATAAATCCTATTTACTGGTGAGGTTGGATTTAACTTTACTATTTTATAAATGCCATTTTTAGAGAGTGAGCATTTCTCTGCACTTACTGCTCTATTTGCCTGAAAACCTGTCTCCAATTGACGTCTGGATTGGGCTGCGAGACAGCTACATTTGTGCATTCCCTCTAGACAGCCACAACACAGGTCACTCAACTGCAACTGCATTCTGATTGGCATGGGGAGAGCTCCATTCCCCCCACCGCAAATAGGTTCAAGAACGATAATTTATGTCAGTAGGTACAATATAGCTACATCTTATAATCATGTGTGTTTAAATAATTTGTCGTTAGATCGTTTAAATATTTTAAAGGATCTGTTTTTAATAGACATTTTACAAAAACAACTGGTACATTTGGAAATTCTGTAAAAGAAAAACCCAACTGCTGTGACATTGCCAACCACAATGCCGTAATTGCAAACACAACAGTGATGGACAGAATGTGGATCAATGTCACACATTCACCCCAGTCCAAAGATCTGGGCCCAAATCCATCGTTTTTCCACTCCACACCACCCTGGGTTAGACAATGGCGATATGCAAATCAGCGCTGACCCTGTGCCCCATGGGAACAGTCCAGTCCGAACTACAAAAGCCATGTCCTTCCCAGAACGGAAACAAGCATCCGAGGACCGGCCCGGTTTCGAGGTAACACCTCTCATCAGCCCGGCTGGCTTGATTCCAGTGGTGTGGAGTGCCTGGGACTCACGTCTGAGCATCCCCAGTACACTTAGAGTGGTAATTGCAAACACAACAGTGATGGACAGAATGTGGATCAATGTCACACATTCACCCCAGTCCAAAGATCTGGGCCCAAATCCATCGTTTTTCCACTCCACACCACCCTGGGTTAGACAATGGCGATATGCAAATCAGCGCTGACCCTGTGCCCCATGGGAACAGTCCAGTCCGAACTACAAAAGCCATGTCCTTCCCAGAACGGAAACAAGCATCCGAGGACCGGCCCGGTTTCGAGGTAACACCTCTCATCAGCCCGGCTGGCTTGATTCCAGTGGTGTGGAGTGCCTGGGACTCACGTCTGAGCATCCCCAGTACACTTAGAGCGGTAATTGCAAACACAACAGTGATGGACAGAATGTGGATCAATGTCACACATTCACCCCAGTCCAAAGATCTGGGCCCAAATCCATTGTTTTTCCACTCCACACCACCCTGGGTTAGACAATGGCGATATGCAAATCAGCGCTGACCCTGTGCCCCATGGGAACAGTCCAGTCCGAACTACAAAAGCCATGTCCTTCCCAGAACGGAAACAAGCATCCGAGGACCGGCCCGGTTTCGAGGTAACACCTCTCATCAGCCCGGCTGGCTTGATTCCAGTGGTGTGGAGTGCCTGGGACTCACGTCTGAGCATCCCCAGTACACTTAGAGCGGTAATTGCAAACACAACAGTGATGGACAGAATGTGGATCAATGTCACACATTCACCCCAGTCCAAAGATCTGGGCCCAAATCCATCGTTTTTCCACTCCACACCACCCTGGGTTAGACAATGGCGATATGCAAATCAGCGCTGACCCTGTGCCCCATGGGAACAGTCCAGTCCGAACTACAAAAGCCATGTCCTTCCCAGAACGGAAACAAGCATCCGAGGACCGGCCCGGTTTCGAGGTAACACCTCTCATCATCCCGGCTGGCTTGATTCCAGTGGTGTGGAGTGCCTGGGACTCACGTCTGAGAATCCCCAGTACACTTAGAGCGGTAATTGCAAACACAACAGTGATGGACAGAATGTGGATCAATGTCACACATTCACCCCAGTCCAAAGATCTGGGCCCAAATCCATCGTTTTTCCACTCCACACCACCCTGGGTTAGACAATGGCGATATGCAAATCAGCGCTGACCCTGTGCCCCATGGGAACAGTCCAGTCCGAACTACAAAAGCCATGTCCTTCCCAGAACGGAAACAAGCATCCGAGGACCGGCCCGGTTTCGAGGTAACACCTCTCATCATCCCGGCTGGCTTGATTCCAGTGGTGTGGAGTGCCTGGGACTCACGTCTGAGAATCCCCAGTACACTTAGAGCGGTAATTGCAAACACAACAGTGATGGACAGAATGTGGATCAATGTCACACATTCACCCCAGTCCAAAGATCTGGGCCCAAATCCATCGTTTTTCCACTCCACACCACCCTGGGTTAGACAATGGCGATATGCAAATCAGCGCTGACCCTGTGCCCCATGGGAACAGTCCAGTCCGAACTACAAAAGCCATGTCCTTCCCAGAACGGAAACAAGCATCCGAGGACCGGCCCGGTTTCGAGGTAACACCTCTCATCAGCCCGGCTGGCTTGATTCCAGTGGTGTGGAGTGCCTGGGACTCACGTCTGAGCATCCCCAGTACACTTAGAGCGGTAATTGCAAACACAACAGTGATGGACAGAATGTGGATCAATGTCACACATTCACCCCAGTCCAAAGATCTGGGCCCAAATCCATCGTTTTTCCACTCCACACCACCCTGGGTTAGACAATGGCGGTATGCAAATCAGCGCTGACCCTGTGCCCCATGGGAACAGTCCAGTCCGAACTACAAAAGCCATGTCCTTCCCAGAACGGAAACAAGCATCCGAGGACCGGCCCGGTTTCGAGGTAACACCTCTCATCAGCCCGGCTGGCTTGATTCCAGTGGTGTGGAGTGCCTGGGACTCACGTCTGAGCATCCCCAGTACACTTAGAGCGGTAATTGCAAACACAACAGTGATGGACAGAATGTGGATCAATGTCACACATTCACCCCAGTCCAAAGATCTGGGCCCAAATCCATCGTTTTTCCACTCCACACCACCCTGGGTTAGACAATGGCGATATGCAAATCAGCGCTGACCCTGTGCCCCATGGGAACAGTCCAGTCCGAACTACAAAAGCCATGTCCTTCCCAGAACGGAAACAAGCATCCGAGGACCGGCCCGGTTTCGAGGTAACACCTCTCATCAGCCCGGCTGGCTTGATTCCAGTGGTGTGGAGTGCCTGGGACTCACGTCTGAGCATCCCCAGTACACTTAGAGCAGTAATTGCAAACACAACAGTGATGGACAGAATGTGGATCAATGTCACACATTCACCCCAGTCCAAAGATCTGGGCCCAAATCCATCGTTTTTCCACTCCACACCACCCTGGGTTAGACAATGGCGATATGCAAATCAGCGCTGACCCTGTGCCCCATGGGAACAATCCAGTCCGAACTACAAAAGCCATGTCCTTCCCAGAACGGAAACAAGCATCCGAGGACCGACCCGGTTTCGAGGTAACACCTCTCATCAGCCCGGCTGGCTTGATTCCAGTGGTGTGGAGTGCCTGGGACTCACGTCTGAGCATCCCCAGTACACTTAGAGCGGTAATTGCAAACACAACAGGGATGGACAGAATGTGGATCAATGTCACACATTCACCCCAGTCCAAAGATCTGGGCCCAAATCCATCGTTTTTCCACTCTACACCACCCTGGGTTAGACAATGGCGATATGCAAATCAGCGCTGACCCTGTGCCCCATGGGAACAGTCCAGTCCGAACTACAAAAGCCATGTCCTTCCCAGAACGGAAACAAGCATCCGAGGACCGGCCCGGTTTCGAGGTAACACCTCTCATCAGCCCGGCTGGCTTGATTCCAGTGGTGTGGAGTGCCTGGGACTCACGTTTGAGCATCCCCAGTACACTTAGAGCGGTAATTGCAAACACAACAGTGATGGACAGAATGTGGATCAATGTCACACATTCAGCCCCGTCCAAAGATCTGGGCCCAAATCCATCGTTTTTCCACTCCACACCACCCTGGGTTAGACAATGGCGATATGCAAATCAGCGCTAACCCTGTGCCCCATGGGAACAGTCCAGTCCGAACTACAAAAGCCATGTCCT
Organism: Lissotriton helveticus; assembly: GCF_964261635.1. Classification (NCBI taxonomy): domain Eukaryota; kingdom Metazoa; phylum Chordata; class Amphibia; order Caudata; family Salamandridae; genus Lissotriton; species Lissotriton helveticus. Next base: position 134,170,024 of record NC_136073.1, on the reverse strand, counting down.
TCCCAGAACGGAAACAAGCATCCGAGGACCGGCCCGGTTTCGAGGTAACACCTCTCATCAGCCTGGCTGGCTTGATTCAAGTGGTGTGGAGTGCCTGGGACTCACGTCTGAGCATCCCCAGTACACTTAGAGCGGTAATTGCAAACACAACAGTGATGGACAGAATGTGGATCAATGTCACACATTCACCCCAGTCCAAAGATCTGGGCCCAAATCCATCGTTTTTCCACTCCACACCACCCTGGGTTAGACAATGGCGATATGCAAATCAGCGCTGACCCTGTGCCCCATGGGAACAGTCCAGTCTGAACTACAAAAGCCATGTCCTTCCCAGAACGGAAACAAGCATCCGAGGACCGGCCCGGTTTCGAGGTAACACCTCTCATCAGCCCGGCTGACTTGATTCCAGTGGTGTGGAGTGCCTGGGACTCACGGCTGAGCATCCCCAGTACACTTAGAGCGGTAATTGCAAACACAACAGTGATGGACAGAATGTGGATCAATGTCACACATTCACCCCAGTCCAAAGATCTGGGCCCAAATCCATCGTTTTTCCACTCCACACCACCCTGGGTTAGACAATGGCGATATGCAAATCAGCGCTGACCCTGTGCCCCATGGGAACAGTCCAGTCCGAACTACAAAAGCCATGTCCTTCCCAGAACGGAAACAAGCATCCAAGGACCGACCCGGTTTCGAGGTAACACCTCTCATCAGCCCGGCTGGCTTGATTCCAGTGGTGTGGAGTGCCTGGGACTCACGTCTGAGCATCCCCAGTACACTTAGAGCGGTAATTGCAAACACAACAGTGATGGACAGAATGTGGATCAATGTCACACATTCACCCCAGTCCAAGGATCTGGGCCCAAATCCATCGTTTTTCCACTCTACACCACCCTGGGTTAGACAATGGCGATATGCAAATCAGCGCTGACCCTGTGCCCCATGGGAACAGTCCAGTCCGAACTACAAAAGCCATGTCCTTCCCAGAACGGAAACAAGCATCCGAGGACCGGCCCGGTTTCGAGGTAACACCTCTCATCAGCCCGGCTGGCTTGATTCCAGTGGTGTGGAGTGCCTGGGACTCACGTTTGAGCATCCCCAGTACACTTAGAGCGGTAATTGCAAACACAACAGTGATGGACAGAATGTGGATCAATGTCACACATTCAGCCCCGTCCAAAGATCTGGGCCCAAATCCATCGTTTTTCCACTCCACACCACCCTGGGTTAGACAATGGCGATATGCAAATCAGCGCTAACCCTGTGCCCCATGGGAACAGTCCAGTCCGAACTACAAAAGCCATGTCCTTCCCAGAACGGAAACAAGCATCCGAGGACCGGCCCGGTTTCGAGGTAACACCTCTCATCAACCCGGCTGGCTTGATTCAAGTGGTGTGGAGTGCCTGGGACTCACGTCTGAGCATCCCCAGTACACTTAGAGCGGTAATTGCAAACACAACAGTGATGGACAGAATGTGGATCAATGTCACACATTCACCCCAGTCCAAAGATCTGGGCCCAAATCCATCGTTTTTCCACTCCACACCACCCTGGGTTAGACAATGGCGATATGCAAATCAGCGCTGACCCTGTGCCCCATGGGAACAGTCCAGTCCGAACTACAAAAGCCATGTCCTTCCCAGAACGGAAACAAGCATCCGAGGACCGGCCCGGTTTCGAGGTAACACCTCTCATCAGCCCGGCTGGCTTGATTCCAGTGGTGTGGAGTGCCTGGGACTCACGTCTGAGCATCCCCAGTACACTTAGAGCGGTAATTGCAAACACAACAGTGATGGACAGAATGTGGATCAATGTCACACATTCACCCCAGTCCAAAGATCTGGGCCCAAATCCATCGTTTTTCCACTCCACACCACCCTGGGTTAGACAATGGCGATATGCAAATCAGCGCTAACCCTGTGCCCCATGGGAACAGTCCAGTCCGAACTACAAAAGCCATGTCCTTCCCAGAACGGAAACAAGCATCCGAGGACCGGCCCGGTTTCGAGGTAACACCTCTCATCAGCCCGGCTGGCTTGATTCCAGTGGTGTGGAGTGCCTGGGACTCACGTTTGAGCATCCCCAGTACACTTAGAGCGGTAATTGCAAACACAACAGTGATGGACAGAATGTGGATCAATGTCACACATTCACCCCAGTCCAAAGATCTGGGCCCAAATCCATCGTTTTTCCACTCCACACCACCCTGGGTTAGACAATGGCGATATGCAAATCAGCGCTGACCCTGTGCCCCATGGGAACAGTCCAGTCCGAACTACAAAAGCCATGTCCTTCCCAGAACGGAAACAAGCATCCGAGGACCGGCCCGGTTTCGAGGTAACACCTCTCATCAGCCCGGCTGGCTTGATTCCAGTGGTGTGGAGTGCCTGGGACTCACGTCTGAGCATCCCCAGTACACTTAGAGCGGTAATTGCAAACACAACAGTGATGGACAGAATGTGGATCAATGTCACACATTCACCCCAGTCCAAAGATCTGGGCCCAAATCCATCGTTTTTCCACTCCACACCACCCTGGGTTAGACAATGGCGATATGCAAATCAGCGCTGACCCTGTGCCCCATGGGAACAGTCCAGTCCGAACTACAAAAGCCATGTCCTTCCCAGAACGGAAACAAGCATCCGAGGACCGGCCCGGTTTCGAGGTAACACCTCTCATCAGCCTGGCTGGCTTGATTCAAGTGGTGTGGAGTGCCTGGGACTCACGTCTGAGCATCCCCAGTACACTTAGAGCGGTAATTGCAAACACAACAGTGATGGACCGAATGTGGATCAATGTCACACATTCACCCCAGTCCAAAGATCTGGGCCCAAATCCATCGTTTTTCCACTCCACACCACCCTGGGTTAGACAATGGCGATATGCAAATCAGCGCTAACCCTGTGCCCCATGGGAACAGTCCAGTCCGAACTACAAAAGCCATGTCCTTCCCAGAACGGAAACAAGCATCCGAGGACCGGCCCGGTTTCGAGGTAACACCTCTCATCAGCCTGGCTGGCTTGATTCAAGTGGTGTGGAGTGCCTGGGACTCACGTCTGAGCATCCCCAGTACACTTAGAGCGGTAATTGCAAACACAACAGTGATGGACCGAATGTGGATCAATGTCACACATTCACCCCAGTCCAAAGATCTGGGCCCAAATCCATCGTTTTTCCACTCCACACCACCCTGGGTTAGACAATGGCGATATGCAAATCAGCGCTGACCCTGTGCCCCATGGGAACAGTCCAGTCTGAACTACAAAAGCCATGTCCTTCCCAGAACGGAAACAAGCATCCGAGGACCGGCCCGGTTTCGAGGTAACACCTCTCATCAGCCCGGCTGGCTTGATTCCAGTGGTGTGGAGTGCCTGGGACTCACGGCTGAGCATCCCCAGTACACTTAGAGCGGTAATTGCAAACACAACAGTGATGGACAGAATGTGGATCAATGTCACACATTCACCCCAGTCAAAAGATCTGCTCCCAAATCCATCGTTTTTCCACTCCACACCACCCTGGGTTAGACAATGGCGATATGCAAATCAGCGCTGACCCTGTGCCCCATGGGAACAGTCCAGTCCGAACTACAAAAGCCATGTCCTTCCCAGAACGGAAACAAGCATCCAAGGACCGACCCGGTTTCGAGGTAACACCTCTCATCAGCCCGGCTGGCTTGATTCCAGTGGTGTGGAGTGCCTGGGACTCACGTCTGAGCATCCCCAGTACACTTAGAGCGGTAATTGCAAACACAACAGTGATGGACAGAATGTGGATCAATGTCACACATTCACCCCAGTCCAAGGATCTGGGCCCAAATCCATCGTTTTTCCACTCTACACCACCCTGGGTTAGACAATGGCGATATGCAAATCAGCGCTGACCCTGTGCCCCATGGGAACAGTCCAGTCCGAACTACAAAAGCCATGTCCTTCCCAGAACGGAAACAAGCATCCGAGGACCGGCCCGGTTTCGAGGTAACACCTCTCATCAGCCCGGCTGGCTTGATTCCAGTGGTGTGGAGTGCCTGGGACTCACGTTTGAGCATCCCCAGTACACTTAGAGCGGTAATTGCAAACACAACAGTGATGGACAGAATGTGGATCAATGTCACACATTCAGCCCCGTCCAAAGATCTGGGCCCAAATCCATCGTTTTTCCACTCCACACCACCCTGGGTTAGACAATGGCGATATGCAAATCAGCGCTAACCCTGTGCCCCATGGGAACAGTCCAGTCCGAACTACAAAAGCCATGTCCTTCCCAGAACGGAAACAAGCATCCGAGGACCGGCCCGGTTTCGAGGTAACACCTCTCATCAACCCGGCTGGCTTGATTCAAGTGGTGTGGAGTGCCTGGGACTCACGTCTGAGCATCCCCAGTACACTTAGAGCGGTAATTGCAAACACAACAGTGATGGACAGAATGTGGATCAATGTCACACATTCACCCCAGTCCAAAGATCTGGGCCCAAATCCATCGTTTTTCCACTCCACATCCACATCCAGATCTTTGGACTGGGGTGAATGTGTGACATTGATCCACATTCTGTCCATCACTGTTGTGTTTGCAATTACCGCTCTAAGTGTACTGGGGATGCTCAGACGTGAGTCCAAGGCACTCCACACCACTGGATTCAAGCTAGCCGGGCTGATGAGAGGTGTTACCTCGAAACCGGGCCGGTCCTCGGATGCTTGTTTCCGTTCTGGGAAGGACATGGCTTTTGTAGTTCGGACTGGACTTTTCCCATGGGGCACAGGGTCAGCGCTGATTTGCATATCGCCATTGTCTAACCCAGGGTGGTGTGGAGTGGAAAAACGATGGATTTGGGCCCAGATCTTTGGACTGGGGTGAATGTGTGACATTGATCCACATTCTGTCCATCACTGTTGTGTTTGCAATAACCACAATGCCGTGACTCGGATTGGAACCGAGGTTGCTGCGGCCACAACGCAGAGTACTAACCACTATACGATCACGGCGAGCTACTTGGGCTCAATATCATACAGTGACATGGAGAGTTTATAATTCTGAACACTCAGGGAACTCCTGTGATAGGCTGAATGTGTTCATTGCTTCCTCATTCCTTATATAAAGGCTTTGTCTATTCAGTGGTTGATAGGCTGAAACCGTTTCCTGGCCTCCTGCTTGTGAACTGCCAGGAGTCAAAGATCACACATACACTTGTGGGCCTGTGATGGGACACCAATGCAGAGAAACACACCTGGCGCAGATCTTCTATTCTGTCTATTAGACCTGCATCTCCCCTGTACCTCCTCAAGCCATCTGTATGTGAAGCAAGAAAGAGTTAAGGAGCGCTCCATCTACACTTTTATAGGGAGGATGCTGCCGTGAGCTCCTCCCAGCTAATCACACAAACAGCAGTAAAGCAAGATAACTACACAGTTAGGGGGGACTGCATGGTTAGGTTTTTGAGGAATTATTGAAACTGACCTCAGTGACCCATGATCAGAGCTGTGGCTAATGACTGCGTCCCTAATTATGATGAAGCAAGCACCATGCCTCGTTGGGGCCCCACAACACGCTTTTCTTAGCTCATTGAATTAAAGTATAAACCTCTGCCATGTATGAGTGGTAAAGGCTTGTTAATTTGGTTGCTTTTCCAATTCACGTCTGACAACAAGATGAAGGAACATTGGGGCATCAGAGGCTTTGGAAAGTAGCCACCAACCTCAGAGAAAGAGAGAAAGAAGGAAAAGGCAGTATGAGGTGTGGAGAAAACAGCAGCAGGTACAAGGAGCTCAAATGAGATTAATGGCGCCTAAATAGAGCACGTAAAGGAACAGTCACAAATCTAAGAAAAGGGAAAGAAAGACTAGGAAAAAAACACGGAAAGAGCCTGTAGATAAAATTCTCTTCCTGGGACAGCAGGCTAAGAGAAATTACACAGGGAGCAGTTAAGCTTGTAACACGGGGAGAATAGAAAAGAAAATGCAGTTTTATGAAGTGTGTTTGCCTAATCCAGCAAGCACTTTTGTTTTATTTTTCTATTTGCTTCTTTTATTGGTAAAGTAAGTTTCAAGTGCATGAATGGTATGACTGAGAGAGCCAGGGTATAATAATTTGAAGTGTTTGCACCAGCGCTAATGTAGGACGAGAGTTATAGCAAAGATATGAAAGGGGTAGCGATAATAAATATGTGAAAGGGCAATAGTGACACCAAAATAAGCCACCTATTTATAAAACTGACATGGAAGAAATTCTAAAGGTTAACTTCTGAAATTGTAGCCGATGTTAAAAAGTTTCTCATTGTTGGCAGGATTCGAACCTGCGCGGGGAGACCCCGATGGATTTCTAGTCCATCGCCTTAACCACTCGGCCACAACAACTGACTGTAAGTTTGGTGCAAATAATCTGTATGAAAGTTTTCAAGGAGTCCCACAGCAAATTCCTGGTATTCTGAAATGCACTTTTTAAAAATAATGTTTTTTTCAGCAGGCACATTCTCTCCTAAACACAAAAATTGTATGAGTATATCTCTAGTTTGGAAAAGGATAGGCTTTCATGCATACTCTCATGTGGCACTCAAGTTTTTGGGACCCTATTGCACTCTGTTTTCGTGCTGCTTTTAGTCTATGGCCCATATTACAGAAGTCTACCATCTTTGAGTATTTGAGGCTCCTTTGTAAGTGCTTTATCTTTTTTACTTGAAGAGCTATATAATAAAGTGGTCAGGGAAAGATTGCATTTATGGAAGATAAAAGAAGGCGCACTTGTCTCACCAAATGCCGTAGAGAAACCTGATGTTTTACTCATGTTATTCTTAGTTTGTTTTTGTTAGACCTTGCATTCTTAAGGTGGCCTCAACCCTACCTTATTGCTTTTCACCTACGCATTTTGCTGTATCTTTTTGTTGGCCTTAGGTCTCTGATCACTTTATCGCTACTAATCAGTGCTGAAGTGCACGTGCTTCTTCCCTAATCATGTGTGTAATTGGAGTATACCTGACTGACAGATTTAATTGACTTGAAAGCCCCTTGTAAAGTTGTATACCATATACCCAGGGACTGATTGTGCCGCCCAAAGAAGTAGCATTTCAAACCTGTCTCAAGCCTGCTACTGCAGTGCCTGTGCTGCAGTGTACTGCCACTTCGACTTGCCATTTAAAACTACTTGCCAAGCCTTAAACTCCAATTTTATTACATATAATTAACCCCTAAGGTAGGCCCTAGGTAGTCCTAGGGGCATCATGCTATGTAAGTAAAAGGTAAGACATGTACTGTGGTAGTTTGCATGTCCTGGTAGTACCAAACAGTCTATTACATTTTTCACTACAGTGAGGTCTGCCCCTCTCACAGGTTAGCATTGGGTATTCCCTTATACTTTTTGAGGGGTAATTCCATATCAGAGAGGACAAGCTTTATTTATTTATTGATAAATCCTATTTACTGGTGAGGTTGGATTTACCTTTACTGTTTTATAGATGCCATTTTTAGAGAGTGAGCATTTCTCTGCACTTACTGCTCTATTTGCCTGAAAACCTATCTCCAATTGACGTCTGGATTGGGCTGCGAGACAGCTACATTTGTGCATTCCCTCTAGACAGCCACAACACAGGTCACTCAACTGCAACTGCATTCTGATTGGCATGGGGGAGAGCTCCATTCCACCCACCGCAAATAGGTTCAAGAACGATAATTTATGTCAGTAGGTACAATATAGCTACATCTTATAATCATGTGTGTTTAAATAATTTGTCGTTAGATCGTTTAAATATTTTAAAGGATCTGTTTTAATAGACATTTTACAAAAACAACTGGTACATTTGGTAATTCTGTAAAAGAAAAACCCAACTGCCGTGACATTGCCAACCACAATGCCGTGACTCGGATTCGAACCGAGGTTGCTGCGGCCACAACGCAGAGTACCAACCACTATACGATCACGGCGAGCTACTTGGGCTCAATAACATACAGTGACATGGAGAATTTATAATTCGGAACACTCAGGGAACTCCTGTGATAGGCTGAATGTGTTCATTGCTTCCTCATTTCTTATACAAAGGCTTTGTCTCCTCAGTGGCTGATAGGCTGAAACTGTTTCCTGGCCGCCTGCTTGTGAACTGCCAGGAGTCAAAGATCACACATACAATTGTGGGCCTGTGATGGGACACCAATGCAGAGAAACACACCTGGCGCAGATCTTCTATTCTGTCTAGTAGACCTGCATCTCCCCTGTACCTCCTCAAGCCATCTGTATGTGAAGCAAGAAAGAGTTAAGGAGCGGTCCATCTACACTTTTATAGGGAGGATTCTGCCGTGAGCTCCTCCCAGCTAATCACACAAACAGCAGTAAAGCAAGATAACTACACAGTTAGGGGGGACTGCATGGTTAGGTTTTTGAGGAATTATTGAAACTGACCTCAGTGACCCATGATCAGAGCTGTGGCTAATGACTGCGTGCCCAATTATGATGAAGCAAGCACTATGGCTCGTAGGGGCCCCACAACACGCTTTTCTTAGCTCATTGAATTAAAGTATAAACCTCTGCCATGTATGAGTGGTAAAGGCTTGTTAATTTGGTTGCTTTTCCAATTCACGTCTGACAACAAGATGAAGGAACATTGGGGCATCAGAAGCTTTGGAAAGTAGCCACCAACCTCAGAGAAAGAGAGAAAGAGGGAAAAGGCAGTATGAGGTGTGGAGAAAACAGCAGCAGGTACAAGGATCTCAAATGAGATTAATGGCGCCTAAATAGAGCACATAAAGGAACAGTTACAAATCTAAGAAAAGGGAAAGAAAGACTAGGAAAAAAACACGGAAAGAGCCTGTAGATAAAATTCTCTTCCTGGGACAGCAGGCTAAGATAAATTACACAGGGAGCAGTTACGCTTGTAACACGGGGAGAATAGAAAAGAAAATGCAGTTTTATGAAGTGTGTTAGCCTAATCCAGCAAGCACTTTTGTTTTATTTTTCTATTTGCTTCTTTTATTGGTAAAGTAAGTTTCAAGTGCATGAATGGTATGACTGAGAGAGCCAGGGTATAATAATTTGAAGTGTTTGCACCAGCGCTAATGTAGGACGAGAGTTATAGCAAAGATATGAAAGGGGTAGCGATAATAAATATGTGAAAGGGCAATAGTGACACCAAAATAAGCCATCTATTTATAAAACTGACATGGAAGAAATTCTAAAGGTAAACTTCTGAAATTGTAGCCGATGTTAAAAAGTTTCTCGTTGTTGGCAGTATTCGAACATGCGCGGGGAGACCCCGATGGATTTCTAGTCCATCGCCTTAACCACTCGGCCACAACAACTGACTGTACGATTTGTGCAAATAATCTGTATGAAAGTTTTCAAGGTGTCCCACAGCAAATTCCTGGTATTCTGCAATGCACTTTTTAAAAATAATGTTTTTTTCAGCAGGCACATTCTCTCCTAAAAACAAAAATTGCATGAGTATATCTCTAGTTTGGAAAAGGATAGGCTTTCATGCATACTCTCATGTGGCACTCAAGTTTTTGGGACCCTATTGCACTCTGTTTTCGTGCTGCTTTTAGTCTATGGCCCATATTACAGAAGTCTACCATCTTTGAGTATTTGAGGCTCCTTTGTAAGTGCTTTATCTTTTTTACTTGAAGAGCTATATAATAAAGGGGTCAGGGAAAGATTGCATTTATGGAAGATAAAAAGAAGGCACACTTGTCTCACCAAATGCCGTAGAGAAACCTGATGTTTTACTCATGTTATTCTTAGTTTGTTTTTGTTAGACCTTGCATTCTTAAGGTGGCCTCAACCCTACCTTATTGCTTTTCACCTACGCATTTTGCTGTATCTTTTTGTTGGCCTTAGGACTCTGATCACTTTATCGCTACTAATCAGTGCTGAAGTGCACGTGCTTCTTCCCTAATCATGTGTGTAATTGGAGTATACCTGACTGACAGATTTAATTGATTTGAAAGCCCCTTGTAAAGTGGTATACCATATACCCAGGGACTGATTGTGCCGCCCAAAGAAGTAGCATTTCAAACCTGTCTCAAGCCTGCTACTGCAGTGCCTGTGCTGCCGTGTACTGCCACTTCGACTTGCCATTTAAAACTACTTGCCAAGCCTTAAACTCCAAATCTATTACATATAGTTAACCCCTAAGGTAGGCCCTAGGTAGTCCTAGGGGCATCATGCTATGTAAGTAAAAGGTAAGACATTTACTGTGGTAGTTTGCATGTCCTGGTAGTACCAAACAGTCTATTACATGTTTCACTACAGTGAGGTCTACTCCTCTCATAGGTTAGCATTGGGTATTCCCTTATACTTTTTGGGGGGTAATTCCATATCAGAGAGGAGAAGCTTATTTATTGATTGATAAATCCTATTTACTGGTGAGCTTGGATTTAACTTTACTATTTTATACATGCCATTTTTAGAGAGTGAGCATTTCTCTGCACTTACTGCTCTATTTGCCTGAAAACCTGTCTCCAATTGACGTCTGGATTGGGCTGCGAGACAGCTACATTTGTGCATTCCCTCTAGACAGCCACAACACAGGTCACTCAACTGCAACTGCATTCTGATTGGCATGGGGGAGAGCTCCATTCCCCCCACCGCGAATAGGTTCAAGAACGTTAATTTATGTCAGTAGGTACAATATAGCTACATCTTATAATCATGTGTGTTTAAATAATTTGTCGTTAGATCGTTTAAATATTTTAAAGGATCTGTTTTTAATAGACATTTCACAAAAACAACTGGTACATTTGGTAATTCTGTAAAAGAAAAACCCAACTGCCGTGACATTGCCAACCACAATGCCGTGACTCGGATTCGAACCGAGGTTGCTGCGGCCACAACGCAGAGTACTAACCACTATACGATCACTGCGAGCTACTTGGGCTCAATAACATACAGTGACATGGAGAATTTATAATTCGGAACACTCAGGGAACTCCTGTGATAGGCTGAATGTGTTCATTGCTTCCTCATTCCTTATACAAAGGCTTTGTCTCCTCAGTGGTTGATAGGCTGAAACCGTTTCCTGGCCGCCTGCTTGTGAACTGCCAGGAGTCAAAAATCACACATACACTTGTGGGCCTGTGATGGGACACCAATGCAGAGAAACACACCTGGCGCAGATCTTCTATTCTGTCTAGTAGACCTGCATCTCCCCTGTACCTCCTCAAGCCATCTGTATGTGAAGCAAGAAAGAGTTAAGGAGCGGTCCATCTACACTTTTATAGGGAGGATGCTGCCGTGAGCTCCTCCCAGCTAATCACACAAACAGCAGTAAAGCAAGATAACTACACAGTTAGGGGGGACTGCATGGTTAGGTTTTTGAGGAATTATTGAAACTGACCTCAGTGACCCATGATCAGAGCTGTGGCTAATGACTGCGTGCCTAATTATGATGAAGCAAGCACCATGGCTCGTAGGGGCCCCACAACACGCTTTTCTTAGCTCATTGAATTAAAGTATAAACCTCTGCCATGTATGAGTGGTAAAGGCTTGTTAATTTGGTTGCTTTTCCAATTCACGTCTGACAACAAGATGAAGGAACATTGGAGCATCAGAAGCTTTGGAAAGTAGCCACCAACCTCAGAGAAAGAGAGAAAGAGGGAAAAGGCAGTATGAGGTGTGGAGAAAACAGCAGCAGGTACAAGGAGCTCAAATGAGATTAATGGCGCCTAAATAGAGCACATAAAGGAACAGTTACAAATCTAAGAAAAGGAAAAGAAAGACTAGGAAAAAAACACGGAAAGAGCCTGTAGATAAAATTCTCTTCCTGGGACAGCAGGCTAAGAGAAATTACACAGGGAGCAGTTAAGCTTGTAACACAGGGAGAATAGAAAAGAAAATGCAGTTTTATGAAGTGTGTTTGCCTAATCCAGCAAGCACTTTTGTTTTATTTTTCTATTTGCTTCTTTTAGTAATAAATGTTTTTTATTGAAGAAATCAACACAATACAGGTATCAACACACACGGGTGCTTGTCAATCAGGTCAGTAGAGCTAGGGTGCGAGTGCCTCATAGGGTAGGGTATGCAGTATATAGAAATTGTAGTTATACACAGCAAGCAGCCTACAACCCAACCGGGCCGGCCGCGTTTAAAAAAAAAAATGCAACGATAATGAGGGCATCTCCAACTCCTGTCTTCAGCCCGCACCCTCTGATGGTGACCTAAAATATGGCTTATGCCCATCGCACAACTGTGCCATTGGTCAACACACTATAAAACTATCATCCCCCGTCCCTAGACCCCCTCTACCCGTCCCATCCCGTAACCAGTCCCCCCCTGGCCCAGAAACTCCAACCCCAACAAACCCAAACCCCAACCCCACTGCTCCCCCCTCCAACCCCCCCCACCCCCGGTGATCCATGGTCTCGTTCCGGCTAGTCATACTTCATCCCGTTCCCGATTTGAGGGCAGGCATGGCGTTCCCCTCCGTTGGGGCAATCTCAGTCAACCTTAGCAATCGAAGATACCTCGGACAGGTGACTTCCACAAACTCCGAGGACAGAAGAGCTAGAAACGGCTGTCAGAGTTCCGCGTACCTCGCTCCTTCCCCAGCTTTATACAGAGAAAGTCTTTCCATACCCAGGACCAGCCACAGGCGGTGGAGCCACCCTTGATATGTGGGGACGTGTGTTGTGCGCCAGTGGGTTACAATGTTCTGTAGCGCCGAGCCCAGAGCAATGGCTATCAAGCGCCCCCTTCGTGAGTGTAGGGGGTTGGTCAGTGCATTTGGGAGCCCTAGAATGACGTAGGATGGGAAACGCGGGATTTCAGTGTCAAAGTGTTTGTCCACATCATCCAGAACCTGACGCCAGTACTCCTGCAATAGGCTGCAGTCCCAAAGAATGTGCGTGAGGGTGACTAGCTGTCCGCAGCCTCGCCAACACAGGGGGTCTTTGGTACTATCCATTTCATATAGGCGTTCTGGGATGTAGTACCAGTAGGTCACCACCTTCGTTAGAGTGTCCGTGAGCCCCATATGGTATGCCGAATGTCGAGCCCTGTAGTATATACCCTCCCACTCTTTATGAGTAAATGTCCTCCCCATCTCCCTCTCTCACCGTGCTCTACTCGCGCTGTATGTGTGCTGGTGTTTGAGTGTGAGCAGTTTATATAAGTCAGAGATTAGCTGCTTGTCCGACTTGCGGGTGATCAACCAATATTCGAAATTCGTCAGTCTCCGATCTGCGTCTGGTTTTACCGTCTTACCGAGGGCCCAATGCCTAACTTGAAAGTAATGGAGTCGTTCGGTCTCCGGGAGGCCAAAGTCCTGGCGTAGTTGCGGAAATGGAATTATCCCTTCTGGACCGTATATCTGGCAAAGGGAGCGACAGCCGGCCGACTTCCATCGTTCGAAGGCCTTTCCGTCCAGCCCCGGTTGAAAGTCAGGGTTATCAAGAATGGGGGTGAGGGGAGAGGGGGCGGTTGTGAGACCGAGGTCCACTCCCACCCGATCCCAGATCTCCAGCGGGACTCGCGTAATGTGGGAGGCGTACAAGTTGCGGGGCCCATGTATTTTGCGCATAAACGGGATCTCTTGTAATGTGCGCCCCGCTACTGCCTGGTCTTGAAATAACCAGTGTTTCCCGGACTCCCATTGGACCCACTCCGCCAAGAAGCGTAGTTGTGCCGCCTGGAAGTAAGCGGCCAAGTTTGGAATCCCGATCCCCCCTTGTTCTGGCGCAAGCATCGCTATTTGGGCTTTTAGGCGCGGTTTCCTTCTGTTCCAAACAAATTGGGAAAGATCAGACTGCACCAGCTTAATCCATCCTGTTGGGGGGGTGAGAGGTATAGTGCGAAAAACATACAGAATCTGGGGTAGGACCGTCATCTTGATCGCCGCAACCCTGCCCAACCAGGACAACGGGTAGTGTTTCCACTGCCCCAGCTCCTGCCGAACCTTCTGCCGGAGGCGGGTGTAGTTAACGTCCACTGTGGTCTGAAGGGAGGCCGCCAGGTTGATCCCCAGATAGGGAACCATCTCCGTGGCCCATCGCAGAGGGAACCGGGCCTGCAGCGTGGCGCGTGTGTCTGCGGCAAGGGTTAGGTCAAGGGCCACCGATTTCGCCCAGTTGACCTTGAAGCCCGACACGCCTCCGAACCTGTCTAGGGCGGTCATGCAGGCAGGGAGAGAGCCCCGGGGGTCCGCAAGTGACAACAAGACGTCGTCAGCATATAGATTGATGACGTGGACGTCTGCCCCGAATTTGATGCCTCTAATTTCCGGGTCAGTACGGATGAGCTGTGCCAGCGGCTCCATATAGAGGGCGAACAGGAGAGGAGACAGCGGGCACCCCTGCCTGGTGCCTCTCTCAATCTGGAAACGCGGGGAGGACAAGCCATTGACTCTAACGGAGGCCGAGGGAAATTTGTAGCAATTAAGTACTCTGGCCCGGAATTTGGGACCCATTCCCGCTTTTAGAAGGACCTTCTCGAGATATGGCCAATGGACCCTATCAAAGGCCTTCTCTGCGTCGATGGCTAGCATCATATATTCGCCCTGCGTACGGGACGCCTTCTCAATGAGATGGAGGGCCCGCTTGGTGTTGTCAGAAGTCTGGCGCTCGGGGATGAAGCCAGACTGATCCGGCTGAATAAGGCCTCCCATGTAGGGGCCCAACCTAGAAGCGAGGACGCTTGTGTATAATTTGAGATCGACGTTTAAAAGGGAAATGGGCCGGTAAGCCCCACAGTCAGTCGGATCTTTGTCTGGCTTGGGTATGACCGCGATGGCTGCTTCGAGCAAGTCCCGGGAGATCGCCCCGTCCTCTGCGAATGATGTAAAGAGTCTGGCCAAGAACGGTGCGAGTTGAATACAAAAGGTCTTGTAGAAGCACGCCGGGAAGCCATCCGGCCCCGGCGCCTTCCCGAGTTTGAGCCGAGAGATTGCCGAGATAACATCCTCCGGGCGGATGTCTCTCTCCAAATTATCCACCTGTTCCTGGGTCAGGGCTGGCAACGGTACCTCCTAGAGAAAGGCCAATTCTGCCTCTGGGTTAGGCGGATCCGCCTCATAGAGAGTGGCATAGAAGTCACTGAAAGCCTCCGCGATTGCACGGTCACCGGTGACTCTGGTGCCATCGGGCCCCTTCAGTTCCTTAACCTCACGTTTCTGGGCTACCGTACGTAATTTGTGTGCCAGGAGGCGCCCACATCTATCCCCTCCAGTGTAGTAGGCATGTTTCAGCCGTAAAGCTGCGTATTCTGCCCTGTCAATGTCAAGTGCAGCCAGTTGTTGACGGGCAGTCCGTAATTGTCTCCAAATTCTCGGAGCTCCCGTCCTTCTGTGAATTTGCTCAAGCTCTCTGGTCTTTTGGGTGAGTTCGTCCCGTTTGACCTGGCGCTCCTTATTTTCCGCGGAGGAAAGCAAGATAAATTCACCTCTCAGCACAGCCTTGAGAGCAGCCCACTGCGTTGTAAGCGTCGTATCCTCGTTATTGTTGTGGGACAGATAGTCCTTTATGGCGGCCTGGACTCTAGTAACCACGTCTTTCCTATAAAGCAAGGAGTCCCGGAGTCTCCACACCCTGCCTAAACGTGGCTCTCGTGGCCCTGTCAGGGTGACCGTGACCGGCACGTGATCAGATAGCGACGCTGTTCCGATTTCTGCATTGGTGACAAGTGGGCGAGCCGCAGTGGAGACAAGCAGGTAATCTAGACACGCATAGGTCCTACGCGCTGCTGAGAAGTGCGTGTAGTCTGTTTCGCCAGGATGAAGCTCGCGCCATGCATCCACAAGCCCAAGATCCCTCAAGCGAGCCAAACCTGACGGAGACAAGGCGCCCACCTGGCTAACGCGCTGACAGGAGCGATCTAGCAAGTTGTCTAGGACCAAGTTCAAATCACCCCCCAGCAAAATGTGATGGTCTACCGTGTCAGTCGCCTCTGTAAGCGCGGAGTGTATGAACTTTTCTTGGCCTTCATTTGGACCGTAAATCGAACCAATCGTGTAGTTTAGGTTTCCTAACGCAAACCTGTAAACCAGCAACCGGCCTTTAATTTCTGCCATCTTACCCAAAACCATACCCCTGAATGTGCGTGCCACCAGGATTGCTGCTCCGGCCTTTTTCTCTGTGCAGGAGGAGAAAAATTGCAGTGGAAATTTGTTAGAATGGAGGCGGTGGCAGTCCCTAGCTAGGAGGTGTGTCTCTTGCAATAGGCAGATGTCAGCCTTGGAACGCTCTAGAAGCAAGAGTAGCGCCTTACGTTTCACTGGATTGTTCAAACCTCTCACATTGAGAGTGAGTACAACCAAGTCACCCATTGTTGTTCAACGAAGTAGTAACTAGTAGCATATCATCAGTCCGGCGCCCCAAACCCACACTCGCAGACCCACCCACCTCCCAGCATTGCCGCCCTTTCCACCCCTGCTGCCTCATCTCTTCATTCAGCCCGTCGACCATGAACCACGAGTCCCCCCCTCCCCTCCGCCCAACCCCAAAGAACTCACCCAACCCCCAAGGATCCCCCCCCCCTCCCCCCCAACTGCCAACTATCATGGAGTGTCCAAAAGAAAGTCACAGTCTCTCATCCAGGGATGAAAAGTAGTAAAAGGAAATAAAGTAAGGTAGTCTTACTGGATTGTCCGGGAGCCTCTCTCCCGCCAACGGCCAGAAGGCCAGAGCGGACAAGTGAATCAGACGATGTCCTGAGACGGTCATCCCGTGGGGCCCGAACTACCATCTGTGGCCACTGCGTCCACCGCGGCACGCTGACCCGCTGCAATTTCCGTCGCCGGAGGTTTCTTGACTCGTCTCCTGCGTCGCTGTTGGCTCCATTGTGGCCTCCTCCCCTCGGTCTGCGGCATGGGCCCCTGGGCCTCCGTATCCTCTGTCGGTGTCTCGATGCCAAGCAGAGAGCAAGCTTCAGCCACCGATCAGGGTTGTATTGCTTATTGTCCAGTCTGAAGATTAGACGGAAGGGGTGGCCCCAACTGTACAGAATACCCTTCTGCTGTAGGAAGGAGGTAACCGGCTTGAAGAGCCGGCGTTTGTGCAGCGTAAGCGCCGCCAAGTCCTGAAACAGCAATGGCGACGTGCCCTGAAATGCTATCGGATGTGACTGGCGCGCTTTGTGAAGAATTTCCTCCTTAGTGCGGTAATCCTGGACACACACCAGGATGTCGGGCAGTGGGGCCGTTGCGGCGCAGGGCGGGCCAGTCCTGTGGGCCCTGTCAAGCTGCAGGGGTGAGTCTAATGGCCTCCCCAGCCCGTGGTTGAAGAGTTCCTTGGCATAGCGAAATACATCTTGAGTAGCGTCAGATGTGGCCACATTGCGAATGCGTATGTTATGCCGCCTAGAGCGGTTTTCCAGGTCTTCCAGGTGAAGCTGCAGATCCACCTGTTGATCGTGTAGGCGAATGATCTCCTGTTGCTGAGTTGAGAGTTCCGTTTCCCGCTCGTCGCCCTTGGTCTCCAAATCCGCCACCCGTTCGCCTATGCCGTCCATTTCGCGTCGCACCTCTCGAATCTCACTGGAGAACTCAGTCTTAAGGGTTTGGATGTCGTCTCTCAGGGTGGCGAAGAGGGACTCCAGGAAGGCCTTCGTAATGGGTTCCGCACCCTCCTCCAGGGCCTGTTCCGCCTTCTTCGGTGCGAGGGCCGTGGCGTCCTTCAGCTGAGGGGAGTGCGATTTAGCAAACATCTCCTTCACTGTCTTGCCTTGGGGCGGCCTACTCGTGGACATTCCTCCGTTGCGGGAGCCCAGGCGCCCCTTCCCCCACGGCCCCCTGTCTGGTCGGTGTTCACTAGTCGCGGCGAGCTTGCCACCAACCGTTGGGCCCCCCGTGGGCTATTCTCTCTCAAAGACCCCTCCTCAAATCGTGGCGCAGGATCGTGGCACGTCTTTCCCGTCTCCCGCTCGGCTCCCAGCGGCAAGCCAGACGTAGAGCCCAAGCTGTGGGATCAGGACCCTCGAGGAGGAAGAAAGTTCGGGCCGCCTGGGAAGCTGGGTGCCACTTTTATCCGCCGAGGGTCAGGGGCCGCTGGTTCCAGGACATGTGCCCCCCCGGCGGTGCCTAGGGCCAAACAGCTCCAGGTGAGGGCCCCTGACGCGCTCAACAGGCTTCCCCAATGAAGATCCTCGGGAGGCTCCGCTCGGTGCACAGCGAGGGAGGGGATGACCCGGGACTGGGGCCCTCACGGGGGCCCAAACAGTTCAATATAGGCAGGGCCCAGCAGACCCCGGGCCGAAATGCCCGCCGGGTGGCTCGCTGCCCCACACACCCCCACAATGCTCCAGGGCCACCTCGGCGCCCCCCGCCTGTCGTGCGCAGGGGCCGCGCTCACCTCCGTGGTCCTTGTGTGCTGCCGCCGCCGTCCTCCGCTGTCTGCAGGGCTGACGCACTCGTCCTGTCGCCAGGGCAGTTTCTCCCCCTCGTCCGTTCCCCCGGCAGCACCCGCAGGAGGCTCCGCACCTGGAACAGTAGCTTGCGGATGGGCCCCGTCTCAGGCTCGGCTGGGTACCTCCGCTCGGCTGCGCCTTCCGTTGTACTTCGGCCTCGCTTTCAGGACGGAGGGGGGGATGGGCTCTCCACTCCTCCGGGCCGTTGTTCCGTGGCGCTTCCGTCCACGGCGCCCCACGAAGCTGCTTGCTGGTCCGCTCCGGTGCTAGAACGGCTCCGGCAGCCCAGACCAGTGAGTTCGGTCAGAAAAGGTGCCGGAACCGGTGCCTAATTCAGGCCGTTGGCAGGAGCTGTAGCGAGACGCGTCCGCTCACTCCGCCATCTTGGCCACGCCTATTTGCTTCTTTTATTGGTAAAGTAAGTTTCAAGTGCATGAATGGTATGACTGAGAGAGCCAGGGTATAATAATTTGAAGTGTTTGCACCAGCGCTAATGTAGGACGAGAGTTATAGCAAAGATATGAAAGGGGTAGCGATAATAAATATGTGAAAGGGCAATAGTGACACCAAAATAAGCCACCTATTTATAAAACTGACATGGAAGAAATTCTAAAGGTTAACTTCTGAAATTGTAGCCGATGTTAAAATGTTTCTCGTTGTTGGCAGGATTCGAACCTGCGCGGTGAGACCTCAATGGATTTCTAGTCCATCGCCTTAACGACTCGGCCACAACAACTGACTGTAAGTTTTGTGCAAATAATCTGTATGAAAGTTTTCAAGGTGTCCCATAGCAAATTCCTGGTATTCTGCAATGCACTTTTCAAAAATAATGTTTTTTTCAGCAGGCACATTCTCTCCTAAAAACAAAAATTGCATGAGTATATCTCTAGTTTGGAAAAGGATAGGCTTTCATGCATACTCTCATGTGGCACTCGTGCTGCTTTTAGTCTATGGCCCATATTACAGAAGTCTACCATCTTTGAGTATTTGAGGCTCCTTTGTAAGTGCTTTATCTTTTTTACTTGAAGAGCTATATAATAAAGGGGTCAGGGAAAGATTGCATTTATGGAAGATAAAAGAAGGCACACTTGTCTCACCAAATGCCGTGGAGAAACCTGATGTTTTACTCATGTTATCCTTAGTTTGTTTTTGTTAGACCTTGCATTCTTAAGGTGGCCTCAACCCTACCTTATTGCTTTTCACCTACTCATTTTGCTGTATCTTTTTGTTGGCCTTAGGACTCTGATCACTTTATCGCTACTAATTAGTGCTGAAGTGCATGTGCTTCTTCCCTAATCATGTGTGTAATTGGAGTATACCTGACTGACATATTTAATTGACTTGAAAGCCCCTTGTAAAGTGGTATACCATATACCCAGGGACTGATTGTGCCGCCCAAAGAAGTAGCATTTCAAACCTGTCTCAAGCCTGCTACTGCAGTGCCTGTGCTGCAGTGTACTGCCACTTCGACTTGCCATTTAAAACTACTTGCCAAGCCTTAAACTCCGATTTTATTACATATAAGTAACCCCTAAGGTAGGCCCTAGGTAGTCCTAGGGGCATCATGCTATGTAAGTAAAAGGTAAGACATGTACTGTGGTAGTTTGCATGTCCTGGTAGTACCAAACAGTCTATTACATTTTTCACTACAGTGAGGTCTACCCCTCTCATAGGTTAGCATTGGGTATTCCATATCAGAGAGGAGAAGCTTTATTTATTTATTGATAAATCCAATTTACTGGTGAGGTTGGATTTAACTTTACTATTTTATATATGCCATTTTTAGTGAGTGGGCATTTCTCTGCACTTACTGCTCTATTTGCCTGAAAACCTGTCTCCAATTGACGTCTGGATTGGGCTGCGAGACAGCTACATTTGTGCATTCCCTCTAGACAGCCACAACACAGGTCACTCAACTGCAACTGCATTCTGATTGGCATTGGGGAGAGCTCCATTCCCCCCACCGCAAATAGGTTCAAGAACGATAATTTATGTCAGTAGGTACAATATAGCTACATCTTATAATCATGTGTGTTTCAATAATTTGTCGTTAGATCGTTTAAATATTTTAAAGGATCTGTTTTTAATAGACATTTTACAAAAACAACTGGTACATTTGGTAATTCTGTAAAAGAAAAACCCAACTGCCGTGACATTGCCAACCACAATGCCGTGACTCGGATTCGAACCGAGGTTGCTGCGGCCACAACGCAGAGTACTAACCACTATACGATCACAGCGAGCTACTTGGGCTCAATAACATACAGTGACATGGAGAATTTATAATTCGGAACACTCAGGGAACTCCTGTGATAGGCTGAATGTGTTCATTGCTTCCTCATTCCTTATACAAAGGCTTTGTCTCCTCAGTGGTTGATAGGCTGAAACCGTTTTCTGGCCGCCTGCTTGTGAACTGCCAGGAGTCAAAGATCACACATACACTTGTGGGCCTGTGATGGGACACCAATGCAGAGAAACACACCTGGCGCAGATCTTCTATTCTGTCTAGTAGACCTGCATCTCCCCTGTGCCTCCTCAAGCCATCTGTATGTGAAGCAAGAAAGAGTTAAGGAGCGGTCCATCTACACTTTTATAGGGAGGATGCTGCCGTGAGCTCCTCCCAGCTAATCACACAAACAGCAGTAAAGCAAGATAACTACACAGTTAGGGGGGGCTGCATGGTTAGGTTTTTGAGGAATTATTGAAACTGACCTCAGTGACTCATGATCAGAGCTGCGGCTAATGACTGCGTGCCTAATTATGATGAAGCAAGCACCATGGCTCGTAGGGGCCCCACAACACGCTTTTCTTAGCTCATTGAATTAAAGTATAAACCTCTGCCATGTATGAGTGGTAAAGGCTTGTTAATTTGGTTGCTTTTCCAATTCACGTCTGACAACAAGATGAAGGAACATTGGGGCATCAGAAGCTTTGGAAAGTAGCCACCAACCTCAGAGAAAGAGGGAAAAGGCAGTATGAGGTGTGGAGAAAACAGCAGCAGGTACAAGGAACTCAAATGAGATTAATGGCGCCTAAATAGAGCACATAAAGGAACAGTTACAAATCTAAGAAAAGGAAAAGAAAGACTAGGAAAAAAACACGGAAAGAGCCTGTAGATAAAATTCTCTTCCTGGGACAGCAGGCTAAGAGAAATTACACAGGGAGCAGTTAAGCTTGTAACACAGGGAGAATAGAAAAGAAAATGCAGTTTTATGAAGTGTGTTTGCCTAATCCAGCAAGCACTTTTGTTTTCATTTTTCTATTTGCTTCTTTTAGTAATAAATGTTTTTTATTGAAGAAATCAACACGATACAGGTATCAACACACACGGGTGCTTGTCAATCAGGTCAGTAGAGCTAGGGTGCGAGTGCCTCAGAGGGTAGGGTATGCAGTATATAGAAATTGTAGTTATACACAGCAAGCCGCCTACAACCCAACCGGGCCGCCGCGTTTCAAAAAAAAAATGCAACGATAATGAGGGCAGCTCCAACTCCTGTCTTCAGCCCGCACCCTCTGATGGTGACCTAAAATATGGCTTATGCCCATCGCACAACCGTGCCATTGGTCAACACACTATAAAACTATCATCCCCCGTCCCTAGACCCCCCCAACCTGTCCCATCCCGTAACCAGTCCCCCCCTCGCCCAGAAACTCCAACCCCAACAAACCCAAACCCCAACCCCACTGCTCCCCCCTCCAAACCCCCTCCCCCCCGGTGATCCATGGTCTCGTTCCGGCTAGTCATACTTCATCCCGTTCCCGATTTGAGGGCAGGCAAGGCGTTCCCCTCCGTTGGGGCAATCTCAGTCAACCTTAGCAATCGAAGATACCTCGGACAGGTGACTTCCACAAACTCCGAGGACAGAAGAGCTAGAAACGGCTGCCAGAGTTCCGCGTACCTCGCCCCTTCCCCAGCTTTATACAGAGAAAGTCTTTCCATACCCAGGACTAGCCACAGGCGGTGGAGCCACCCTTGATATGTGGGGCCGTGGGTCGTGCGCCAGTGGGTTACAATGTTCTGTAGGGCCGAGCCCAGAGCAATGGCTATCAAGCCCCCCCTTCGTGAGCGTAGGGGGTAGGTCAGTGCATTTGGGAGCCTTAGAATGACGTAGGATGGGAAACGCGGGATTTCAGTGTCAAAGTGTTTGTCCACATCATCCAGAACCTGACGCCAGTACCTCTGCAATAGGCTGCAGTCCCAAAGAATGTGCATGAGGGTGCCTAGCTGTCCGCAGCCTCGCCAACACAGGGGGTCTTTGGTACTATCCATTTCATATAGGCGTTCTGGGGTGTAGTACCAGTAGGTCACCACCTTCGTTAGAGTGTCCGTGAGCCCCATATGGTATGCCGAATGTCGAGCCCTGTAGTATATACCCTCCCACTCTTTATGAGTAAATGTCCTCCCCATCTCCCTCTCCCACCATGCTCTACTCGCGCTGTATGTGTGCTGGTGTTTGAGTGTGAGCATTTTATATAAGTCAGAGATTAGCTGCTTGTCCGACTTGCGGGTGATCAACCAATATTCGAAATTCGTCAGTCTCCGATCTGCGTCTGGTCTTACCGTCTTACCGAGGGCCCAATGCCTAACTTGAAAGTAATGGAGTCGTTCGGTCTCCGGGAGGCCAAAGTCCTGGCGTAGTTGCGGAAATGGAATTATCCCTTCCGGACCGTATATCTGGCAAAGGGAGCGACAGCCGGCCGACTTCCATCGTTCGACGGCCTTTCCGTCCAGCCCTGGTTGAAAGTCAGGGTTATCAAGAATGAGGGTGAGGGGAGAGGGGGCGGTTGTGAGACCGAGGTCCACTCCCACCCGATCCCAGATCTCCAGCGGGACTCGCGTAATGTGGGAGGCGTACAAGTTACGGGGCCTATGTATTTTGCGCATAAACGGGATCTCTTGTAATGTGCGCCCCGCTACTTCCTGGTCTTGAAATAACCAGTGTTTCCCGGACTCCCATTGGACCCACTCCGCCAAGAAGCGTAGTTGTGCCGCCTGGAAGTAAGCGGCAAAGTTCGGAATCCCGATCCCCCCTTGTTCTGGCGCGAGCATCGCTATTTGGGCTTTTAGGCGCGGTTTCCTTCCGTTCCAAACAAATTGGGAAAGATCAGACTGCACCAGCTTAATCCATCCTGTTGGGGGGCGAGAGGTATAGTGCGAAAAACATACAGAATCTGGGGTAGGACCATCATCTTGATCGCCGCAACCCTGCCCAACCAGGACAACGGGTAGTGTTTCCACTGCCCCAGCTCCTGCCGAACCTTCTGCCGGAGGCGGGTGTAGTTAACGTCCACTGTGGTCTGAAGGGAGGCCGCCAGGTTGATCCCCAGATAGGGAACCGTCTCCATGGCCCATCGCAGAGGGAACCGGGCCTGCAGCGTGGCGCGTGTGTCTGCGGCAAGGGTTAGGTCAAGGGCCACCGATTTCGTCCAGTTGACCTTGAAGCCCGACACGCCTCCGAACCTGTCTAGGGCGGTCATGCAGGCAGGGAGAGAGCCCCGGGGGTCCGCAAGTGACAACAAGACGTCGTCAGCGTATAGATTGATGACGTGGACGTCTGCCCCGAATTTGATGCCTTTAATTTCCGGGTCAGTTCGGATGAGCTGTGCCAGCGGCTCCATATAGAGGGCGAACAGGAGAGGAGACAGCGTGCACCCCTGCCTGGTGCCTCTCTCAATCTGGAAACGCGGGGAGGACAAGCCATTGACTCTAACGGAGGCCGAGGGAAATTTGTAGCAATTAAGTACTATGGCCCGGAATTTGGGATCCATTCCCGCTTTTAGAAGGACCTTCTCGAGATATGGCCAATGGACCCTATCAAAGGCCTTCTCTGCGTCGATGGCTAGCATCATATATTCGCCCTGCGTACGGGACGCCTTCTCAATGAGATGGAGGGCCCGCTTGGTGTTGTCAGAAGTCTGGCGCTCGGGGATGAAGCCAGACTGATCCGGCTGAATAAGGCCTCCCATGTAGGGGCACAACCTAGAAGCGAGGACGCTTGTGTATAATTTGAGATCGACGTTTAAAAGGGAAATGGGCCGGTAAGCCCCACAGTCAGTCGGATCTTTGTCTGGCTTGGGTATGACCGCGATGGCTGCTTCGAGCAAGTCCCGGGAGATCGCCCCGTCCTCTGCGAATGATGTAAAGAGTCTGGCCAAGAGGGGTGCGAGTTGAATACAAAAGGTCTTGTAGAAGCACGCCGGGAAGCCATCCGGCCCTGGCGCCTTCCCGAGTTTGAGCCGAGAGATTGCCGAGATAACATCCTCCGGGCGGATGTCTCTCTCCAAATTATCCACCTGTTCCTGGGTCAGGGCTGGCAACGGTACCTCCTCGAGAAAGGCCAATTCTGCCTCTGGGTTAGGCGGATCCGCCTCATAGAGAGTGGCATAGAAGTCACTGAAAGCCTCCGCGATTGCACGGTCACCGGTGACTCTGGTGCCATCGGGCCCCTTCAGTTCCTTAACCTCACATTTCTGGGCTACCGTACGTAATTTGTGTGCCAGGAGACACCCACATCTATCCCCTCCAGTGTAGTAGGCATGTTTCAGCCGTAAAGCTGCGTACTCCGCCCTGTCATTGTCAAGTGCAGCCAGTTGTTGACGGGCAGTCCGTAATTGTCTCCAAATTCTCGAAGCTCCTGTCCTTCTGTGAATTTGCTCAATCTCTCTGGTCTTTTGGGTGAGTTCGTCCCGTTTGACCTGGCGCTCCTTATTTTCCGCCGAGGAAAGCGAGATAAATTCACCTCTCAGCACAGCCTTGAGAGCAGCCCACTGCGTTGTAAGCGTCGTATCCTCGTTATTGTTGTGGGACAGATAGTCCTTTATGGCGGCCTGGATTCTAGTAACTACGTCTTTCCTATAAAGCAAGGAGTCCCGGAGTCTCCACACCCTGCCTAAACGTGGCTCTCGTGGCCCTGTCAGGGTGACCGTGACCGGCGCGTGATCAGATAGCAACGCTGTTCCGATTTCTGCATTAGTGACAAGTGGGCGAGCCGCAGTGGAGACAAGCAGGTAATCTAGACGCGCATAGGTCCTACGCGCTGCTGAGAAGTGCGTGAAGTCTGTTTCGCCAGGATGAAGCTCGCGCCATGCATCCACAAGCCCAAGATCCCTCAAGCGAGCCAAACCTGACGGAGACAAGGCGCCCACCTGGCTAACGCGCTGACAGGAGCGATCTAGCAAGTTGTCTAGGGCCAAGTTCAAATCACCCCCCAGCAAAATGTGACGGTCTACCATGTCAGTCGCCTCTGTAAGCGCGGAGTGTATGAACTTTTCTTGGCCTTCATTTGGACCGTAAATCGAACCAATCGTGTAGTTTAGGTTTCCTAACGCAAACCTGTAAACCACCAACCGGCCTTTAATTTCTGCCATCTTACCCAAAAACGTACCCCTAAATGTGCGTGCCACCAGGATTGCTACTCCGGCCTTTTTCTCTGTGCAGGAGGAGAAAAATTGCAGTGGAAATTTGTTAGAATGGAGGCGGTGGCAGTCCCTAGATAGGAGGTGTGTCTCTTGCAATAGGCAGATGTCAGCCTTGGAACGCTCTAGAAGCAAGAGTACCGCCTTACCTTTCACTGGATTGTTCAAACCTCTCACATTGAGAGTGAGTACAACCAAGTCACCCATTGTTGTTCAACGAAGTAGTGACTAGTAGCATATCATCAGTCCGGCGCCCCAAACCCGCACTCGCAGATCCACCCACCTCCCAGCATTGCCGCCCTTTCCACCCCTGCTGCCTCATCTCTTCATTCAGCCCGTCGACCATGAACCACGAGTCCCCCCCTCCCCTTCGCCCAACCCCAAAGAACTCACCCAACCCCCAAGGATCCACCCCCCTCCCCCCCAACTGCCAACTATCATGGAGTGTCCAAAAGAAAGTCATAGTCTCTCATCCAGGGATGAAAAGTAGTAAAAGGAAATAAAGTAAGGTAGTCTTACTGGATTGTTCGGGAGCCTCTCTCCCGCCAACGGCCAGAAGGCCAGAGCGGACAAGTGAATCAGACGATGTCCTGAGGCGGTCATCCCGTGGGGCCCGAACTACCATCTGTGGCCACTGCGTCCACCGCGGCACGCTGACCCGCTGCAATTTCCGTCGCCGGAGGTTTCTTGACTCGTCTCCTGCGTCGCTGTTGGCTCCATTGTGGCCTCATCCCCATGGTCTCCGGCATGGGCCCCTGGGCCTCCGTATTCTCTGTCCGTGTCTCGATGCCAAGCAGAGAGCAAGCTTCAGCCACCGATCAGAGTTGGTATTGCTTATTGTCCAGTCTGAAGATTAGACGGAAGGGGTGGCCCCAACTGTACAGAATACCCTTCTGCTGTAGGAAGGAGGTAACCGGCTTGAAGAGCCGGCGTTTGTGCAGCGTAAGCGCCGCCAAGTCCTGAAACAGCAATGGCGACGTGCCCTGAAATGCTATCGGATGTGACTGGCGCGCTTTGTGAAGAATTTCCTCCTTAGTGCGGTAATCCTGGACACACACCAGGATGTCGGGCGGTGGGGCCATTGCCGCATGGGGCGGGCCAGTCCTGTGGGACCTGTCAAGCTGCAGGGGTGAGTCTAATGGCCTCCCCAGCACGTGGTTGAAGAGTTCCTTGGCATAGCGAAATACATCTTAATTAGCGTCAGATGTGGCCACATTGCGAATGCGTATGTTATGCCGCCTAGAGCGGTTTTCCAGGTCTTCCAGGTGAAGCTGCAGATCCACCTGTTGATCGTGTAGGCGAATGATCTCCTGTTGCTGAGTTGAGAATTCCGTTTCCCGCTCGTCGCCCTTGGTCTCCAAATCCGCCACCCGTTCGCCTATGCCGTCCATTTCGCGTCGCACCTCTCGAATCTCACTGGAGAACTCAGTCTTAAGGGTTTGGATGTCGTCTCTCAGGGTGGCGAAGAGGGACTCCAGGAAGGCCTTCGTAATGGGTTCCGCACCCTCCTCCAGGGCCTGTTCCGCCTTCTTCGGTGCGAGGGCCGTGGCGTCCTTCAGCTGATGGGAGTGCGATTTAGAAAACATCTCCTTCACTGTCTTGCCTCGGGGCGGCCTACTCGTGGACATTCCTCCGTTGCGGGGGCCCAGGCGCCCCATCCTCCGCGGCCCCCTGTCTGGTCGCTGTTCACTAGTCGCGGCGAGCTTGCCACCAACCGTTGGGCCCCCCGCGGGCTATTCTCTCTCAAAGACCCCTCCTCAAATCGTGGCGCAGGATCGTGGCACGTCTTTCCCGTCTCCCGCTCGGCTCCCAGCGGCAAGCCAGACGTAGATCCTAAGCTGTGGGATCAGGACCCTCGAAGAAGAAGAAAGTTCGGGCCGCCTGGGAAGCTGGGTGCCGCTTTTATCCGCCGAGGGTCAGGGGCCGCTGGTTCAATGACATGTGCCCCCCGGGCGGTGCCTAGGGCCAAACAGCTCCAGGTGAGGGCCCCTGACGTGCTCAACAGGCTTCCCCAATGAAGATCCTCGGGAGGCTCCGCTCGGTGCACAGGGAGGCAGGGGATGCCCCGGGACTGGGGCCCTCACGGGGGCCCAAACAGTTCAATATAGGCAGGGCCCAGCAGACCCCGGGCCGAAATGCCCGCGGGGAGGCTCGCTGCCCCACACACCCCCACACTGCTCCAGGGCCGCCTCGGCACCCCCCGCCTGTCGTGCGCAGGGGCCGCGCTCACCTCCGTGGTCCTTGCGTGCTGCCGCTGCCGTCCTCCGCTGTCTGCAGGGCTGTCGCACTCGTCCTGTCGCCAGGGCAGTTTCTCCCCCTCATCAGTTCCCCCGGCAGCACCCGCAGGAGGCTCCGCACCTGGAACAGTAGCTTGCGGATGGGCCCAGTCTCAGGCCCGGCTGGGTACCTCCGCTCGGCTGCGCCTTCCGTTGTACTTCGGCCTCGCTTTCAGGACGGAGGGGGGGATGGGCTCTCCACTCCTCCGGGCCGTTGTTCCGTGGCGCTTCCGTCCACGGCGCCCCACGAAGCTGCTTGCTGCTCCGCTCCGGTGCTAGAACGGCTCCGGCAGCCCATACCAGTGAGTTCGGTCAGAAAAGGTGCCGGAACCGGTGCCTAATTCAGGCCGTTGGCAGGAGCTGTAGCGAGACGCGTCCGCTCACTCCGCCATCTTGGCCACGCCTATTTGCTTCTTTTATTGGTAAAGTAAGTTTCAAGTGCATGAATGGTATGACTGAGAGAGCCAGGGTATAATAATTTGAAGTGTTTGCACCAGCGCTAACGTAGGACGAGAGTTATAGCAAAGATATGAAAGGGGGAGCGATAATAAATATGTGAAAGGGCAATAGTGACACCAAAATAAGCCACCTATTTATAAAACTGACATGGAAGAAATTCTAAAGGTTAACTTCTGAAATTGTAGCCGATGTTAAAATGCTTCTCGTTTTTGGCAGGATTTGAGCCTGCGCAGGGAAACACCAATGGATTTCTACTCCATCGCCTTAACCACTCAGCCACAACAACTGACTGTAAGTTTTGTGCAAATAATCTGTATGAAAGTTTTTAAGGTGTCCCACAGCAAATTCCTGGTATTCTGCAATGCACTTTTTAAAAATAATGTTTTTTTCAGCAGGCACATTCTCTCCTAAAAACAGAAATTGCATGAGTATATCTCTAGTTTGGAAAAGGATAGGCTTTCATGCATACTCTCATGTGGCACTCAAGTTTTTGGGACCCTATTGCACTCTGTTTTCGTGCTGCTTTTAGTCTATGGCCCATATTACAGAAGTCTACCATCTTTGAGTATTTGAGGCTCCTTTGTAAGTGCTTTATCTTTTTTACTTGAAGAGCTATATAATAAAGGGGTCAGGGAAAGATTGCATTTATGGAAGATAAAAGAAGGCACACTTGTCTCACCAAATGCCGTAGAGAAACCTGATGTTTTACTCATGTTATCCTTAGTTTGTTTTTGTTAGACCTTGCATTCTTAAGGTGGCCTCAACCCTACCTTATTGCTTTTCACCTACGCATTTTGCTGTATCTTTTTGTTGGCCTTAGGACTCTGATCACTTTATCGCTACAAATCAGTGCTGAAGTGCACGTGCTTCTTCCCTAATCATGTGTGTAATTGGAGTATACCTGACTGACAGATTTAATTTACTTGAAAGCCCCTTGTAAAGTGGTATACCATATACCCAGGGACTGATTGTGCCGCCCAAAGAAGTAGCATTTCAAACCTGTCTCAAGCCTGCTACTGCAGTGCCTGTGCTGCAGTGTACTGCCACTTCGACTTGCCATTTAAAACTACTTGCCAAGCCTTAAACTCCAATTTTATTACATATAATTAACCCCTAAGGTAGGCCCTAGGTAGTCCTAGGGGCATCATGCTATGTAAGTAAAAGGTAAGACATGTACTGTAGTAGTTTGCATGTCCTGGTAGTACCAAACAGTCTATTACATTTTTCACTGCAGTGAGGTCTGCCCCTCTCATAGGTTAGCATTGGGTATTCCCTTATACTTTTTGGGGGGTAATTCCATATCAGAGAGGAGAAGCTTTATTTATTTATTGATAAATCCTATTTACTGGTGAGGTTGGATTTAACTTTACTATTTTATAAATGCCATTTTTAGAGAGTGAGCATTTCTCTGCACTTACTGCTCTATTTGCCTGAAAACCTGTCTCCAATTGACGTCTGGATTGGGCTGCGAGACAGCTACATTTGTGCATTCCCTCTAGACAGCCACAACACAGGTCACTCAACTGCAACTGCATTCATCTGCATTCTGATTGGCATGGGGAGAGCTCCATTCCCCCCACCACAAATAGGTTCAAGAACGATAATTTATGTCATTAGGTACAATATAGCTACATCTTATAATCATGTGTGTTTAAATAATTTGTCGTTAGATCGTTTAAATATTTTAAAGGATCTATTTTTAATAGACATTTTACAAAAACAACTGGTACATTTGGTAATTCTGTAAAAGAAAAACCCAACTGTCGTGACATTGCCAACCACAATGCCTTGACTCGGATTCGTACCGAGGTTGCTGCGGCCACAACGCAGAGTACTAACCACTTTACGATCATGGCAAGCTACTTGGGTTCAATAACATACATTGACATGGAGAATTTATCATTCGGAACACTCAGGGAAGGATGTATGACGTTACAACGCATACTTTTACCACGCCTACCTTTACCACGCAATTTTTACAACGCAGGATCCATTACAACGAAGTACCATTACAACGCATGTATTTACAACGCAGATACCTTTACAACGCATACCATTACAACGTAAGTATTAGTAAGTATATAATATTTTTTGAAATGTAAATTAATTAAAATTAATTTAATTTAATTTAATTTAATTAATTTAATTTAATGTAATTTAATTTAATTAATTTAATTTATTGTAATTTAATTTAATTAATGTAATTTAATTTATTTTAATTTAATTAATTTAATTTAATTTAATTTGATTAATTTAATTTAATTTAATTTTATTTAATTTAATGTAATTTAATATAATCAATTTATTTTAATTGCATTTAATTAATTTAATGTAATTTAATTTAATTAATTTAATTTATTGTAATTTAATTTAATTAATGTAATTTACTTTATTTTAATTTAATTAATTTAATTTAATTTAATTTAATTTAATTAATTTAATTTAATTTAATTAATTTTTATTTAATTTAATTTAATTATTTAATTTAATTTAATTAAATTAATTTAATTAATTCATTTTTATTTAATTTAATTTAATTCTTTAATTTAATTTAATTTATCCTGTACCCCTTTACCCCAAAAACCAAAAACTGACCCTGAACCCTAAAAATACCCCTTTACCCAAAAACTGAAAACTGACCCTGAACCCTAAAAATACCCCTTTACCCAAAAACTGAAAACTGACCCTGAACCCTAAAAATACCCCTTTACCCCAAAAACTGTAAACTGACCCTGAACCCTAAAAATACCCCTTTACCCAAAAACCCAAAACTGACCCTGAACCCTAAAAATACCCCTTTACCCAAAAACCCAAAACTGACCCTAAACCCTAAAAATACCCCTTTACCCAAAAACCCAAACTTATAATTTTTTTGATAAAATTATATACTTACCAATACTTACGTTGTACTGGTATGCGTGGTAAAAGTATCTGCGTTGTAAATACATGCGTTGTAATGGTACTTCGTTGTAATGGATCCTGCGTTGTAAAAATTGTGTGGTAAAGGTAGGTCGTGGTAAAAGTTGCGTGGTAAAGGTTGTATACCCTCAGGGAACTCCTGTGATAGGCTGAATGTGTTCATTGCTTCCTCATTCCTTATACAAAGGCTTTGTCTCCTTAGTGGTTAATAGGCTGAAACCATTTCCTGGCCGCCTGCTTGTGAACTGCCAGGAGTCAAAGATCACATATACACTTGTGGGCCTGTGATGGGACACCAATGCAGAGAAACACACCTGGCGCAGATCTTCTATTCTGTCTAGTAGACCTGCATCTCCCCTGTACCTCCTCAAGCCATCTGTATGTGAAGCAAGAAAGAGTTAAGGAGCGGTCCATCTACACTTTTATAGGGAGGATGCTGCCGTGAGCTCCTCCCAGGTAATCACACAAACAGCAG
Organism: Lissotriton helveticus; assembly: GCF_964261635.1. Classification (NCBI taxonomy): domain Eukaryota; kingdom Metazoa; phylum Chordata; class Amphibia; order Caudata; family Salamandridae; genus Lissotriton; species Lissotriton helveticus. The sequence continues at coordinate 134,138,167 of NC_136073.1, read as the reverse complement.
TAAAGCAAGATAACTACACAGTTAGGGGGGACTGCATGGTTAGGTTTTTGAGGAATTATTGAAACTGACCTCAGTGACCCATGATCAGAGCTGTGGCTAATGACTGCGTGCCTAATTATGATGAAGCAAGCACCATGGCTCGTAGGGGCCCCATAACACGCTTTTCTTAGCTCATTGAATTAAAGTATAAACCTCTGCCATGTATGAGTGGTAAAGGCTTGTTAATTTGGTTTCTTTTCCAATTCACGTCTGACAACAAGATGAAGGAACATTGGGGCATCAGAAGCTTTGCAAAGTAGCGACCAACCTCAGAGAAAAAGAGAAAGAGGGAAAAGGCTGTATGAGGTGTGGAGAAAACAGCAGCAGGTACAAGGAGCTCAAATGAGATTAATGGCGCCTAAATAGAGCACATAAAGGAACAGTTACAAATCTAAGAAAAGGGAAAGAAAGACTAGGAAAAAAACACAGAAAGAGCCTGTAGATAAAATTCTCTTCCTGGGACAGCAGGCTAAGAGAAATTACACAGGGAGCAGTTAAGCTTGTAACACGGGGAGAATAGAAAAGAAAATGCAGTTTTATGAAGTGTGTTTGCCTAATCCAGCAAGCACTTTTGTTTTATTTTTCTATTTGCTTCTTTTATTGGTAAAGTAAGTTTCAAGTGCATGAATGGTATGACTTTGAGAGCCAGGGTATAATAATTTGAAGTGTTTGCACCAGCGCTAATGTAGGACGAGAGTTATAGCAAAGATATGAAAGGGGTAGCGATAATAAATATGTGAAAGGGCAATAGTGACACCAAAATAAGCCACCTATTTATAAAACTGACATGGAAGAAATTCTAAAGGTTAACTTCTGAAATTGTAGCCGATGTTAAAAAGTTTCTTGTTGTTGGCAGGATTCGAACCTGCGAGGGGGACCTCAATGGATTTCTAGTCCATCTCCTCAACCACTCGGCCACAACAACTGACTGTAAGTTTTGTGCAAATAATCTGTATGAAAGTTTTCAAGGTGTCCCACAGCAAATTCCTGGTATTCTCCAATGCACTTTTTAAAAATAATGTTTTTTTCAGCAGGCACATTCTCTCCTAAAAACAAAAATTGCATGAGTATATCTCTAGTTTGGAAAAGGATAGGCTTTCATGCATACTCTCATGTGGCACTCAAGTTTTTGGGACCCTATTGCACTCTGTTTTCGTGCTGCTTTTAGTCTATGGCCCATATTACAGAAGTCTACCATCTTTGAGTATTTAAGGCTCCTTTGTAAGTGATTTATCTTTTCTACTTGAAGAGCTATATAATAAAGGGGTCAGGGAAAGATTGCATTTATGGAAGATAAAAGAAGGCACACTTGTCTCACCAAATGCCGTAGAGAAACCTGATGTTTTACTCATGTTATTCTTAGTTTGTTTTTGTTAGACCTTGCATTCTTAAGGTGGCCTCAACCCTACCTTATTGCTTTTCACCTACGCATTTTGCTGTATCTTTTTGTTGGCCTTAGGACTCTGATCACTTTATCGCTACTAATCAGTGCTGAAGTGCACGTGCTTCTTCCCTAATCATGTGTGTAATTGGAGTATACCTGACTGACAGCTTTAATTGACTTGAAAGCCCCTTGTAAAGTGGTATACCATATACCCAGGGACTGATTGTGCCGCCCAAAGAAGTAGCATTTCAAACCTGTCTCAAGCCTGCTACTTCAGTGCCTGTGCTGCCGTGTACTGCCACTTCGACTTGCCATTTAAAACTACTTGCCAAGCCTTAAACTCCAATTTTATTACATATAGATAACCCCTAAGGTCGCCCTAGGTAGTCCTAGGGGCATCATGCTATGTAAGTAAAAGGTAAGACATTTACTGTGGTAGTTTGCATGTCCTGGTAGTACCAAACAGTCTATTACATTTTTCACTACAGTGAGGTCTACCCCTCTCATAGGTTAGCATTGGGTATTCCCTTATACTTTTTGGGGGGTAATTCCATATCAGAGAGGAGAAGCTTTATTTATTTATTGATAAATCCAATTTACTGGTGAGGTTGGATTTAACTTTACTATTTTATATATGCCATTTTTAGTGAGTGAGCATTTCTCTGCACTTACTGCTCTATTTGCCTGAAAACCTGTCTCCAATTGACGTCTGGATTGGGCTGCGAGACAGCTACATTTGTGCATTCCATCTAGACAGCCACAACACAGGTCACTCAACTGCAACTGCATTCATCTGCATTCTGATTGGCATGGGGGAGAGCTCCATTCCCCCCACCGCAAATAGGTTCAAGAACGATAATTTATGTCAGTAGGTACAATATAGCTACATCTTATAATCATGTGTGTTTAAATAATTTGTCGTTAGATCGTTTAAATATTTTAAAGGATCTGTTTTTAATAGACATTTTACAAAAACAACTGGTACATTTGGTAATTCTGTAAAAGAAAAACCCAACTGCCGTGACATTGCCAACCACAATGCCGTGACTCGGATTCTAACCGAGGTTGCTGCGGCCACAACGCAGAGTACTAACCACTATACGATCACGGCAAGCTACTTGGGCTCAATAACATACAGTGACATGGAGAATTTATAATTCGGAACACTCAGGGAACTCCTGTGATAGGCTGAATGTGTTCATTGCTTCCTCATTCCTTATACAAAGGCTTTGTCTCCTCAGTGGTTAATAGGCTGAAACCATTTCCAGGCCGCCTGCTTGTGAACTGCCAGGAGTCAAAGACCACACATACACTTGTGGGCCTGTGATGGGACACCAATGCAGAGAAACACACCTGGTGCAGATCTTCTATTCTGTCTAGTAGACCTGCATCTACCCTGTACCTCCTCAAGCCATCTGTATGTGAAGCAAGAAAGAGTTAAGGAGCGGTCCATCTACACTTTTATAGGGAGGATGCTGCCGTGAGCTCCTCCCAGCTAATCACACAAACAGCAGTAAAGCAAGATAACTACACAGTTAGGGGGGACTGCATGGTTAGGTTTTTGAGGAATTATTGAAACTGACCTCAGTGACCCATGTTCAGAGCTGTGGCTAATGACTGCGTGCCTAATTATGATGAAGCAAGCACCATGGCTCGTAGGGGCCCCACAACTGGCTTTTCTTAGCTCATTGAATTAAAGTATAAACCTCTGCCATGTATGAGTGGTAAAGCCTTGTTAATTTGGTTTCTTTTCCAATTCACGTCTGACAACAAGATGAAGGAACATTGGGGCATCAGAAGCTTTGGAAAGTAGCCACCAACCTCAGAGAAAAAGAGAAAGAGGGAAAAGGCAGTATGAGTGTGGAGAAAACAGCAGCAGGTACAAGGAGCTCAAATGAGATTAATGGCGCCTAAATAGAGCACGTAAAGGAACAGTTACAAATCTAAGAAAAGGGAAAGAAAGACTAGGAAAAAAACACGGAAAGAGCCTGTAGATAAAATTCTCTTCCTGGTACAGCAGGCTAAGAGAAATTACACAGGTAGCAGTTAAGCTTGTAACACGGGGAGAATAGAAAAGAAAATGCAGTTTTATGAAGTGTGTTTGCCTAATCCAGCAAGCACTTTTGTTTTATTTTTCTATTTGCTTCTTTTATTGGTAAAGTAAGTTTCAAGTGCATGAATGGTATGACTTTGAGAGCCAGGGTATAATAATTTGAAGTGTTTGCACCAGCGCTAATGTAGGACGAGAGTTATAGCAAAGATATGAAAGGGGTAGCGATAATAAATATGTGAAAGGGCAATAGTGACACCAAAATAAGCCACCTATTTATAAAACTGACATGGAAGAAATTCTAAAGGTTAACTTCTGAAATTGTAGCCGATGTTAAAAAGTTTCTTGTTGTTGGCAGGATTCGAACCTGCGAGGGGGACCTCAATGGATTTCTAGTCCATCTCCTTAACCACTCGGCCACAACAACTGACTGTAAGTTTTGTGCAAATAATCTGTATGAAAGTTTTCAAGGTGTCCCACAGCAAATTCCTGATATTCTGCAATGCACTTTTTAAAAATAATGTTTTTTTCAGCAGGCACATTCTCTCCTAAAAACAAAAATAAGGCTGCATCTTATAATCATGTGTGTTTAAATAATTTGTTGTTAGATCGTTTAAATATTTTAAAGGATCTGTTTTTAATAGACATTTTACAAAAACAACTGGTACATTTGGTAATTCTGTAAAAGAAAAACCCAACTGCCGTGACATTGCCAACCACAATGCCGTGACTCGGATTCGAACCGAGGTTGCTGCGGCCACAACGCAGAGTACTAACAACTATACGATCACGGCGAGCTACTTGGGCTCAAAAACATAATAGACATGGAGAATTTATAATTCGGAACACTCAGGGAACTCCTGTGATAGGCTGAATGTGTTCATTGCTTCCTCATTCCTTATACAAAGGCTTTGTATCCTCAGTGGTTGATAGGCTGAAACCGTTTCCTGGCCGCCTGCTTGTGAACTGCCAGAAGTCAAAGATCACACATACACTTGTGGGCCTGTGATGGGACACCAATGCAGAGAAACACACCTGGTGCAGATCTTCTATTCTGTCTATTAGACCTGCATCTCCCCTGTACCTCCTCAAGCCATCTGTATGTGCAGCAAGAAAAAGTTAAGGAGCGGTCCATCTACACTTTTATAGGGAGGATGCTGCCGTGAGCTCCTCCCAGCTAATCACACAAACAGCAGTAAAGCAAGATAACTACACAGTTAGGGGGGACTGCATGGTTAGGTTTTTGAGGAATTATTGAAACTGACCTCAGTGACCCATGATCAGAGCTGTGGCTAATGACTGCGTGCCCAATTATGATGAAGCAAGCACCATGGCTCGTAGGGGCCCCACAACACGCTTTTCTTAGCTCATTGAATTAAAGTATAAACCTCTGCCATGTATGAGTGGTAAAGGCTTGTTAATTTGGTTTATTTTCCAATTCACGTCTGACAACAAGATGAAGGAACATTGGGGCATCAGAAGCTTTGGAAATTAGCCACCAACCTCAGAGAAAGAGAGAAAGAGGGAAAAGGCAGTATGAGGTGTGGAGAAAACAGCAGCAGGTACAAGGAGCTCAAATGAGATTAATGGCGCCTAAATAGAGCACATAAAGGAACAGTTACAAATCTAAGAAAAGGGAAAGAAAGACTAGGAAAAAAACACGGAAAGAGCCTGTAGATAAAATTCTCTTCCTGGGACAGCAGGCTAAGAGAAATTACACAGGTAGCAGTTAAGCTTGTAACACGGGGAGAATAGAAAAGAAAATGCAGTTTTATGAAGTGTGTTTGCCTAATCCAGCAAGCACTTTTGTTTTATTTTTCTATTTGCTTCTTTTATTGGTAAAGTAAGTTTCTAGTGCATGCATGGTATGACTTTGAGAGCCAGGGTATAATAATTTGAAGTGTTTGCACCAGCGCTAATGTAGGACGAGAGTTATAGCAAAGATATGAAAGGGGTAGCGATAATAAATATGTGAAAGGGCAATAGTGACACCAAAATAAGCCACCTATTTATAAAACTGACATGGAAGAAATTCTAAAGGTTAACTTCTGAAATTGTAGCCGATGTTAAAAAGTTTCTCGTTGTTGGCAGGATTTGAACCTGCGAGGGGCACCTCAATGGATTTCTAGTCCATCTCCTTTACCACTCGGCCACAACAACTGACTGTAAGTTTTGTGCAAATAATCTGTATGAAAGTTTTCAAGGTGTCCCACAGCAAATTCCTGATATTCTGCAATGCACTTTTTAAAAATAATGTTTTTTTCAGCAGGCACATTCTCTCCTAAAAACAAAAATAAGGCTGCATCTTATAATCATGTGTGTTTAAATAATTTGTTGTTAGATCGTTTAAATATTTTAGAGGATCTGTTTTTAATAGACATTTTACAAAAACAACTGGTACATTTGGTAATTCTGTAAAAGAAAAACCCAACTGCCGTGACATTGCCAACCACAATGCCTTGACTCGGATTCGAACCGAGGTTGCTGCGGCCACAATGCAGAGTACTAACAACTATACAATCACGGCGAGCTACTTGGGCTCAACAACATAATAGACATGGAGAATTTATAATTCGGAACACTCAGGGAACTCCTGTGATAGGCTGAATGTGTTCATTGCTTCCTCATTCCTTATACAAAGGCTTTGTATCCTCAGTGGTTGATAGGCTGAAACCGTTTCCTGGCCGCCTGCTTGTGAACTGCCAGAAGTCAAAGATCACACATACACTTGTGGGCCTGTGATGGGACACCAATGCAGAGAAACACACCTGGTGCAGATCTTCTATTCTGTCTATTAGACCTGCATCTCCCCTGTACCTCCTCAAGCCATCTGTATGTGCAGCAAGAAAAAGTTAAGGAGCGGTCCATCTACACTTTTATAGGGAGGATGCTGCCGTGAGCTCCTCCCAGCTAATCACACAAACAGCAGTAAAGCAAGATAACTACACAGTTAGGGGGGACTGCATGGTTAGGTTTTTGAGGAATTATTGAAACTGACCTCAGTGACCCATGATCAGAGCTGTGGCTAATGACTGCGTGCCCAATTATGATGAAGCAAGCACCATGGCTCGTAGGGGCCCCACAACACGCTTTTCTTAGCTCATTGAATTAAAGTATAAACCTCTGCCATGTATGAGTGGTAAAGGCTTGTTAATTTGGTTTCTTTTCCAATTCACGTCTGACAACAAGATGAAGGAACATTGGGGCATCAGAAGCTTTGGAAATTAGCCACCAACCTCAGAGAAAGAGAGAAAGAGGGAAAAGGCAGTATGAGGTGTGGAGAAAACAGCAGCAGGTACAAGGAGCTCAAATGAGATTAATGGCGCCTAAATAGAGCACATAAAGGAACAGTTACAAATCTAAGAAAAGGGAAAGAAAGACTAGGAAAAAAACACGGAAAGAGCCTGTAGATAAAATTCTCTTCCTGGGACAGCAGGCTAAGAGAAATTACACAGGGAGCAGTTAAGCTTGTAACACGGGGAGAATAGAAAAGAAAATGCAGTTTTATGAAGTGTGTTTGCCTAATCCAGCAAGCACTTTTGTTTTATTTTTCTATTTGCTTCTTTTATTGGTAAAGTAAGTTTCAAGTGCATGAATGGTATGACTGAGAGAGCCAGGGTATAATAATTTGAAGTGTTTGCACCAGCGCTAATGTAGGACGAGAGTTATAGCAAAGATATGAAAGGGGTAGCGATAATAAATATGTGAAAGGGCAATAGTGACACCAAAATAAGCCACCTATTTATAAAACTGACATGGAAGAAATTCTAAAGGTTAACGTCTGAAATTGTAACCGATGTTAAAAAGTTTCTCGTTGTTGGCAGGATTCGAACCTGCGCGGTTAGACCCCAATGGATTTCTAGTCCATCGCCCTAACCACTCGGCCACAACAACTGACTGTAAGGTTTGTGCAAATAATCTGTATGAAAGTTTTCAAGGTGTCCCACAGCAAATTCCTGGTATTCTGCAATGCACTTTTTAAAAATAATGTTTTTTTCAGCAGGCACATTCTCTCCTAAAAACAAAAATTGCATGAGTATATCTCTAGTTTGGAAAAGGATAGGCTTTCATGCATACTCTCATGTGGCACTCAAGTTTTTGGGACCCTATTGCACTCTGTTTTCGTGCTGCTTTTAGTCTATGGCCCATATTACAGAAGTCTACCATCTTTGAGTATTTGAGGCTCCTTTGTAAGTGCTTTATCTTTTTTACTTGAAGAGCTATATATTAAAGGGGTCAGGGAAAGATTGCATTTATGGAAGATAAAAGAAGGCACACTTGTCTCACCAAATGCCGTAGAGAAACCTGATGTTTTACTCATGTTATCCTTAGTTTGTTTTTGTTAGACCTTGCATTCTTAAGGTGGCCTCAACCCTACCTTATTGCTTTTCACCTACGCATTTTGCTGTATCTTTTTGTTGGCCTTAGGACTCTGATCACTTTATCGCTACTAATCAGTGCTGAAGTGCACGTGCTTCTTCCCTAATCATGTGTGTAATTGGAGTATACCTGACTGACAGATTTAATTTACTTGAAAGCCCCTTGTAAAGTGGTATACCATATACCCAGGGACTGATTGTGCCGCCAAAAGAAGTAGCATTTCAAACCTGTCTCAAGCCTGCTACTGCAGTGCCTGTGCTGCAGTGTACTGCCACTTAGACTTGCCATTTAAAACTACTTGCCAAGCCTTAAACTCCAATTTTATTACATATAATTAACCCCTAAGGTAGGCCCTAGGTAGTCCTAGGGGCATCATGCTATGTAAGTAAAAGGTAAGACATGTACTGTAGTAGTTTGCATGTCCTGGTAGTACCAAACAGTCTATTACATTTTTCACTACAGTGAGGTCTGCCCCTCTCATAGGTTAGCATTGGGTATTCCCTTATACTTTTTGGGGGGTAATTCCATATCAGAGAGGAGAAGCTTTATTTATTTATTGATAAATCCTATTTACTGGTGAGGTTGGATTTACCTTTACTATTTTATAAATGCCATTTTTAGAGAGTGTCACAAAAAAGGGGGAGTGTGGCCCATTCGGACATGAGTGGGGTAAGGGCCCATGTAGTTTATGAAAACAAAGAACCCACACTCAAAAAACTTTTCACACCGTTTTAACTCAGGATGAAAAAAGATAAACAAAACTGAATATGTTTATCTCGGCAATTACTTTCGCCGTTTTATTCAAGAATTTTGGAAGTGAAAAAATTATTTATATCAAGAGAAGTCTCAATGTCTTATACTTAATTGCCAAACACGTAAAATTATACAAATTCAAAGAAATACGTGAATGAACAAACATGTGAAAAAATACATATGAGTTAAAGACTCAAATCCAACATAACATAATTGCGCAATAATTTGACAAAAATAAACATTTAAATTATGCAGAGCATAAAACAAATATGCATTACAAAAGTAGGTGCAAAGGGAATACTCATTACATTATCATATGGTATTCAAAAAGTAATTGACCAAAAATGAAGCCTTTTGGTGTGCTTCCATATAACAAAACAACCTCTCGGTAGCAATGTTAACAGGCGTAATGTTCCTAACAGTCCTAATTATTTCTAAACTGGCTAGGATTTAATCCTGCACGCCTACGCGTTTCGAGTTTGGGAGGGGTCTTCACAAACTCTCTTCAGGGCCAAATATATTCCATTCCCCTTTCGATGACCTATTGATAAAAACACAAAAATTGAAGGTACTTATTACTGAAAGCTCCCCTCAACCTGCTCAAGCTGTCTCTTTTGTACAACAATAAAAAAGGGGGGACGTACCTCTAGGGATTTGAGGTAATTCAAATCGTCCAGAACAGTCTTGCAAATCAATACGGTCTGTGCTGTACTCTAAAAAGATTTACACAAAATTTAATGTAACCTTAAAAGTCAAATAGGCCTTTCAGTACTGAATTAAATGTCACCACGGCGTGTGGTTCCTACCTGCTTAATAGGTGCAAGAGAAACCAATTTGTGCTGTAGTTCTCAATTGTGTAAATATCTGTATTAAGCCTGGCGCGCTGAAAACAAATTGAGCGCATTACATATATTAAAAGCGGTTCATATTGAGGCTGTCCAGAGATTCATATATTTTAAAAAAACATGACTTACTGGTAGCGCTTTTGCTGTTTTGGAGTTCAAGCGTCTATTAGTTCACGGTGAACTCAGTAATTAATCCGGGGTCCTTTCATTGTAGGTATCTCTATTTCCGCGGTTCTGTGTAAATAAACGCGGGTGATTGTTAAGAGAGCCTTTTGTGTTGTGCGGGCTGAGAGACGCGTGCTGACTGTCTAATGGCAACCAAGCCGCGGTGCGGTTTCAGAAGATAGTGCTTAGCTAGCATTGCCGAACATGGCATATTTAATAAACAGAACGCGCGGGGCAGCCCAGCAGCAGGCGCTGCTGTTTCCAGTTAATAAAACCTGTCAGCGTTCTGTGTGACCAAGCGCGGGTGATAGTTCGTAAAGCATTTTGTATTATGCAGGCAATTGGACGCGTGCTGTCTATCTAATGACAACAAAGCCGCGAAGGCGTTTCAGAAGATTGTTAACGGCTAGCAATGCCGAAAATGAGAGATTTGATAAAAAGAAGAACGCGCGGGACAGCGCGGCAGTAAGCGCTGCCGTTTCCAGTTACTCATACCTGTCAGCGCCGCAGCCAGCGTTTCTGCCACACAGTGAATGCGCGTCAGTGCTCTCTGAAGCATGAAAGGACCCTCCTGATCAGGCTCGGCCAATCAGAGTGGGATTAATTTTTTGGCGCCGCAATGGGGCATTATGGGACATGTAGTGCACTAAGCTCATTTTCAGTTACATGTCTCCTGAATCTATCACCATTCACGGGCTATAGGTGGAAGACCGCTGTGGTGCGGGGATTAAAGCCTAGACAGCTCACTCATTGAATTGAGGCCAGCATTAATTGTATCGAACCGCATTATTAAGTATGCCTCTTTACGCAGCAAGGCTTGCTCTACGTTAGGCGATTTATGTTGTGGATCCATTCCAGCCAGAACGGTCCATTTGAAGTCAGTTTCTTTGTGGTTTGCATGGGCAAAATGTTCAACCATAGGTGCATTAGGAACCTTTTTCTTAAGCCGTGAGCGATGTTGGGTGATCCGGACATTCACTTGTTGGCATGTTTTGCCTATATACAATTTGTTACAAGTACACAGGATCCCGTAAATTACATTCTTACTCTTACAGTTTGTGTGTAAACTGTGTCTCCATTTCATGCCATTGTGGCAAAATTCATCTCCTTCTACAACACTGGTGCAGGCAACACAAGTACCACATTTATGGTGGCCTGTGATGGGTTTGAGGTTCCATTTGGAAATTAGATCACTTTTGGGTTTTTGAATGAAGCTATCTGCTCTTATGATTTGTTGGCCAACGCTCAAATTTTTCTTCATGGCAAAAATGGGTTTTTCTAAAGGGAAACCCATCCCCTCCAACAAATGCCAATTGCGCAGAATAATCTGGCGAAACTTGTTAGTGTGTATTCCATATGTAGTGACACAAACGAGTTTGTCCATGTCTTTCTTAGTTTTGATTTTTAGGAGTTCTTCTCTCGGGGTGAAGCGTGCTCTTTTTTTTGAGTGTTTTAAAAGCTTTTTGGGGTAACCTCTTTTACTTAGCTCGTCACAAAAGGTGTCAGCATGTGTGTTGAATTCATCAAGGTCAGAGCAATTGCGCCTGATCCTGAGTAGCTGCCCATACGGGAGGTTATCCTTCAAACATTGGGGGTGGGCACTCTTGTAGTGTAGAATAGTGTTTTTGTCTGTGGCCTTTTTGAACAGAGTGGTGGTAAACTTACCCCCTGCTGTCCCCACAGCTACATCAAGAAACGTCATTCTCTGATTGCTACTGTCAATAGAGAATTTGATGTCAGGGTGTCGTAAATTCAGCCATTCATAAAAAGCCATTAGTTCAGTATGGCTCCCCTGCCACAGGAGCCAGACATCATCGATGTAACGTAGCCATTGCTTGATGTTTGCCCCATAGGGGTTGTCATTATAAATGAATTTCTCCTCGTACTGTGACATATACAGCACCGCCATCTCTGGAGCATAGGGACAACCCATGGCTGTCCCCTTGATTTGGACAAAATACTCGTTTTCAAATTTGAAATAATTGTTTTTGAGTGTAATTTGAGCCAAGGCCAAAATGAAGGCCGTTGGAACTCTATGGGGCCTTATGCGTTGCTCTAGATAAATTTCCATGACCTCAAGAGCCTCATCTTGGGGAATTTGAGTGTACAGTGAGGTAACGTCTAGAGTTACCATCAACTGCGTTTCAGAGTCAAACGTCATTTCTTGGAGTCTATTGATGAAGTCAATGGTGTCTCGTAGGTACGATTTGACCCCTTCCAAGAGTGGTTTAAGGAAAAAATCAATATATTTTGAAGCCGGCTCTAATGCTGAATCACAGCCAGAGACAATCGGCCTTCCCGGGGGTGTTGTGCTGTTTTTGTGTATCTTCGGTAGGAAGTAGAGAACGGGTGTTCTCGGTGATTTTTTATTTAGAAATTCATATTCTTTAGGACCCAAAAAGCCATTCTCCAATGCCTCTTTGGTGATACAGGAAATTTTATTTTGAATTTCTCTCAAAGGGTCATCTTTGACCGCTCGGTACCATTCAGGGTTGTCGACATGTGACCTACCTTCCGCAAGATACATTGTGCGTGGCCATACCACGACTGCACCACCCTTGTCAGCCTGCTTGATGATGATAGAAGGGTCTGATTTCAAATCTCTTATAGCTTTAAGCTGACCCTTACTGATATTATGGCTAATGAATGATTTTTCTTTTTCCAGTTTTGTCAATGATGACAAAACCGCTTGCTCGAACGCGTACACTTGTTTGGGAATATTAGTAGTGGGCGTGAATTTGGACTTTACTCGAAGGCCAGTGGTTTCAATGCTTGTTGCAGCTTCACTGCCGGCAAAGTACGTTTTTAATCTGATTTTTCTACAGAAGTCCAATGCCTCAAGCTTAAGTTTTGTAAAATCAGTGCGTTGCTTGGGGACAAATTTGAGACCTAAATTTAAGATCATGTTCTCGTCATCGGTGAGGGTTTTATTGGAAAGGTTCACTATTGTGGATACTTCTAGTTGTTGTAGTATCTGTTTCTTGTCCGCATTTCCCATGGCGGTTGTTTGAAGCGGACGTTTTGTTGTCCGCCCTTTCCTAAAAAAGGTTGGTTGGTGCCCTTTTTATTTTGCTGGCCCTGATTGGAATCAGGGGAAGATCCAGAGGATGAAGTAGATGAGAAAGTGGTAAACCTCGTTCTTGATCTACCCTGGTACGAGTTTAACGCTCTCTTTGAGTCAACGCTAGTATAGTAACCCTCCTTCAGGAAGGGGTATACTTGCTCTATTTTGAATGACTTAGAGTCTTTCTCAAACTGGGCTGTTTTAGTATTGATAGTTATATCTTTGAAGGTCTGGATTTCCTTCTCAATTTTGTCAAGCAGGCTTTTGGCCTCTACCTCTGTTTTATTATCAGCAATTGCTTTTAGTAATTCTGCTATCTCCTTTTCTTCCTCACTGCACAGACGTTGAGCGGTCTCAATTGTATGGACCATTAGGTCGCGGCTGCATTTAGTATTTATGTAACTAAAGCCTTTCTTGTATTCCGGATCTTCCACAAAAATCACTGGTATATTTTTCACCTGCAGGCCCCAAGGTATTGTGCCCGAACTATCACCCGCGCTTGGTCACACAGAACGCTGACAGGTTTTATTAACTGGAAACAGCAGCGCCTGCTGCTGGGCTGCCCCGCGCGTTCTGTTTATTAAATATCCCATGTTCGGCAATGCTAGCTAAGCACTATCTTCTGAAACCGCACCGCGGCTTGGTTGCCATTAGACAGTCAGCACGCGTCTCTCAGCCCGCACAACACAAAAGGCTCTCTTAACAATCACCCGCGTTTATTTACACAGAACCGCGGAAATAGAGATACCTACAATGAAAGGACCCCGGATTAATTACTGAGTTCACCGTGAACTAATAGACGCTTGAACTCCAAAACAGCAAAAGCGCTACCAGTAAGTCATGTTTTTTTAAAATATATGAATCTCTGGACAGCCTCAATATGAACCGCTTTTAATATATGTAATGCGCTCAATTTGTTTTCAGCGCGCCAGGCTTAATACGGATATTTACACAATTGAGAACTACAGCACAAATTGGTTTCTCTTGCACCTATTAAGCAGGTAGGAACCACACGCCGTGGTGACATTTAATTCAGTACTGAAAGGCCTATTTGACTTTTAAGGTTACATTAAATTTTGTGTAAATCTTTTTAGAGTACAGCACAGACCGTATTGATTTGCAAGACTGTTCTGGACGATTTGAATTACCTCAAATCCCTAGAGGTACGTCCCCCCTTTTTTATTGTTGTACAAAAGAGACAGCTTGAGCAGGTTGAGGGGAGCTTTCAGTAATAAGTACCTTCAATTTTTGTGTTTTTATCAATAGGTCATCGAAAGGGGAATGGAATATATTTGGCCCTGAAGAGAGTTTGTGAAGACCCCTCCCAAACTCGAAACGCGTAGGCGTGCAGGATTAAATCCTAGCCAGTTTAGAAATAATTAGGACTGTTAGGAACATTACGCCTGTTAACATTGCTACTGAGAGGTTGTTTTGTTATATGGAAGCACACCAAAAGGCTTCATTTTTGGTCAATTACTTTTTGAATACCATATGATAATGTAATGAGTATTCCCTTTGCACCTATTTTTGTAATGCATATTTGTTTTATGCTCTGCATAATTTAAATGTTTGTTTTTGTCAAATTATTGCGCAATTATGTTATGTTGGATTTGAGTCTTTAACTCATATGTATTTTTTCACATGTTTGTTCATTCACGTATTTCTTTGAATTTGTATAATTTTACGTGTTTGGCAATTAAGTATAAGACATTGAGACTTCTCTTGATATAAATAATTTTTTCACTTCCAAAATTCTTGAATAAAACGGCGAAAGTAATTGCCGAGATAAACATATTCAGTTTTGTTTATCTTTTTTCATCCTGAGTTAAAACGGTGTGAAAAGTTTTTTGAGTGTGGGTTCTTTGTTTTCATAAACTACATGGGCCCTTACCCCACTCATGTCCGAATGGGCCACACTCCCCCTTTTTTGTGAAAGTTTAGAGCGGGTGTTTACCCGAGCGAGTTAGGACTGAGACAATTAAGGTCTCCATTGACATCACGAAATTGATTAATACTATACAAGGAACTCCTTTCCTTGTAAAAGCATGTCAGAGAAGGAAACATTGTCTTTTACTGAAAACCACATACAAAACTTGATTGCTTCTAATCCCTTCTCAGGCATTTCTCTAAGTACCACTGCTAAACATCAAAATGAGGCAGACAGGTTAACTCGTCTCCAAAAAAAGCATATAAGGACAGAACTGCATGGACATTTCCTTCTACAACATTTGCGGGCGGGCACAATACCTTGGGGCCTGCAGGTGAAAAATATACCAGTGATTTTTGTGGAAGATCCGGAATACAAGAAAGGCTTTAGTTACATAAATACTAAATGCAGCCGCGACCTAATGGTCCATACAATTGAGACCGCTCAACGTCTGTGCAGTGAGGAAGAAAAGGAGATAGCAGAATTACTAAAAGCAATTGCTGATAATAAAACAGAGGTAGAGGCCAAAAGCCTGCTTGACAAAATTGAGAAGGAAATCCAGACCTTCAAAGATATAACTATCAATACTAAAACAGCCCAGTTCGAGAAAGACTCTAAGTCATTCAAAATAGAGCAAGTATACCCCTTCCTGAAGGAGGGTTACTATACTAGCGTTGACTCAAAGAGAGCGTTAAACTCGTACCAGGGTAGATCAAGAACGAGGTTTACCACTTTCTCATCTACTTCATCCTCTGGATCTTCCCCTGATTCCAATCAGGGCCAGCAAAATAAAAAGGGCACCAACCAACCTTTTTTAGGAAAGGGCGGACAACAAAACGTCCGCTTCAAACAACCGCCATGGGAAATGCGGACAAGAAACAGATACTACAACAACTAGAAGTATCCACAATAGTGAACCTTTCCAATAAAACCCTCACCGATGACGAGAACATGATCTTAAATTTAGGTCTCAAATTTGTCCCCAAGCAACGCACTGATTTTACAAAACTTAAGCTTGAGGCATTGGACTTCTGTAGAAAAATCAGATTAAAAACGTACTTTGCCGGCAGTGAAGCTGCAACAAGCATTGAAACCACTGGCCTTCGAGTAAAGTCCAAATTCACGCCCACTACTAATATTCCCAAACAAGTGTACGCGTTCGAGCAAGCGGTTTTGTCATCATTGACAAAACTGGAAAAAGAAAAATCATTCATTAGCCATAATATCAGTAAGGGTCAGCTTAAAGCTATAAGAGATTTGAAATCAGACCCTTCTATCATCATCAAGCAGGCTGACAAGGGTGGTGCAGTCGTGGTATGGCCACGCACAATGTATCTTGCGGAAGGTAGGTCACATGTCGACAACCCTGAATGGTACCGAGCGGTCAAAGATGACCCTTTGAGAGAAATTCAAAATAAAATTTCCTGTATCACCAAAGAGGCATTGGAGAATGGCTTTTGGGTCCTAAAGAATATGAATTTCTAAATAAAAAATCACCGAGAACACCCGTTCTCTACTTCCTACCGAAGATACACAAAAACAGCACAACACCCCCGGGAAGGCCGATTGTCTCTGGCTGTGATTCAGCATTAGAGCCGGCTTCAAAATATATTGATTTTTTCCTTAAACCACTCTTGGAAGGGGTCAAATCGTACCTACGAGACACCATTGACTTCATCAATAGACTCCAAGAAATGACGTTTGACTCTGAAACGCAGTTGATGGTAACTCTAGACGTTACCTCACTGTACACTCAAATTCCCCAAGATGAGGCTCTTGAGGTCATGGAAATTTATCTAGAGCAACGCATAAGGCCCCATAGAGTTCCAACGGCCTTCATTTTGGCCTTACCTCAAATTACACTCAAAAACAATTATTTCAAATTTGAAAACGAGTATTTTGTCCAAATCAAGGGGACAGCCATGGGTTGTCCCTATGCTCCAGAGATGGCGGTGCTGTATATGTCACAGTACGAGGATAAATTCATTTATAATGACAACCCCTATGGGGCAAACATCAAGCAATGGCTACGTTACATCGATGATGTCTGGCTCCTGTGGCAGGGGAGCCATACTGAACTAATGGCTTTTTATGAATGGCTGAATTTACGACACCCTGACATCAAATTCTCTATTGACAGTAGCAATCAGAGAATGACGTTTCTTGATGTAGCTGTGGGGACAGCAGGGGGTAAGTTTACCACCACTCTGTTCAAAAAGGCCACAGACAAAAACACTATTCTACACTACAAGAGTGCCCACCCCCAATGTTTGAAGGATAACCTCCCGTATGGGCAGCTACTCAGGATCAGGCGCAATTGCTCTGACCTTGATGAATTCAACACACATGCTGACACCTTTTGTGACGAGCTAAGTAAAAGAGGTTACCCCAAAAAGCTTTTAAAACACTCAAAAAAAAGAGCACGCTTCACCCCGAGAGAAGAACTCCTAAAAATCAAAACTAAGAAAGACATGGACAAACTCGTTTGTGTCACTACATATGGAATACACACTAACAAGTTTCGCCAGATTATTCTGCGCAATTGGCATTTGTTGGAGGGGATGGGTTTCCCTTTAGAAAAACCCATTTTTGCCATGAAGAAAAATTTGAGCGTTGGCCAACAAATCATAAGAGCAGATAGCTTCATTCAAAAACCCAAAAGTGATCTAATTTCCAAATGGAACCTCAAACCCATCACAGGCCACCATAAATGTGGTACTTGTGTTGCCTGCGCCAGTGTTGTAGAAGGAGATGAATTTTGCCACAATGGCATGAAATGGAGACACAGTTTACACACAAACTGTAAGAGTAAGAATGTAATTTACGGGATCCTGTGTACTTGTAACAAATTGTATATAGGCAAAACATGCCAACAAGTGAATGTCCGGATCACCCAACATCGCTCACGGCTTAAGAAAAAGGTTCCTAATGCACCTATGGTTGAACATTTTGCCCATGCAAACCACAAAGAAACTGACTTCAAATGGACCGTTCTGGCTGGAATGGATCCACAACATAAATCGCCTAACGTAGAGCAAGCCTTGCTGCGTAAAGAGGCATACTTAATAATGCGGTTCGATACAATTAATACTGGCCTCAATTCAATGAGTGAGCTGTCTAGGCTTTAATCCCCGCACCACAGCGGTCTTCCACCTATAGCCCGTGAATGGTGATAGATTCAGGAGACATGTAACTGAAAATGAGCTTAGTGCACTACATGTCCCATAATGCCCCATTGCGGCGCCAAAAAATTAATCCCACTCTGATTGGCCGAGCCTGATCAGGAGGGTCCTTTCATGCTTCAGAGAGCACTGACGCGCATTCACTGTGTGAAGGAATGTGGCAGAAACGCTGGCTGCGGCGCTGACAGGTATGAGTAACTGGAAACGGCAGCGCTTACTGCCGCGCTGTCCCGCGCGTTCTTCTTTTTATCAAATCTCTCATTTTCGGCATTGCTAGCCGTTAACAATCTTCTGAAACGCCTTCGCGGCTTTGTTGTCATTAGATAGACAGCACGCGTCCAATTGCCTGCATAATACAAAATGCTTTACGAACTATCACCCGCGCTTGGTCACACAGAACGCTGACAGGTTTTATTAACTGGAAACAGCAGCGCCTGCTGCTGGGCTGCCCCGCGCGTTCTGTTTATTAAATATCCCATGTTCGGCAATGCTAGCTAAGCACTATCTTCTGAAACCGCACCGCGGCTTGGTTGCCATTAGACAGTCAGCACGCGTCTCACAGCCCGCACAACACAAAAGGCTCTCTTAACAATCACCCGCGTTTATTTACACAGAACCGCGGAAATAGAGATACCTACAATGAAAGGACCCCGGATTAATTACTGAGTTCACCGTGAACTAATAGACGCTTGAACTCCAAAACAGCAAAAGCGCTACCAGTAAGTCATGTTTTTTTAAAATATATGAATCTCTGGACAGCCTCAATATGAACCGCTTTTAATATATGTAATGCGCTCAATTTGTTTTCAGCGCGCCAGGCTTAATACGGATATTTACACAATTGAGAACTACAGCACAAATTGGTTTCTCTTGCACCTATTAAGCAGGTAGGAACCACACGCCGTGGTGACATTTAATTCAGTACTGAAAGGCCTATTTGACTTTTAAATTTTGTGTAAATCTTTTTAGAGTACAGCACAGACCGTATTGATTTGCAAGACTGTTCTGGACGATTTGAATTACCTCAAATCCCTAGAGGTACGTCCCCCCTTTTTTATTGTTGTACAAAAGAGACAGCTTGAGCAGGTTGAGGGGAGCTTTCAGTAATAAGTACCTTCAATTTTTGTGTTTTTATCAATAGGTCATCGAAAGGGGAATGGAATATATTTGGCCCTGAAGAGAGTTTGTGAAGACCCCTCCCAAACTCGAAACGCGTAGGCGTGCAGGATTAAATCCTAGCCAGTTTAGAAATAATTAGGACTGTTAGGAACATTACGCCTGTTAACATTGCTACCGAGAGGTTGTTTTGTTATATGGAAGCACACCAAAAGGCTTCATTTTTGGTCAATTACTTTTTGAATACCATATGATAATGTAATGAGTATTCCCTTTGCACCTATTTTTGTATTGCATATTTGTTTTATGCTCTGCATAATTTAAATGTTTGTTTTTGTCAAATTATTGCGCAATTATGTTATGTTGGATTTGAGTCTTTAACTCATATGTATTTTTTCACATGTTTGTTCATTCACGTATTTCTTTGAATTTGTATAATTTTACGTGTTTGGCAATTAAGTATAAGACATTGAGACTTCTCTTGATATAAATAATTTTTTCACTTCCAAAATTCTTGAATAAAACGGCGAAAGTAATTGCCAAGATAAACATATTCAGTTTTGTTTATCTTTTTTCATCCTGAGTTAAAACGGTGTGAAAAGTTTTTTGAGTGTGGGTTCTTTGTTTTCATAAATTTTTAGAGAGTGAGCATTTCTCTGCACTTACTGCTCTATTTGCCTGAAAACCTATCTCCAATTGACGTCTGGATTGGGCTGCGAGACAGCTACATTTGTGCATTCCCTCTACATAGCCACAACACAGGTCACTCAACTGCAACTGCATTCTGATTGGCATGGGGGAGAGCTCCATTCCCCCCACCGCAAATAGGTTCAAGAACGATAATTTATGTCAGTAGGTACAATACAGCTACATCTTATAATCTTGTGTGTTTAAATAATTTGTCGTTAGATCGTTTAAATATTTTAAAGGATCTGTTTTAATAGACATTTTACAAAAACAACTGGTACATTTGGTAATTCTGTAAAAGAAAAACCCAACTGCCGTGACATTGCCAACCACAATGCCGTGACTCGGATTCGAACCGAGGTTGCTGCGGCCACAACGCAGAATACCAACCACTATACGATCACGGCGAGCTACTTGGGCTCAATAACATACAGTGACATGGAGAATGTATAATTCGGAACACTCAGGGAACTCCTGTGATAGGCTGAATGTGTTCATTGCTTCCTCATTTCTTATACAAAGGCTTTGTCTCCTCAGTGGTTGATAGGCTGAAACCGTTTCCTGGCCGCCTGCTTGTGAACTGCCAGGAGTCAAAGATCACACATACACTTGTGGGCCTGTGATGGGACACCAATGCAGAGAAACACACCTGGCGCAGATCTTCTATTCTGTCTCTTAGACCTGCATCTCCCCCGTACCTCCTCAAGCCATCTGTATGTGAAGCAAGAAAGAGGTAAGGAGCGCTCCATCTACACTTTTATAGGGAGGATGCTGCCGTGAGCTCCTCCCAGCTAATCACACAAACAGCAGTAAAGCAAGATAACTACACAGTTAGGGGGGACTGCATGGTTAGGTTTTTGAGGAATTATTGAAACTGACCTCAGTGACCCATGATCAGAGCTGTGGCTAATGACTGCGTGCCCAATTATGATGAAGCAAGCACCATGGCTCGTAGGGGCCCCACAACACGCTTTTCTTAGCTCATTGAATTAAAGTATAAACCTCTGCCATGTATGAGTGGTAAAGGCTTGTTAATTTGGTTGCTTTTCCAATTCACGTCTGACAACAAGATGAAGGAACATTGGGGCATCAGAAGCTTTGGAAAGTAGCCACCAACCTCAGAGAAAGAGAGAAAGAGGGAAAAGGCAGTATGAGGTGTGGAGAAAACAGCAGCAGGTACAAGGATCTCAAATGAGATTAATGGCGCCTAAATAGAGCACATAAAGGAACAGTTACAAATCTAAGAAAAGGGAAAGAAAGACTAGGAAAAAAACATGGAAAGAGCCTGTAGATAAAATTCTCTTCCTGGGACAGCAGGCTAAGAGAAATTACACAGGGAGCAGTTAAGCTTGTAACACGGGGAGAATAGAAAAGAAAATGCAGTTTTATGAAGTGTGTTAGCCTAATACAGCAAGCACTTTTGTTTTATTTTTCTATTTGCTTCTTTTATTGGTAAAGTAAGTTTCAAGTGCATGAATGGTATGACTGAGAGAGCCAGGGTATAATAATTTGAAGTGTTTGCACCAGCGCTAATGTAGGACGAGAGTTATAGCAAAGATATGAAAGGGGTAGCGATAATAAATATGTGAAAGGGCAATAGGGACACCAAAATAGGCCATCTATTTATAAAACTGACATGGAAGAAATTCTAAAGGTTAACTTCTGAAATTGTAACCGATATTAAAAAGTTTCTCGTTGTTGGCAGGATTCGAACCTGCGCGGGGAGACCACGATGGATTTCTAGTCCATCGCCTTAACCACTCGGCCGCAACAACTGACTGTAAGATTTGTGCAAATAATCTGTATGAAAGTTTTCAAGGTGTCCCACAGCAAATTCCTGGTATTCTGCAATGCACTTTTTAAAAATAATGTTTTTTTCAGCAGGCACATTCTCTCCTAAAAACAAAAATTGCATGAGTATATCTCTAGTTTGGAAAAGGATAGGCTTTCATGCATACTCTCATGTGGCACTCAAGTTTTTGGGACCCTATTGCACTCTGTTTTCGTGCTGCTTTTAGTCTATGGCCCATATTACAGAAGTCTACCATCTTTGAGTATTTGAGGCTCCTTTGTAAGTGATTTATCTTTTTTACTTGAAGAGCTATATAATAAAGGGGTCAGGGAAAGATTGCATTTATGGAAGATAAAAGAAGGCACACTTGTCTCACCAAATGCCGTAGAGAAACCTGATGTTTTACTCATGTTATTCTTAGTTTGTTTTTGTTAGACCTTGCATTCTTAAGGTGGCCTCAACCCTACCTTATTGCTTTTCACCTACGCATTTTGCTGTATCTTTTTGTTGGCCTTAGGACTCTGATCACTTTATCGCTACTAATCAGTGCTGAAGTGCACGTGCTTCTTCCCTAATCATGTGTGTAATTGGAGTATACCTGACTGACAGCTTTAATTGACTTGAAAGCCCCTTGTAAAGTGGTATACCATATACCCAGGGACTGATTGTGCCGCCCAAAGAAGTAGCATTTCAAACCTGTCTCAAGCCTGCTACTGCAGTGCCTGTGCTGCCGTGTACTGCCACTTCGACTTGCCATTTAAAACTACTTGCCAAGCCTTAAACTCCAATGTTATTACATATAGTTAACCCCTAAGGTAGGCCCTAGGTAGTCCTAGGGGCATCATGCTATGTAAGTAAAAGGTAAGACATTTACTGTGGTAGTTTGCATGTCCTGGTAGTACCAAACAGTCTATTACATTTTTCACTACAGTGAGGTCTACTCCTCTCATAGGTTAGCATTGGGTATTCCCTTATACTTTTTTGGGGGTAATTCCATATCAGAGAGGAGAAGCTTTATTTATTTATTGATAAATCCTATTTACTGGTGAGGTTGGATTTAACTTTACTATTTTATACATGCCATTTTTAGAGAGTGAGCATTTCTCTGCACTTACTGCTCTATTTGCCTGAAAACCTGTCTCCAATTGACGTCTGGATTGGGCTGCGAGACAGCTACATTTGTGCATTCCCTCTAGACAGCCACAACACAGGTCACTCAACTGCAACTGCATTCTGATTGGCATGGGGAAGAGCTCCATTCCCCCCACCGCGAATTGGTTCAAGAACGTTTATTTATGTCAGTAGGTACAATATAGCTACATCTTATAATCATGTGTGTTTAAATAATTTGTCGTTAGATCGTTTAAATATTTTAAAGGATCTGTTTTTAATAGACATTTCACAAAAACAACTGGTACATTTGGTAATTCTGTAAAAGAAAAACCCAACTGCCGTGACATTGCCAACCACAATGCCGTGACTCGGATTCGAACCGAGGTTGCTGCGGCCACAACGCAGAGTACTAACCACTATACAATCACGGCAAGCTACTTGGGCTCTATAACATACAGTGACATGGAGAATTTATAATTCGGAACACTCAGGGAACTCCTGTGATAGGCTGAATGTGTTCATTGCTTCCTCATTCCTTATACAAAGGCTTTGTCTCCTCAGTGGTTGATAGGCTGAAACCGTTTCCTGGCCGCCTGCTTGTGAACTGCCAGGAGTCAAAAATCACACATACACTTGTGGGCCTGTGATGGGACACCAATGCAGAGAAACACACCTGGCGCAGATCTTCTATTCTGTCTAGTAGACCTGCATCTCCCCTGTACCTCCTCAAGCCATCTTTATGTGAAGCAAGAAAGAGTTAAGGAGCGGTCCATCTACACTTTTATAGGGAGGATGCTGCCGTGAGCTCCTCGCAGCTAATCACACAAACAGCAGTAAAGCAAGATAACTACACAGTTAGGGGGGACTGCATGGTTAGGTTTTTGAGGAATTATTGAAACTGACCTCAGTGACCCATGATCAGAGCTGTGGCTAATGACTGCGTGCCTAATTATGATGAAGCAAGCACCATGGCTCGTAGGGGCCCCACAACACGCTTTTCTTAGCTCATTGAATTAAAGTATAAACCTCTGCCATGTATGAGTGGTAAAGGCTTGTTAATTTGGTTGCTTTTCCAATTCACGTCTGACAACAAGATGAAGGAACATTGGGGCATCAGAAGCTTTGGAAAGTAGCCACCAACCTCAGAGAAAGAGAGAAAGAGGGAAAAGGCAGTATGAGGTGTGGAAAAAACAGCAGCAGGTACAAGGAGCTCAAATGAGATTAATGGCGCCTAAATAGAGCACGTAAAGGAACAGTTACAAATCTCAGAAAAGGGAAAGAAAGACTAGGAAAAAAACACAGAATGAGCCTGTAGATAAAATTCTCTTCCTGGGACAGCAGGCTAAGAGAAATTACACAGGGAGCAGTTAAGCTTGTAACACGGGGAGAATAGAAAAGAAAGTGCAGTTTTATGAAGTGTGTTTGCCTAATCCAGCAAGCACTTTTATTTTATTTTTCTATTTGCTTCTTTTATTGGTAAAGTAAGTTTCAAGTGCATGAATGGTATGACTGAGAGAGCCAGGGTATAATAATTTGAAGTGTTTGCACCAGCGCTAATGTAGGACGAGAGTTATAGCAAAGATATGAAAGGGGTAGCGATAATAAATATGTGAAAGGTCAATAGTGACACCAAAATAAGCCACCTATTTATAAAACTAACATGGAAGAAATTCTAAAGGTTAACTTCTGAAATTGTATCCGATGTAAAAATGTTTCTCGTTGTTGGCAGGATTCGAACCTGTGCGGGGAGACCCCAATGGATTTCTAGTCCATTGCCTTAACCACTCAGCCAAACTGACTGTAAGTTTTGTGCAAATAATCTGTATGAAAGTTTTCAAGGTGTCCCACAGCAAATTCCTGATATTCTGCAATGCACTTTTTAAAAATAATGTTTTTTTCAGCAGGCACATTCTCTCCTAAAAACAAAAATAAGGCTACATCTTATAATCATGTGTGTTTAAATAATTTGTCGTTAGATCGTTTAAATATTTTAAAGGGAGGAGGAGCCAAGCCGGCGTCGAAGATGGCCGCCCAGTCCCCCGGCTCCGTGTACCATCTCCTTCCGAGGGCGCCTTCTGCCTGATATCCGGATTCGAAAGGGCACACACGGGCGCAGGAGCAGCTCCGGTACTCGATGGCGCGTCCCCGAGGTTTGTACCACCTCCACACGGGGAGAAACGGACAGCGGCGTTTGCGGCCCGAGGCAGCTTGAAGACCGGGGACTCGTCTGGACTGCAGGACCGGCCATCAATTGAACAACAACGGCCACCAGCTGCAGTGAGGGGCCGGTCGGCTCCGGATCGAATCGGACCGGCCGATTTTCGGATCGCTCGCTCAGCTGATTGGGGGCATGAGTTAGAGATCGACCCTTCATGGTTCCCCTGAGTCGTTTGTGCTTTTTTGGGAACTTTGCTTGCTTGCCGCCGGGGACCGTGGTGAGACCCGTCCCGCTAATTGCAGGAGAATCCCGAATTTGAGCCCGGCCGCGTTTAATAGCGCGGACTCCCTCGGCGGCTGTGTTTTGGCTACGTCTCCACTGTTTGGGTGCCCTGCTGGTGATACCATGACGCCTGATGCCCTGCTGCGCGTGCCCCGGCCCCGATCTATGATTGTGCTTCCTCGGAACGTAGCGAGGGGAGCAGAGTGCTGCATCCGTGAAACCGAGTCCCGACCTGATTTGCATCCTATGGAGGAAGGGAGCTTGACAAAAAGGGGGCACGGAGCAGAACTACATCTTGGCGATCTCCTTGCTGCCCTAGCTGACCTTCGCGATACCTTGGAGCAGGATGCCCGTTCACTGGGTGATAAGCTGGATGATGTTGTCTTTGTGGCGGAACTAATGAGCCCGGGTGGTTCGTGGGCGCACAGTGGGATGCTTCACTTCTTACCCAGACGCGACAATATGGCGCCGGCTACTGATATCCCAGAATCCGGGACACGGGCTCTCGAGGCATCTCCAGTTGGTGACATTCGTGATCTAGAACTATCCGTGGGCTCCTGCTTGGAACCGAGCGATGGACTTTCTTTCCACGCCATGCTGTTGGTATCTCTGGTTCTGCTCCAACCACGTTTTGACAATGTGACGATCTTTCCCTGCTCTGCTTTGCCGATTGCGATGTGGCAGTCATGTTATTGCGTCAGGTTGGGTCCATCACGCTGGCAGGAAACGGGCTCGGATGAGGTCCGATCGCATCGCAGCACTACAGAATTGCTGCTGTCTGGGTTTGCTCTGATATTCCTATTCCTTACGATTGCGGATTTGGAGTGCGACAATTTGGTGGGCCATCGTGGTATGCGCAGGACAGGACAAGGATAAATGATGTTTCCTCCGTCTCGATACTTCCTGCTTGCGGGTTTATGGGGGATGTGTGGCATATTGTCTTATTTGTTGCCATGCTGGGCTGATCCTGTGCCTAGTGCACTGTTCTATTGTACTGCTTTTAGCGGAGGTGTTTTACGTCCTGTCCGCATACGTTATTTGCAGAGGGAGAGGCCGGGGGACTGCTGGAAGGCTCCCCTCCGTTTTTCATTTCTTTCTTTTCCTTCCCTCGCTTGGGTTCCTCTTTTAGTCTAGGTGGGTGGTAGTTTCTTTTCTCTCTCTTCTAAATCTCGGGTTTCATAAAATGGGCGACAGGCACTCTGCTGAGGGGGAGGCCGTAGCCGGAGGCAGGGGTGCAGGGTGGGGGGTATTCTCTGTTTTTCTTTCCCTTATCAGTCTCTAGGGCCTCTTTTTCTCTCTTGCTCTGCTTGGCTTTTTTTTCCTTTCTTTCTTTTTCTTATCTTTGGGATTCCGAGTAGTAGGGGGCTTGCCGGATGTTCTTATGTCTCAAGCCAGTATGGGGGATGTTATAATAGTTCCTTTTTAGGTACGGCGGGCGTGTGCTGCATTGGGGGGCGTAATGTACTATTTGTTGTCTATCCTGTTTAGTGCGCGTTAGTGCCTGCGCCCCTCCTGCAGTGGTCCCGAATGTGCATATCCTGATTTGTGATGTCCCCTACCTCTGGTGTTACTAGATTGTATGACATCGAATCCTGTTCTATCTCTGAACTTTAAAAAAAAAAAAAAAAACTCTCTTATCCTGGTACCACTATGGTGCGACAGTATCCTGGGTGTTGATGTGGAATTGAGGAGGCGGGATGTATGTGTTTTGACTTATTGATTTGCATTGACCGTCTCTGTGATAATGGCCTGCTGTGCTCTTGCTGGCCTGCAATTGTATTTGCCTTATGTCACAATAAAGGTTTTAAAAAAAAAAACAAAAAAAAACAACAATATTTTAAAGGATCTGTTTTTAATAGACATTTTACAAAAACAACTGGTACATTTGGTAATTCTGTAAAAGAAAAACCCAAATGCCGTGACATTGCCAACCACAATGCCGTGACTCGGATTCGAACCGAGGTTGCTGCGGCCACAACGCAGAGTACTAACCACTATACGATCACGGCGAGCTACTTGGGCTCAATAGCATACAGTGACATGGAGAATTTATAATTCGGAACACTCAGGGAACTCCTGTGATAGGCTGAATGTGTTCATTGCTTCCTCATTCCTTATACAAAGGCTTTGTCTCCTCAGTGGTTGATAGGCTGAAACCGTTTCCTGGCCGCCTGCTTGTGAACTGCCAGAAGTCAAAGATCACACATACACTTGTGGGCCTGTGATGGGACACCAATGCAGAGAAACACACCTGGCGCAGATCTTCTATTCTGTCTATTAGACCTGCATCTCCCCTGTACCTCCTCAAGCCATCTGTATGTGAAGCAAGAAAAAGTTAAGGAGCGGTCCATCTACACTTTTATAGGGAGGATTCTGCCGTGAGCTCCTCCCAGCTAATCACACAAACAGCAGTAAAGCAAGATAACTACACAGTTAGGGGGGACTGCATGGTTAGGTTTTTGAGGAATTATTGAAACTGACCTCAGTGACCCATGATAAGAGCTGTGGCTAATGACTGCGTGCCTAATTATGATGAAGCAAGCACCATGGCTCGTAGGGGCCCCACAACACGCTTTTCTTAGCTCATTGAATTAAAGTATAAACCTCTGCCATGTATGAGTGGTAAAGGCTTGTTAATTTGGTTGCTTTTCCAATTCACGTCTGACAACAAGATGAAGGAACATTGGGGCATCAGAAGCTTTGGAAAGTAGCCACCAACCTCAGAGAAAGAGAGAAAGAGGGAAAAGGCAGTATGAGGTGTGGAGAAAACAGCAGCAGGTACAAGGAACTCAAATGAGATTAATGGCGCCTAAATAGAGCACATAAAGGAACAGTTACAAATCTAAGAAAAGGAAAAGAAAGACTAGGAAAAAAACACGGAAAGAGCCTGTAGATAAAATTCTCTTCCTGGGACAGCAGGCTAAGAGAAATTACACAGGGAGCAGTTAAGCTTGTAACACGGGGAGAATAGAAAAGAAAATGCAGTTTTATGAAGTGTGTTTGCCTAATCCAGCAAGCACTTTTGTTTTATTTTTCTATTTGCTTCTTTTAGTAATAAATGTTTTTTATTGAAGAAATCAACACGATACAGGTATCAACACACACGGGTGCTTGTCAATCAGGTCAGTAGAGCTAGGGTGCGAGTGCCTCAGAGGGTAGGGTATGCAGTATATAGAAATTGTAGTTATACACAGCAAGCCGCCTACAACCCAACCGGGCCGCCGCGTTTCAAAAAAAAAATGCAACGATAATGAGGGCAGCTCCAACTCCTGTCTTCAGCCCGCACCCTCTGATGGTGACCTAAAATATGGCTTATGCCCATCGCACAACCGTGCCATTGGTCAACACACTATAAAACTATCATCCCCCGTCCCTAGACCCCCCCAACCTGTCCCATCCCATAACCAGTCCCCCCCTCGCCCAGAAACTCCAACCCCAACAAACCCAAACCCCAACCCCAATGCTCCCCCCTTGAACCCCCCTCCCCCCCCGGTGATCCATGGTCTCGTTCCGGCTAGTCATACTTCATCCCGTTCCCGATTTGAGGGCAGGCATGGCGTTCCCCTCCGTTGGGGCAATCTCAGTCAACCTTAGCAATCGAAGATACCTCGGACAGGTGACTTCCACAAACTCCGAGGACAGAAGAGCTAGAAACGGCTGCCAGAGTTCCGCGTACCTCGCCCCTTCCCCAGCTTTATACAGAGAAAGTCTTTCCATACCCAGGACTAGCCACAGGCGGTGGAGCCACCCTTGATATGTGGGGCCGTGGGTCGTGCGCCAGTGGGTTACAATGTTCTGTAGGGCCGAGCCCAGAGCAATGGCTATCAAGCCCCCCCTTCGTGAGCGTAGGGGGTAGGTCAGTGCATTTGGGAGCCTTAGGATGACGTAGGATGGGAAACGCGGGATTTCAGTGTCAAAGTGTTTGTCCATATCATCCAGAACCTGACGCCAGTACCTCTGCAATAGGCTGCAGTCCCAAAGAATGTGCGTGAGGGTGCCTAGCTGTCCGCAGCCTCGCCAACACAGGGGGTCTTTGGTACTATCCATTTCATATAGGCGTTCTGGGGTGTAGTACCAGTAGGTCACCACCTTCGTTAGAGTGTCCGTGAGCCCCATATGGTATGCCGAATGTCGAGCCCTGTAGTATATACCCTCCCACTCTTTATGAGTAAATGTCCTCCCCATCTCCCTCTCCCACCATGCTCTACTCGCGCTGTATGTGTGCTGATGTTTGAGTGTGAGCATTTTATATAAGTCAGAGATTAGCTGCTTGTCCGACTTGCGGGTGATCAACCAATATTCGAAATTCGTCAGTCTCCGATCTGCGTCTGGTCTTACCGTCTTACCGAGGGCCCAATGCCTAACTTGTAAGTAATGGAGTCGTTCGGTCTCCGGGAGGCCAAAGTCCTGGCGTAGTTGCGGAAATGGAATTATCCCTTCCAGACCGTATATCTGGCAAAGGGAGCGACAGCCGGCCGACTTCCATCGTTCGACGGCCTTTCCGTCCAGCCCCGGTTGAAAGTCAGGGTTATCAAGAATGAGGGTGAGGGGAGAGGGGGCGGTTGTGAGACCGAGGTCCACTCCCACCCGATCCCAGATCTCCAGCGGGACTCGCGTAATGTGGGAGGCGTACAAGTTACGGGGCCTATGTATTTTGCGCATAAACGGGATCTCTTGTAATGTGCGCCCCGCTACTGCCTGGTCTTGAAATAACCAGTGTTTCCCGGACTCCCATTGGACCCACTCCGCCAAGAAGCGTAGTTGTGCCGCCTGGAAGTAAGCGGCAAAGTTCGGAATCCCGATCCCCCCTTGTTCTGGCGCGAGCATCGCTATTTGGGCTTTTAGGCGCGGTTTCCTTCCGTTCCAAACAAATTGGGAAAGATCAGACTGCACCAGCTTAATCCATCCTGTTGGGGGGGCGAGAGGTATAGTGCGAAAAACATACAGAATCTGGGGTAGGACCGTCATCTTGATCGCCGCAACACTGCCCAACCAGGGCAACGGGTAGTGTTTCCACTGCCCCAGCTCCTGCCGAACCTTCTACCGGAGGCGGGTGTAGTTAACGTCCACTGTGGTCTGAAGGGAGGCCGCCAGGTTGATCCCCAGATAGGGAACCGTCTCCGTGGCCCATCGCAGAGGGAACCGGGCCTGCAGCGTGGCGCGTGTGTCTGCGGCAAGGGTTAGGTCAAGGGCCACCGATTTCGTCCAGTTGACCTTGAAGCCCGACACGCCTCTGAACCTGTCTAGGGCGGTCATGCAGGCAGGGAGAGAGCCCCGGGGGTCCGCAAGTGACAACAAGACGTCGTCAGCGTATAGACTGATGACGTGGACGTCTGCCCCGAATTTGATGCCTCTAATTTCCGGGTCAGTTCGGATGAGCTGTGCCAGCGGCTCCATATAGAGGGCGAACAGGAGAGGAGACAGCGTGCACCCCTGCCTGGTGCCTCTCTCAATCTGGAAACGCGGGGAGGACAAGCCATTGACTCTAACGGAGGCCGAGGGAAATTTGTAGCAATTAAGTACTATGGCCCGGAATTTGGGACCCATTCCCGCTTTTAGAAGGACCTTCTCGAGATATGGCCAATGGACCCTATCAAAGGCCTTCTCTGCGTCGATGGCTAGCATCATATATTCGCCCTGCGTACGGGACGCCTTCTCAATGAGATGGAGGGCCCGCTTGGTGTTGTCAGAAGTCTGGCGCTCGGGGATGAAGCCAGACTGATCCGGCTGAATAAGGCCTCCGATGTAGGGGCACAACCTAGAAGCGAGGACGCTTGTGTATAATTTGAGATCGACGTTTAAAAGGGAAATGGGCCGGTAAGCCCCACAGTCAATCGGATCTTTGTCTGGCTTGGGTATGACCGCGATGGCTGCTTCGAGCAAGTCCCGGGAGATCGCCCCGTCCTCTGCGAATGATGTAAAGAGTCTGGTCAAGAGGGGTGCGAGTTGAATACAAAAGGTCTTGTAGAAGCACGCCGGGAAGCCATCCGGCCCCGGCGCCTTCCCGAGTTTGAGCCGAGAGATTGCCGAGATAACATCCTCCGGGCGGATGTCTCTCTCCAAATTATCCACCTGTTCCTAGGTCAGGGCTGGCAACGGTACCTCCTCGAGAAAGGCCAATTCTGCCTCTGGGTTAGGCGGATCCGCCTCATAGAGAGTGGCATAGAAGTCACTGAAAGCCTCCGCGATTGCACGGTCACCGGTGACTCTGGTGCCATCGGGCCCCTTCAGTTCCTTAACCTCACGTTTCTGGGCTACCGTACGTAATTTGTGTGCCAGGAGACGCCCACATCTATCCCCTCCAGTGTAGTAGGCATGTTTCAGCCGTAAAGCTGCGTACTCCGCCCTGTCAATGTCAAGTGCAGCCAGTTGTTGACGGGCAGTCCATAATTGTCTCCAAATTCTCGGAGCTCCCGTCCTTCTGTGAATTTGCTCAAGCTCTCTGGTATTTTGGGTGAGTTCGTCCCGTTTGACCTGGCGCTCCTTATTTTCCACGGAGGAAAGCGAGATAAATTCACCTCTCAGCACAGCCTTGAGAGCAGCCCACTGCGTTGTAAGCGTCGTATCCTCGTTATTGTTGTGGGACAGATAGTCCTTTATGGCGGCCTGGATTCTAGTAACCACGTCTTTCCTATAAAGCAAGGAGTCCCGGAGTCTCCACACCCTGCCTAAACGTGGCTCTCGTGGCCCTGTCAGGGTGACCGTGACCGGCGCGTGATCAGATAGCGACGCTGTTCCGATTTCTGCATTAGTGACAAGTGGGCGAGCCGCAGTGGAGACAAGCAGGTAATCTAGACGCGCATAGGTCCTACGCGCTGCTGAGAAGTGCGTGTAGTCTGTTTCGCCAGGATGAAGCTCGCGCCATGCATCCACAAGCCCAAGATCCCTCAAGCGAGCCAAACCTGACGGAGACAAGGCGCCCACCTGGCTAACGCGCTGACAGGAGCGATCTAGCAAGTTGTCTAGGACCAAGTTCAAATCACCCCCCAGAAAAATGTGACGGTCTACCATGTCAGTCGCCTCTGTAAGCACGGAGTGTATGAACTTTTCTTGGCCTTCATTTGGACCGTAAATCGAACCAATCGTGTAGTTTAGGTTTCCTAACGCAAACCTGTAAACCACCAACCGGCCTTTAATTTCTGCCATCTTACCCAAAAAACGTACCCCTGAATGTGCGTGCCACCAGGATTGCTACTCCGGCCTTTTTCTCTGTGCAGGAGGAGAAAATTTGCAGTGGAAATTCGTTAGAATGGAGGCGGTGGCAGTCCCTAGCTAGGAGGTGTGTCTCTTGCAATAGGCAGATGTCAGCCTTGGAACGCTCTAGAAGCAAGAGTACCGCCTTACGTTTCACTGGATTGTTCAAACATCTCACATTGAGAGTGAGTACAACCAAGTCACCCATTGTTGTTCAACGAAGTAGTGACTAGTAGCATATCATCAGTCCGGCGCCCCAAACCCGCACTGGCAGACCCACCCACCTCCCAGCATTGCCGCCCTTTCCACCCCTGCTGCCTCATCTCTTCATTCAGCCCGTCGACCATGAACCACGAGTCCCCCCCTCCCCTTCGCCCAACCCCAAAGAACTCACCCAACCCCCAAGGATCCCCCCCCCTCCCCCCCAACTGCCAACTATCATGGAGTGTCCAAAAGAAAGTCATAGTCTCTCATCCAGGGATGAAAAGTAGTAAAAGGAAATAAAGTAAGGTAGTCTTACTGGATTGTCCGGGAGCCTCTCTCCCGCCAACGGCCAGAAGGCCAGAGCGGACAAGTGAATCAGACGATGTCCTGAGGCGGTCATCCCATGGGGCCCGAACTACCATCTGTGGCCACTGCGTCCACCGCGGCACGCTGACCCGCTGCAATTTCCGTCGCCGGAGGTTTCTTGACTCGTCTCCTGCGTCGCTGTTGGCTCCATTGTGGCCTCGTCCCCTTGGTCTCCGGCATGGGCCCCTGGGCCTCCGCATCCTCTGTCGGTGTCTCGATGCCAAGCAGAGAGCAAGCTTCAGCCACCGATCAGAGTTGGTATTGCTTATTGTCCAGTCTGAAGATTAGACGGAAGGGGTGGCCCCAACTGTACAGAATACCCTTCTGCTGTAGGAAGGAGGTAACCGGCTTGAAGAGCCGGCGTTTGTGCAGCGTAAGCGCCGCCAATTCCTGAAACAGCAATGGCGACGTGCCCTGAAATGCTATCGGATGTGACTGGCGCGCTTTGTGAAGAATTTCCTCCTTAGTGCGGTAATCCTGGACACACACCAGGATGTCGGGCGGTGGGGCCATTGCCGCACGGGGCGGGCCAGTCCTGTGGGCCCTGTCAAGCTGCAGGGGTGAGTCTAATGGCCTCCCCAGCACGTGGTTGAAGAGTTCCTTGGCATAGCGAAATACATCTTGAGTAGCGTCAGATGTGGCCACATTGCGAATGCGTATGTTATGCCGCCTAGAGCGGTTTTCCAGGTCTTCCAGGTGAAGCTGCAGATCCACCTGTTGATCGTGTAGGCGAATGATCTCCTGTTGCTGAGTTGAGAGTTCCGTTTCCCGCTCGTCGCCCTTGGTCTCCAAATCCGCCACCCGTTCGCCTATGCCGTCCATTTCGCGTCGCACCTCTCGAATCTCACTGGAGAACTCAGTCTTAAGGGTTTGGATGTCGTCTCTCAGGGTGGCGAAGAGGGACTCCAGGAAGGCCTTCGTAATGGGTTCCGCACCCTCCTCCAGGGCCTGTTCCGCCTTCTTCGGTGCGAGGGCCGTGGCGTCCTTCAGCTGATGGGAGTGCGATTTAGAAAACATCTCCTTCACTGTCTTGCCTCGGGGCGGCCTACTCGTGGACATTCCTCCGTTGCGGGGGCCCAGGCGCCCCTTCCTCCGCGGCCCCCTGTCTGGTCGCTGTTCACTAGTCACGGTGAGCTTGCCACCAACCGTTGGGCCCCCCGCGGGCTATTCTCTCTCAAAGACCCCTCCTCAAATCGTGGCGCAGGATCGTGGCACGTCTTTCCCGTCTCCCGCTCGGCTCCCAGCGGCAAGCCAGACGTAGAGCCCAAGCTGTGGGATCAGGACCCTCGAAGAAGAAGAAAGTTCGGGCCGCCTGGGAAGCTGGGTGCCGCTTTTATCCGCCGAGGGTCAGGGGCCGCTGGTTCAAGGACATGTGCCCCCCGGGCGGTGCATAGGGCCAAACAGCTCCAGGTGAGGGCCCCTGACGCACTCAACAGGCTTCCCCAATGAAGATCCTCGGGAGGCTCCGCTCGGTGCACAGGGAGGCAGGGGATGCCCCGGGACTGGGGCCCTCACGGGGGCCCAAACAGTTCAATATAGGCAGGGCCCAGCAGATCCCGGGCCGAAATGCCCGCGGGGAGGCTCGCTGCCCCACACACCCCCAAACTGCTCCAGGGCCGCCCCGGCACCCCCCGCCTGTCGTGCGCAGGGGCCGCGCTCACCTCCGTGGTCCTTGCGTGCTGCCGCTGCCGTCCTCCGCTGTCTGCAGGGCTGTCGCACTCGTCCTGTCGCCAGGGCAGTTTCTCCCCCTCATCCGTTCCCCCGGCAGCACCCGCAGGAGGCTCCGCACCTGGAACAGTAGCTTGCGGATGGGCCCAGTCTCAGGCCCGGCTGGGTACCTCCGCTCGGCTGCGCCTTCCGTTGTACTTCGGCCTCGCTTTCAGGACGGAGGGGGGGATGGGCTCTCCACTCCTCCGGGCCGTTGTTCCGTGGCGCTTCCGTCCACAGCGCCCCACGAAGCTGCTTGCTGCTCCGCTCCGGTGCTAGAACGGCTCCGGCAGCCCAGACCAGTGAGTTCGGTCAGAAAAGGTGCCGGAACCGGTGCCTAATTCAGGCCGTTGGCAGGAGCTGTAGCGAGACGCGTCCGCTCACTCCGCCATCTTGGCCACGCCTATTTGCTTCTTTTATTGGTAAAGTAAGTTTCAAGTGCATGAAAGGTATGACTGAGAGAGCCAGGGTATAATAATTTGAAGTGTTTGCGCTAACGTAGGACGAGAGTTATAGCAAAGATATGAAAGGGGGAGCGATAATAAATATGTGAAAGGGCAGTGGTGACACCAAAATAAGCCACCTATTTATAAAACTGACATGGAAGAAATTCTAAAGGTTAACTTCTGAAATTGTAGCCGATGTTAAAATGCTTCTCGTTTTTGGCAGGATTCGAACCTGCACGGGGAGACCCCAATGGATTTCTACTCCATCGCCTTAACGACTCGGCCACAACAACTGACTGTAAGTTTTGTGCAAATAATCTGTATGAAAGTTTTCAAGGTGTCCCACAGCAAATTCCTGGTATTCTGCAATGCACTTTTTAAAAATAATGTTTTTTTCAGCAGGCACATTCTCTCCTAAAAACAGAAATTGCATGAGTATATCTCTAGTTTGGAAAAGGATAGTCTTTCATGCATACTCTCATGTGGCACTCAAGTTTTTGGGACCCTATTGCACTCTGTTTTCGTGCTGCTTTTAGTCTATGGCCCATATTACAGAAGTCTACCATCTTTGAGTATTTGAGGCTCCTTTGTAAGTGCTTTATCTTTTTTACTTGAAGAGCTATATAATAAAGGGGTCAGGGAAAGATTGCATTTATGGAAGATAAAAGAAGGCACACTTGTCTCACCAAATGCCGTAGAGAAACCTGATGTTTTACTCATGTTATCCTTAGTTTGTTTTTGTTAGACCTTGCATTCTTAAGGTTGCCTCAACCCTACCTTATTGCTTTTCACCTAGGTATTTTGCTGTATCTTTTTGTTGGCCTTAGGACTCTGATCACTTTATCGCTACTAATCAGTGCTGAAGTGCACGTGCTTCTTCCCTAATCATGTGTGTAATTGGAGTATACCTGACTGACAGATTTAATTTACTTGAAAGCCCCTTGTAAAGTGGTATACCATATACCCAGGGACTGATTGTGCCGCCCAAAGAAGTAGCATTTCAAACCTGTCTCAAGCCTGCTACTGCAGTGCCTGTGCTGCAGTGTACTGCCACTTCGACTTGCCATTTAAAACTACTTGCCAAGCCTTAAACTCCAATTTTATTACATATAATTAACCCCTAAGGTAGGCCCTAGGTAGTCCTAGGGGCATCATGCTATGTAAGTAAAAGGTAAGACATGTACTGTAGTAGTTTGCATGTCCTGGTAGTACCAAACAGTCTATTACATTTTTCACTGCAGTGAGGTCTGCCCCTCTCATAGGTTAGCATTGGGTATTCCCTTATACTTTTTGGGGGGTAATTCCATATCAGAGAGGAGAAGCTTTATTTATTTATTGATAAATCCTATTTACTGGTGAGGTTGGATTTAACTTTACTATTTTATAAATGCCATTTTTAGAGAGTGAGCATTTCTCTGCACTTACTGCTCTATTTGCCTGAAAACCTGTCTCCAATTGACGTCTGGATTGGGCTGCGAGACAGCTACATTTGTGCATTCCCTCTAGACAGCCACAACACAGGTCACTCAACTGCAACTGCATTCATCTGCATTCTGATTGGCATGGGGGAGAGCTCCATTCCCCCCACCGCAAATAGGTTCAAGAACGATAATTTATGTCAGTAGGTACAATATAGCTACATCTTATAATCATGTGTGTTTAAATAATTTATTCGTTAGATCGTTTAAATATTTTAAAGGATCTGTTTTTAATAGACATTTTACAAAAACAACTGGTACATTTGGTAATTCTGTAAAAGAAAAACCCAACTGCTGTGACATTGCCAACCACAATGCCGTGACTCGGATTCGAACCGAGGTTGCTGCGGCCACAACATAGAGTACTAACCACTATACGATCACGGCAAGCTACTTGGGCTCAATAACATACTGTGACATGGAGAATTTAGAATTCGGAACACTCAGGGAACTCCTGTGATAGGCTGAATGTGTTCATTGCTTCCTCATTCCTTATACAAAGGCTTTGTCTCCTCAGTGGTTAATAGGCTGAAACCATTTCCTGGCCGCCTGCTTGTGAACTGCCAGGAGTCAAAGATCACACATACACTTGTGGGCCTGTGATGGGACACCAATGCAGAGAAACACACCTGGCGCAGATCTTCTATTCTGTCTAGTAGACCTGCATCTCCCCTGTACCTCCTCAAGCCATCTGTATGTGAAGCAAGAAAGAGTTAAAGAGCGGTCCATCTACACTTTTATAGGGAGGATGCTGCCGTGAGCTCCTCCCAGCTAATCACACAAACAGCAGTAAAGCAAGATAACTACACAGTTAGGGGGGACTGCATGGTTAGGTTTTTGAGGAATTATTGAAACTGACCTCAGTGACCCATGATCAGAGCTGTGGCTAATGACTGCGTGCCTAATTATGATGAAGCAAGCACCATGGCTCGTAAGGGCCCCACAACGTGCTTTTCTTAGCTCATTGAATTAAAGTATAAACCTCTGCCATGTATGAGTGGTAAAGGCTTGTTAATTTGGTTTCTTTTCCAATTCACGTCTGACAACAAGATGAAGGAACATTGGGGCATCAGAATCTTTGGAAAGTAGCCACCAACCTCAGAGAAAAAGAGAAAGAGGGAAAAGGCAGTATGAGGTGTGGGGAAAACAGCAGCAGGTACAAGGAGCTCAAATGAGATTAATGGCGCCTAAATAGAGCACGTAAAGGAACAGTTACAAATCTAAGAAAAGGGAAAGAAAGACTAGGAAAAAAACACGGAAAGAGCCTGTAGATAAAATTCTCTTCCTGGGACAGCAGGCTAAGAGAAATTACACAGGGAGCAGTTAAGCTTGTAACACAGGGAGAATAGAAAAGAAAATGCAGTTTTATGAAGTGTGTTTGCCTAATCCAGCAAGCACTTTTGTTTTATTTTTCTATTTGCTTCTTTTATTGGTAAAGTAAGTTTCAAGTGCATGAATGGTATGACTTTGAGAGCCAGGGTATAATAATTTGAAGTGTTTTCACCAGCGCTAATGTAGGACGAGAGTTATAGCAAAGATATGAAAGGGGTAGCGATAATAAATATGTGAAAGGGCAATAGTGACACCAAAATAAGCCACCTATTTATAAAACTGACATGGAAGAAATTCTAAAGGTTAACTTCTGAAATTGTAGCCGATGTTAAAAAGTTTCTTGTTGTTGGCAGGATTCGAACCTGCGCGGAAGGACCCCAATGGATTTCTAGTCCATCTCCTTAACCACTCGGCCACAACAACTGACTGTAAGTTTTGTGCAAATAATCTGTGTGAAAGTTTTCAAGGTGTCCCACAGCAAATTCCTGATATTCTGCAATGCAGTTTTTAAAAATATTGTTTTTTTCAGCAGGCACATTCTCTCCTAAAAACAAAAATAAGGCTACATCTTATAATCATGTGTGTTTAAATAATTTGTCGTTAGATCGTTTAAATATTTTAAAGGATCTGTTTTTAATAGACATTTTACAAAAACAACTGGTACATTTGGTAATTCTGTAAAAGAAAAACCCAACTGCCGTGACATTGCCAACCACAATGCCATGACTCGGATTCAAACCGAGGTTGCTGCGGCCACAACACAGAGTACTAACCACTATACGATCACGGCGAGCTACTTGGGCTCAACAACATACAGTGACATGGAGAATTTATAATTCGGAACACTCAGGGAACTCCTGTGATAGGCTGAATGTGTTCATTGCTTCCTCATTCCTTATACAAAGGCTTTGTCTCCTCAGTGGTTGATAGGCTGAAACCGTTTCCTGGCCGCCTGCTTGTGAACTGCCAGAAGACAAAGATCACACATACACTTGTGGGCCTGTGATGGGACACCAATGCAGAGCATCACACCTGGCGCAGATCTTCTATTCTGTCTATTAGACCTGCATCTCCCCTGTACCTCCTCAAGCCATCTGTATGTGTAGCAAGAAAAAGTTAAGGAGCGGTCCATCTGCACTTTTCTAGGGAGGATGCTGCCGTGAGCTCCTCCCAGCTAATCACACAAACAGCAGTAAAGCAAGATAACTAAACAGTTAGGGGGGACTGCATGGTTAGGTTTTTGAGGAATTATTGAAACTGACCTCAGTGACCCATGATCAGAGCTGTGGCTAATATCTGCGTGCCCAATTATGATGAAGCAAGGACAATGGCTCGTAGGGGCCCCACAACACGCTTTTCTTAGCTCATTGAATTAAAGTATAAACCTCTGCCATGTATGAGTGGTAAAGGCTTGTTAATTTGGTTTCTTTTCCAATTCACGTCTGACAACAAGATGAAGGAACATTGGGGCATCAGAAGCTTTGGAAAGTAGCCACCAACCTCAGAGAAAGAGAGAAAGAGGGAAAAGGCAGTATGAGGTGTGGAGAAAACAGCAGCAGGTACAAGGAGCTCAAATGAGATTAATGGCGCCTAAATAGAGCACATAAAGGAACAGTTACAAATCTAAGAAAAGGGAAAGAAAGACTAGGAAAAAAACACGGAAAGAGCCTGTAGATAAAATTCTCTTCCTGGGACAGCAGGCTAAGAGAAATTACACAGGGAGCAGTTAAGCTTGTAACACGGGGAGAATAGAAAAGAAAATGCAGTTTTATGAATTGTGTTTGCCTAATCCAGCAAGCACTTTTGTTTTATTTTTCTATTTGCTTCTTTTATTGGTAAAGTAAGTTTCAAGTGCATGAATGGTATGACTGAGAGAGCCAGGGTATAATAATTTGAAGTGTTTGCACCAGCGCTAATGTAGGACGAGAGTTATAGCAAAGATATGAAAGGGGTAGCGATAATAAATATGTGAAAGGGCAATAGTGACACCAAAATAAGCCACCTATTTATAAAACTGACATGGAAGAAATTCTAAAGGTTAACTACTGAAATTGTAGCCGATGTTAAAAAGTTTCTCGTTGTTGTCAGGATTCGAACCTGCGCGGGGAGACCCCAATGGATTTCTAGTCCATCGCCTTAACCACTCGGCCACAGCAACTGATGGTATGATTTGTGCAAATAATCTGTATGAAAGTTTTCAAGGTG
Source organism: Lissotriton helveticus (assembly GCF_964261635.1). Lineage (NCBI taxonomy): Eukaryota > Metazoa > Chordata > Amphibia > Caudata > Salamandridae > Lissotriton > Lissotriton helveticus. Next base: position 134,098,298 of record NC_136073.1, on the reverse strand, counting down.
TCCCACAGCAAATTCCTGGTATTCTGTAATGCACTTTTTAAAAATAATGTTTTTTTCAGCAGGCACATTCTCTCCTAAAAACAAAAATTGCATGAGTATATCTCTAGTTTGGAAAAGGATAGGCTTTCATGCATACTCTCATGTGGCACTCAAGTTTTTGGGACCCTATTGCACTCTGTTTTCGTGCTGCTTTTAGTCTATGGCCCATATTACAGAAGTCTACCATCTTTGAGTATTTGAGGCTCCTTTGTAAGTGCTTTATCTTTTTTACTTGAAGAGCTATACAATAAAGGGGTCAGGGAAAGATTGCATTTATGGAAGATAAAAGAAGGCACACTTGTCTCACCAAATGCCGTAGAGAAACCTGATGTTTTACTCATGTTATCCTTAGTTTGTTTTTGTTAGACCTTGCATTCTTAAGGTGGCCTCAACCCTACCTTATTGCTTTTCACCTACGCATTTTGCTGTATCTTTTTGTTGTCCTTAGGACTCTGATCATTTTATCGCTCCTAATCAGTGCTGAAGTGCACGTGCTTCTTCCCTAATCATGTGTGTAATTGGAGTATACCTGACTGACAGATTTAATTTACTTGAAAGCCCCTTGTAAAGTGGTATACCATATACCCAGGGACTGATTGTGCCGCCCAAAGAAGTAGCATTTCAAACCTGTCTCAAGCCTGCTACTGCAGTGCCTGTGCTGCAGTGTACTGCCACTTCGACTTGCCATTTAAAACTACTTGCCAAGCCTTAAACTCCAATTTTATTACATATAATTAACCCCTAAGGTAGGCCCTAGGTAGTCCTAGGGGCATCATGCTATGTAAGTAAAAGGTAAGACATGTACTGTAGTAGTTTGCATGTCCTGGTAGTACCAAACAGTCTATTACATTTTTCACTGCAGTGAGGTCTGCCCCTCTCATAGGTTAGCATGGGGTATTCCCTTATACTTTTTGGGGGGTAATTCCATATCAGAGAGGAGAAGCTTTATTTATTTATTGATAAATCCTATTTACTGGTGAGGTTGGATTTAACTTTACTATTTTATAAATGCCATTTTTAGAGAGTGAGCATTTCTCTGCACTTACTGCTCTATTTGCCTGAAAACCTGTCTCCAATTGACGTCTGGATTGGGCTGCGAGACAGCTACATTTGTGCATTCCCTCTAGACAGCCACAACACAGGTCACTCAACTGCAACTGCATTCATCTGCATTCTGATTGGCATGGGGGAGAGCTCCATTCCCCCCACCGCAAATAGGTTCAAGAACGATAATTTATGTCAGTAGGTACAATATAGCTACATCTTATAATCATGTGTGTTTAAATAATTTATTCGTTAGATCGTTTAAATATTTTAAAGGATCTGTTTTTAATAGACATTTTACAAAAACAACTGGTACATTTGGTAATTCTGTAAAAGAAAAACCCAACTGCTGTGACATTGCCAACCACAATGCCGTGACTCGGATTCGAACCGAGGTTGCTGCGGCCACAACATAGAGTACTAACCACTATACGATCACGGCAAGCTACTTGGGATCAATAACATACTGTGACATGGAGAATTTATAATTCGGAACACTCAGGGAACTCCTGTGATAGGCTGAATGTGTTCATTGCTTCCTCATTCCTTATACAAAGGCTTTGTCTCCTCAGTGGTTAATAGGCTGAAACCATTTCCTGGCCGCCTGCTTGTGAACTGCCAGGAGTCAAAGATCACACATACACTTGTGGGCCTGTGATGGGACACCAATGCAGAGAAACACACCTGGCGCAGATCTTCTATTCTGTCTAGTAGACCTGCATCTCCCCTGTACCTCCTCAAGCCATCTGTATGTGAAGCAAGAAAGAGTTAAAGAGCGGTCCATCTACACTTTTATAGGGAGGATGCTGCCGTGAGCTCCTCCCAGCTAATCACACAAACAGCAGTAAAGCAAGATAACTACACAGTTAGGGGGGACTGCATGGTTAGGTTTTTGAGGAATTATTGAAACTGACCTCAGTGACCCATGATCAGAGCTGTGGCTAATGACTGCGTGCCTAATTATGATGAAGCAAGCACCATGGCTCGTAAGGGCCCCACAACGTGCTTTTCTTAGCTCATTGAATTAAAGTATAAACCTCTGCCATGTATGAGTGGTAAAGGCTTGTTAATTTGGTTTCTTTTCCAATTCACGTCTGACAACAAGATGAAGGAACATTGGGGCATCAGAATCTTTGGAAAGTAGCCACCAACCTCAGAGAAAAAGAGAAAGAGGGAAAAGGCAGTATGAGGTGTGGGGAAAACAGCAGCAGGTACAAGGAGCTCAAATGAGATTAATGGCGCCTAAATAGAGCACGTAAAGGAACAGTTACAAATCTAAGAAAAGGGAAAGAAAGACTAGGAAAAAAACACGGAAAGAGCCTGTAGATAAAATTCTCTTCCTGGGACAGCAGGCTAAGAGAAATTACACAGGGAGCAGTTAAGCTTGTAACACGGGGAGAATAGAAAAGAAAATGCAGTTTTATGAAGTGTGTTTGCCTAATCCAGCAAGCACTTTTGTTTTATTTTTCTATTTGCTTCTTTTATTGGTAATGTAAGTTTCAAGTGCATGAATGGTATGACTTTGAGAGCCAGGGTATAATAATTTGAAATGTTTTCACCAGCGCTAATGTAGGACGAGAGTTATAGCAAAGATATGAAAGGGGTAGTGATAATAAATATGTGAAAGGGCAATAGTGACACCAAAATAAGCCACCTATTTATAAAACTGACATGGAAGAAATTCTAAAGGTTAACTTCTGAAATTGTAGCCGATGTTAAAAAGTTTCTTGTTGTTGGCAGGATTCGAACCTGCGCGGGGAGACCCTAATGGATTTCTAGTCCATCTCCTTAACCACTCGGCCACAACAACTGACTGTAAGTTTTGTGCAAATAATCTGTGTGAAAGTTTTCAAGGTGTCCCACAGCAAATTCCTGATATTCTGCAATGCACTTTTTAAAAATATTGTTTTTTTCAGCAGGCACATTCTCTCCTAAAAACAAAAATAAGGCTACATCTTATAATCATGTGTGTTTAAATAATTTGTCGTTAGATCGTTTAAGTATTTTAAAGGATCTGTTTTTAATAGACATTTTACAAAAACAACTGGTACATTTGGTAATTCTGTAAAAGAAAAACGCAACTGCCGTGACATTGCCAACCACAATGCCGTGACTCGGATTCGAACCGAGGTTGCTGCGGCCACAACGCAGAGTACTAACCACTATACGATCACGGCGAGCTACTTGGGCTCAACAACATACAGTGACATGGAGAATTTATAATTCGGAACACTCAGGGAACTCATGTGATAGGCTGAATGTGTTCATTGCTTCCTCATTCCTTATACAAAGGCTTTGTCTCCTCAGTGGTTGATAGGCTGAAACCGTTTCCTGGCCGCCTGCTTGTGAACTGCCAGAAGACAAAGATCACACATACACTTGTGGGCCTGTGATGGGACACCAATGCAGAGCATCACACCTGGCGCAGATCTTCTATTCTGTCTATTAGACCTGCATCTCCCCTGTACCTCCTCAAGCCATCTGTATGTGTAGCAAGAAAAAGTTAAGGAGCGGTCCATCTACACTTTTCTAGGGAGGATGCTGCCGTGAGCTCCTCCCAGCTAATCACACAAACAGCAGTAAAGCAAGATAACTACACAGTTAGGGGGGACTGCATGGTTAGGTTTTTGAGGAATTATTTAAACTGACCTCAGTGACCCATGATCAGAGCTGTGGCTAATATCTGCGTGCCCAATTATGATGAAGCAAGGACAATGGCTCGTAGGGGCCCCACAACACGCTTTTCTTACCTCATTGAATTAAAGTATAAACCTCTGCCATGTATGAGTGGTAAAGGCTTGTTAATTTGGTTTCTTTTCCAATTCACGTCTGACAACAAGATGAAGGAACATTGGGGCATCAGAAGCTTTGGAAAGTAGCCACCAACCTCCGGGAAAGAGAGAAAGAGGGAAAAGGCAGTATGAGGTGTGGAAAAAACAGCAGCAGGTACAAGGAGCTCAAATGAGATTAATGGCGCCTAAATAGAGCACATAAAGGAACAGTTACAAATCTAAGAAAAGGGAAAGAAAGACTAGGAAAAAAACACGGAAAGAGCCTGTAGATAAAATTCTCTTCCTGGGACAGCAGGCTAAGAGAAATTACACAGGGAGCAGTTAAGCTTGTAACACGGGGAGAATAGAAAAGAAAATGCAGTTTTATGAAGTTTGTTTGCCTAATCCAGCAAGCACTTTTGTTTTATTTTTCTATTTGCTTCTTTTATTGGTAAAGTAAGTTTCAAGTGCATGAATGGTATGACTGAGAGAGCCAGGATATAATAATTTGAAGTGTTTGCACCAGCGCTAATGTAGGACGAGAGTTATAGCAAAGATATGAAAGGGGTAGCGATAATAAATATGTGAAAGGGCAATAGTGACACCAAAATAAGCCACCTATTTATAAAACTGACATGGAAGAAATTCTAAAGGTTAACTTCTGAAATTGTAGCCGATGTTAAAAAGTTTCTCGTTGTTGGCAGGATTCGAACCTGCGCGGGGAGACTCCAATGGATTTCTAGTCCATCGCCTTAAACACTCGGCCACAACAACTGACTGTAAGTTTTGTGCAAATAATCTGTATGAAAGTTTTCAAGGTGTCCCACAGCAAATTCCTGGTATTCTGCAATGCACTTTTTAAAAATAATGTTTATTTCAGCAGGCACATTCTCTCCTAAAAACAAAAATTGCATGAGTATATCTCTAGTTTGGAAAAGGATAGGCTTTCATGCATACTTTCATGTGGCACTCAAGTTTTTGGGACCCTATTGCACTCTGTTTTCGTGCTGCTTTTAGTCTATGGCCCATATTACAGAAGTTTACCATCTTTGAGTATTTGAGGCTCCTTTGTAAGTGCTTTATCTTTTTTACTTGAAGAGCTTATAATAAAGGGGTCAGGGAAAGATTGCATTTATGGAAGATAAAAGAAGGCACACTTGTCTCACCAAATGCCGTAGAGAAACCTGATGTTTTACTCATGTTATCCTTAGTTTGTTTTTGTTAGACCTTGCATTCTTAAGGTGGCCTCAACCCTACCTTATTGCTTTTCACCTACGCATTTTGCTGTATCTTTTTGTTGGCCTTAGGACTCTGATCACTTTATCGCTACTAATCAGTGCTGAAGTGCACGTGCTTCTTCCCTAATCATGTGTGTAATTGGAGTATATCTGACTGACAGATTTAATTGACTTGAAAGCCCCTTGTAAAGTGGTATACCATATACCCAGGAACTGATTGTGCCGCCCAAAAAAGTAGCATTTCAAACCTGTCTCAAGCCTGCTACTGCAGTGCCTGTGCTGCAGTGTACTGCCACTTCGACTTGCCATTTAAAACTACTTGCCAAGCCTTAAACTCCAATTTTATTACATATAATTAACCCCTAAAGTAGGCCCTAGGTAGTCCTAGGGGCATCATGCTATGTAAGTAAAAGGTAAGACATGTACTGTGGTAGTTTGCATGTCCTGGTAGTACCAAACAGTCTATTACATTTTTCACTACAGTGAGGTCTGCCCCTCTCATAGGTTAGCATTGGGTATTCCCTTATACTTTTTGGGGGGTAATTCCATATCAGAGAGGAGAAGCTTTATTTATTTATTGATAAATCCTATTTACTGGTGAGGTTGGATTTAACTTTACTATTTTATAAATTCCATTTTTAGAGAGTGAGCATTTCTCTGCACTTACTGCTCTATTTGCCTGAAAACCTGTCTCCAATTGACGTCTGGATTGGGCTGCGAGACAGCTACATTTGTGCATTCCCTCTAGACAGCCACAACACAGGTCACTCAACTGCAACTGCATTCATCTGCATTCTGATTGGCATGGGGGAGAGCTCCATTTCCCCACCGCAAATAGGTTCAAGAACGATAATTTATGTCAGTAGGTACAATATAGCTACATCTTATAATCATGTGTGTTTAAAGAATTTGTCGTTAGATCGTTTAAATATTTTAAAGGATCTGTTTTTAATATACATTTTACAAAAACAACTGGTACATTTGGTAATTCTGTAAAAGAAAAACCCAACTGCCGTGACATTGCCAACCACAATGCCGTGACTCAGATTCGAACCGAGGTTGCTGCGGCCACAACGCAGAGTACTAACCACTATACGATCACGGTAAGCTACTTGGGCTCAATAACATACAGTGACATAGAGAATTTATAATTTGGAACACTCAGGGAACTCCTGTGATAGGCTGAATGTGTTCATTGCTTCCTCATTCGTTATACAAAGGCTTTGTCTCCTCAGTGGTTGATAGGCTGAAACCGTTTCCTGGCCGCCTGCTTGTGAACTGCCAGGAGTCAAAGATCACACATACACTTGTGGGCCTGTGATGGGACACCAATGCGGAGAAACACACCTGGCGCAGATCTTCTATTCTGTCTTGTAGACCTGCATCTCCCCTGTACCTCCTCAAGCCATCTGTATGTGAAGCAAGAAAGAGTTAAGGAGCGGTCCATCTACACTTTTATAGGGAGGATGCTGCCGTGAGCTCCTCCCAGCTAATCACACAAACAGCAGTAAAGCAAGATAACTACACAGTTAGGGGGGACTGCATGGTTAGGTTGTTGAGGAATTATTGAAAGTGACCTCAGTGACCCATGATCAGAGCTGTGGCTAATGACTGCGTGCCCAATTATGATGAAGCAAGCACCATGGCTCGTAGGGGCCCCACAACACGCTTTTCTTAGCTCATTGAATTAAAGTATAATCCTCTGCCATGTATGAGTGGTAAAGGCTTGTTAATTTGGTTGCTTTTCCAATTCACGTCTGACAACAAGATGAAGGAACACTGGGACATCAGAAGCTTTGGAAAGTAGCCACCAACCTCAGAGAAAGAGAGAAAGAGGGAAAAGGCAGTATGAGGTGTGGAGAAAACAGCAGCAGGTACAAGGAGCTCAAATGAGATTAATGGCGCCTAAATAGAGCACATAAAGGAACAGTTACAAATCTAAGAAAAGGGAAAGAAAGACTAGGAAAAAAACACGGAAAGAGCCTGAAGATAAAATTCTCTTCCTGGAACAGCAGGCTAAGAGAAATTACACAGGGAGCAGTTAAGCTTGTAACACGGAGAGAATAGAAAAGAAAATGCAGTTTTATGAAGTGTGTTTGCCTAATCCAGCAAGCACTTTTGTTTTATTTTTCTATTTGCTTCTTTTATTGGTAAAGTAAGTTTCAAGTGCATGAATGGTATGACTGAGAGAGCCAGGGTATAATAATTTGAAGTGTTTGCACCAGCGCTAATGTCGGACGAGAGTTATAGCAAAGATATGAAAGGGGTAGCGATAATAAATATGTGAAAGGGCAATAGTGACACCAAAATAAGCCACCTATTTATAAAACTGACATGGAAGAAATTCTAAAGGTTAACTTCTGAAATTGTAGCCGATGTTAAAAAGTTTCTTGTTGTTGGCAGGATTCGAACCTGCGCGGGGAGACCCCAATGGATTTCTAGTCCATCGCCTTAAACACTCGGCCACAACAACTGACTGTAAGTTTTGTGCAAATAATCTGTATGAAAGTTTTCAAGGTGTCCCACAGCAAATTCCTGGTATTCTGCAATGCACTTTTTAAAAATAATGTTTATTTCAGCAGGCACATTCTCTCCTAAAAACAAAAATTGCATGAGTATATCTCTAGTTTGGAAAAGGATAGGCTCTCATGCATACTCTCATGTGGCACTCAAGTTTTTGGGACTCTATTGCACTCTGTTTTCGTGCTGCTTTTAGTCTATGGCCCATATTACAGAAGTTTACCATCTTTGAGTATTTGAGGCTCCTTTGTAAGTGCTTTATCTTTTTTACTTGAAGAGCTATATAATAAAGGGGTCAGGGAAAGATTGCATTTATGGAAGATAAAAGAAGGCACACTTGTCTCACCAAATGCCGTAGAGAAACCTGATGTTTTACTCATGTTATCCTTAGTTTGTTTTTGTTAGACCTTGCATTCTTAAGGTGGCCTCAACCCTACCTTATTGCTTTTCACCTACGCATTTTGCTGTATCTTTTTGTTGGCCTTAGGACTCTGATCACTTTATCGCTACTAATCAGTGCTGAAGTGCACGTGCTTCTTCCCTAATCATGTGTGTAATTGGAGTATACCTGACTGACAGATTTAATTGACTTGAAAGCCCCTTGTAAAGTGGTATACCATATACCCAGGAACTGATTGTGCCGCCCAAAAAAGTAGCATTTCAAACCTGTCTCAAGCCTGCTACTGCAGTGCCTGTGCTGCAGTGTACTGCCACTTCGACTTGCCATTTAAAACTACTTGCCAAGCCTTAAACTCCAATTTTATTACATATAATTAACCCCTAAAGTAGGCCCTAGGTAGTCCTAGGGGCATCATGCTATGTAAGTAAAAGGTAAGACATGTACTGTGGTAGTTTGCATGTCTTGGTAGTACCAAACAGTCTATTACATTTTTCACTACAGTGAGGTCTGCCCCTCTCATAGGTTAGCATTGGGTATTCCCTTATACTTTTTGGGGGGTAATTCCATATCAGAGAGGAGAAGCTTTATTTTTTTATTGATAAATCCTATTTACTGGTGAGGTTGGATTTAACTTTACTATTTTATAAATTCCATTTTTAGAGAGTGAGCATTTCTCTGCACTTACTGCTCTATTTGCCTGAAAACCTGTCTCCAATTGACGTCTGGATTGGGCTGCGAGACAGCTACATTTGTGCATTCCCTCTAGACAGCCACAACACAGGTCACTCAACTGCAACTGCATTCATCTGCATTCTGATTGGCATGGGGGAGAGCTCCATTTCCCCACCGCAAATAGGTTTAAGAACGATAATTTATGTCAGTAGGTACAATATAGCTACATCTTATAATCATGTGTGTTTAAAGAATTTGTCGTTAGATCGTTTAAATATTTTAAAGGATCTGTTTTTAATATACATTTTACAAAAACAACTGGTACATTTGGTAATTCTGTAAAAGAAAAACCCAACTGCCGTGACATTGCCAACCACAATGCCGTGACTCGGATTCGAACCGAGGTTGCTGCGGCCACAACGCAGATTACTAACCACTATACGATCACGGCAAGCTACTTGGGCTCAATAACATACAGTGACATAGAGAATTTATAATTTGGAACACTCAGGGAACTCCTGTGATAGGCTGAATGTGTTCATTGCTTCCTCATTCGTTATACAAAGGCTTTGTCTCCTCAGTGGTTGATAGGCTGAAACCGTTTCCTGGCCGCCTGCTTGTGAACTGCCAGGAGTCAAAGATCACACATACACTTGTGGGCCTGTGATGGGACACCAATGCAGAGAAACACACCTGGCGCAGATCTTCTATTCTGTCTAGTAGACCTGCATCTCCCCTGTACCTCCTCAAGCCATGTGTATGTGAAGCAAGAAAGAGTTAAGGAGCGGTCCATCTACACTTTTATAGGGAGGATGCTGCCGTGAGCTCCTCCCAGCTAATCACACAAACAGCAGTAAAGCAAGATAACTACACAGTTAGGGGGGACTGCATGGTTAGGTTTTTGAGGAATTATTGAAAGTGACCTCAGTGACCCATGATCAGAGCTGTGGCTAATGACTGCGTGCCCAATTATGATGAAGCAAGCACCATGGCTCGTAGGGGCCCCACAACATGCTTTTCGTAGCTCATTGAATTAAAGTATAATCCTCTGCCATGTATGAGTGGTAAAGGCTTGTTAATTTGGTTGCTTTTCCAATTCACGTCTGACAACAAGATGAAGGAACACTGGGACATCAGAAGCTTTGGAAAGTAGCCACCAACCTCAGAGAAAGAGAGAAAGAGGGAAAAGGCAGTATGAGGTGTGGAGAAAACAGCAGCAGGTACAAGGAGCTCAAATGAGATTAATGGCGCCTAAATAGAGCACATAAAGGAACAGTTACAAATCTAAGAAAAGGGAAAGAAAGACTAGGAAAAAAACACGGAAAGAGCCTGAAGATAAAATTCTCTTCCTGGGACAGCAGGCTAAGAGAAATTACACAGGGAGCAGTTAAGCTTGTAACACGGGGAGAATAAAAAAGAAAATGCAGTTTTATGAAGTGTGTTTGCCTAATCCAGCAAGCACTTTTGTTTTATTTTACTATTTGCTTCTTTTATTGGTAAAGTAAGTTTCAAGTGCATGAATGGTATGACTGAGAGAGCCAGGGTATAATAATTTGAAGTGTTTGCACCAGCGCTAATGTAGGACGAGAGTTATAGCAAAGATATGAAAGGGGTAGCGATAATAAATATGTGAAAGGGCAATAGTGACACCAAAATAAGCCACCTATTTATAAAACTGACATGGAAGAAATTCTAAAGGTTAACTTCTGAAATTGTAGCCGATGTTAAAAAGTTTCTCGTTGTTGGCAGGATTTGAACCTGCGCGGGGAGACCCCAATGGATTTCTAGTCCATTGCCTTAAACACTCGGCCACAACAACTGACTGTACGTTTTGTGCAAATAATCTGTATGAAAGTTTTCAAGGTGTCCCACAGCAAATTCCTGGTATTCTGCAATGCACTTTTTAAAAATAATGTTTTTTTCAGCAGGCACATTCTCTCCTAAAAACAAAAATTGCATGAGTATATCTCTAGTTTGGAAAAGGATAGGCTTTCATGCATACTTTCAGGTGGCACTCAAGTTTTTGGGACCCTATTGCACTCTGTTTTCGTGCTGCTTTTAGTCTATGGCCCATATTACAGAAGTTTACCATCTTTGAGTATTTGAGGCTCCTTTGTAAGTGCTTTATCTTTTTTACTTGAAGAGCTATATAATAAAGGGGTCAGGGAAAGATTGCATTTATGGAAGATAAAAGAAGGCACACTTGTCTCACCAAATGCCGTAGAGAAACCTGATGTTTTACTCATGTTATCCTTAGTTTGTTTTTGTTAGACCTTGCATTCTTAAGGTGGCCTCAACCCTACCTTATTGCTTTTCACCTACGCATTTTGCTGTATCTTTTTGTTGGCCTTAGGACTCTGATCACTTTATCGCTACTAATCAGTGCTGAAGTGCACGTGCTTCTTCCCTAATCATGTGTGTAATTGGAGTATACCTGACTGACAGATTTAATTGACTTGAAAGCCCCTTGTAAAGTGGTATACCATATACCCAGGAACTGATTGTGCCGCCCAAAAAGTAGCATTTCAAACCTGTCTCAAGCCTGCTACTGCAGTGCCTGTGCTGCAGTGTACTGCCACTTCGACTTGCCATTTAAAACTACTTGCCAAGCCTTAAACTCCAATTTTATTACATATAATAAACCCCTAAAGTAGGCCCTAGGTAGTCCTAGGGGCATCATGCTATGTAAGTAAAAGGTAAGACATGTACTGTGGTAGTTTGCATGTCCTGGTAGTACCAAACAGTCTATTACATTTTTCACTACAGTGAGGTCTGCCCCTCTCATAGGTTAGCATTGGGTATTCCCTTATACTTTTTGGGGGGTAATTCCATATCAGAGAGGAGAAGCTTTATTTATTTATTGATAAATCCTATTTACTGGTGAGGTTGGATTTAACTTTACTATTTTATAAATTCCATTTTTAGAGAGTGAGCATTTCTCTGCACTTACTGCTCTATTTGCCTGAAAACCTGTCTCCAATTGACGTCTGGATTGGGCTGCGAGACAGCTACATTTGTGCATTCCCTCTAGACAGCCACAACACAGGTCACTCAACTGCAACTGCATTCATCTGCATTCTGATTGGCATGGGGGAGAGCTCCATTTCCCCACCGCAAATAGGTTCAAGAACGATAATTTATGTCAGTAGGTACAATATAGCTACATCTTATAATCATGTGTGTTTAAAGAATTTGTCGTTAGATCGTTTAAATATTTTAAAGGATCTGTTTTTAATAGACATTTTACAAAAACAACTGGTACATTTGGTAATTCTGTAAAAGAAAAACCCAACTGCCGTGACATTGCCAACCACAATGCCGTGACTCGGATTCGAACCGAGGTTGCTGCGGCCACAACGCAGAGTACTAACCACTATACGATCACGGCAAGCTACTTGGGCTCAATAACATACAGTGACATAGAGAATTTATAATTTGGAACACTCAGGGAACTCCTGTGATAGGCTGAATGTGTTCATTGCTTCCTCATTTCTTATACAAAGGCTTTGTCTCCTCAGTGGTTGATAGGCTGAAACCGTTTCCTGGCCGCCTGCTTGTGAACTGCCAGGAGTCAAAGATCACACATACACTTGTGGGCCTGTGATGGGACACCAATGCAGAGAAACACACCTGGCGCAGATCTTCTATTCTGTCTAGTAGACCTGCATCTCCCCTGTACCTCCTCAAGCCATCTGTATGTGAAGCAAGAAAGAGTTAAGGAGCGGTCCATCTACACTTTTATAGGGAGGATGCTGCCGTGAGCTCCTCCCAGCTAATCACACAAACAGCAGTAAAGCAAGATAACTACACAGTTAGGGGGGACTGCATGGTTAGGTTTTTGAGGAATTATTGAAAGTGACCTCAGTGACCCATGATCAGAGCTGTGGCTAATGACTGCGTGCCCAATTATGATGAAGCAAGCACCATGGCTCGTAGGGGCCCCACAACATGCTTTTCTTAGCTCATTGAATTAAAGTATAATCCTCTGCCATGTATGAGTGGTAAAGGCTTGTTAATTTGGTTGCTTTTCCAATTCACGTCTGACAACAAGATGAAGGAACACTGGGACATCAGAAGCTTTGGAAAGTAGCCACCAACCTCAGAGAAAGAGAGAAAGAGGGAAAAGGCAGTATGAGGTGTGGAGAAAACAGCAGCAGGTACAAGGAGCTCAAATGAGATTAATGGCGCCTAAATAGAGCACATAAAGGAACAGTTACAAATCTAAGAAAAGGGAAAGAAAGACTAGGAAAAAAACACGGAAAGAGCCTGTAGATAAAATTCTCTTCCTGGGACAGCAGGCTAAGAGAAATTACACAGGGAGCAGTTAAGCTTGTAACACGGGGAGAATAGAAAAGAAAATGCAGTTTTATGAAGTGTGTTTGCCTAATCCAGCAAGCACTTTTGTTTTATTTTTCTATTTGCTTCTTTTATTGGTAAAGTAAGTTTCAAGTGCATGAATGGTATGACTGAGAGAGCCAGGGTATAATAATTTGAAGTGTTTGCACCAGCGCTAATGTAGGACGAGAGTTATAGCAAAGATATGAAAGGGGTAGCGATAATAAATATGTGAAAGGGCAATAGTGACACCAAAATAAGCCACCTATTTATAAAACTGACATGGAAGAAATTCTAAAGGTTAACTCTTGAAATTGTAGCCGATGTTAAAAAGTTTCTCGTTGTTGGCAGGATTCGAACCTGCGCGGGGAGACCCCAATGAATTTCTAGTCCTTCGCCTTAACCACTAGGCCACAACAACTGACTGTAAGTTTTGTGCAAATAATCTGTATGAAAGTTTTCAAGTTGTCCCACAGCAAATTCCTGGTATTCTGCAATGCACTTTTTAAAAATAATGTTTTTTTCAGCAGGCACATTCTCTCCTAAAAACAAAAATTGCATGAGTATATCTCTAGTTTGGAAAAGGATAGGCTTTCATGCATACTCTCATGTGGCACTCAAGTTTTTGGGACCCTATTGCACTCTGTTTTCGTGCTGATTTTAGTCTATGGCCCATATTACAGAAGTCTACCATCTTTGGGTATTTGAGGCTCCTTTGTAAGTGCTTTATCTTTTTTACTTGAAGAGCTATATAATAAAGGGGTCAGGGAAAGATTGCATTTATGGAAGATAAAAGAAGGCACACTTGTCTCACCAAATGCCGTAGAGAAACCTGATGTTTTACTCATGTTATCCTTAGTTTGTTTTTGTTAGACCTTGCATTCTTAAGGTGGCCTCAACCCTACCTTATTGCTTTTCAACTACGCATTTGGCTGTATCTTTTTGTTGGCCTTAGGACTCTGATCACTTTATCGCTACTAATCAGTGCTGAAGTGCACGTGCTCCTTCCCTAATCATGTGTGTTATTGGAGTATATCTGACTGACAGATTTAATTGACTTGAAAGCCCCTTGTAAAGTGGTATACCATATACCCAGGAACTGATTGTGCCACCCAAAAAAGTAGCATTTCAAACCTGTCTCAAGACTGCTACTGCAGTGCCTGTGCTGCAGTGTACTGCCACTTCGACTTGCCATTTAAAACTACTTGCCAAGCCTTAAACTCCAATTTTATTACATATAATTAACCCCTAAGGTATGCCCTAGGTAGTCCTAGGGGCATCATGCTATGTAAGTAAAAGGTAAGACATGTACTGTGGTAGTTTGCATGTCCTGGTAGTACCAAACAGTCTATTACATTTTTCACTACAGTGAGGTCTGCCCCTCTCATAGGTTAGCATTGGGTATTCCCTTATACTTTTTGGGGGGTAATTCCATATCAGAGAGGAGAAGCTTTATTTATTTATTGATAAATCCTATTTACTGGTGAGGTTGGATTTAACTTTACTATTTTATAAATGCCATTTTTAAAGAGTGAGCATTTCTCTGCACTTACTGCTCTATTTGCCTGAAAACCTGTCTTCAATTGACGTCTGGATTGGGCTGCGAGACAGCTACATTTGTGCATTCCCTCTACACAGCCAAAACACAGGTCACTCAACTGCAACTGCATTCATCTGCATTCTGATTGGCATGGGGAGAGCTCCATTCCCCCACCGCAAATAGGTTCAAGAACGATAATTTATGTCAGTAGGTACAATATAGCTACATCTTATAATCATGTGTGTTTAAATAATTTGTTGTTAGATCGTTTAAATATTTTAAAGGATCTGTTTTTAATAGACATTTTACAAAAACAACTGGTACATTTGGTAATTCTGTAAAAGAAAAACCCAACTGCCGTGACATTGCCAACCACAATGCCGTGACTCGGATTCGATCCGAGGTTGCTGCAGCCACAACGCAGAGTACTAACCACTATACGATCACGGCGAGCTACTTGGGATCAATAACATACAGTGACATGGAGAATTTATAATTCGGAACACTCAGGGAACTCCTGTGATAGGCTGAATGTGTTCATTGCTTCCTCATTCCTTATACAAAGGCTTTGTCTCCTCAGTGGTTGATAGGCTGAAACTGTTTTCTGGCCACCTGCTTGTGAACTGCCAGGAGTCAAAGATCACACATACACTTGTGGGCCTGTGATTGGACACCAATGCAGAGAAACACACCTGGCGCAGATCTTCTATTCTGTCTAGTAGACCTGCTTGCCCCAGTATTGGAACTTTCATAGATTCCCATGCTTTGTATCATTCCCCGTTGTCGGAATGGGAGCCTCGGTAGTATAAAAACCATAGAAACAAAAGAGAAACCTAGGCCTAGGCCTCATCTTATTTTGTATCCTATCACCCTCTTTTTGTAAAACGAGACCAAACTTTTGCCAGGACCAATCAGGACAGCCTCACCCTCTAGAACCTTCCTGAGAGAGCTCAGAGCCTCAGATTTTTCTACCGCACGTTGTGCTAGGGAGTCTCCACTGAGCTCTGCTCAGTTTTTCTCTACTTTCTGGTTATTTCTTCAAATTTTTCTTCAAAACATCGATATGTCTGACAAGGAGAAGAAGGCCTTGTTCAGGCCCTGTGCCTCATGTGGGAAAAAACGCCTGTTTGTGGAGGATAAGCATGAGAATTGTATTTACTGCTTATATCCGGACCACAAGGCCACAGAGTGCAAGATCTGCAGGACCTTCTCCAACAAGACCCTTCGTGACAGAGAAGGTCGGCTGTTAACCTGGCTGCAGAAAATGAAGACTCGCAAGGAGGTGATCTCTTCAGATGAGGAGGATTCCACATCGTTTGCTTCCTCTCACAGATCAAGAAAGAGGGGTAGGTCTCCCACTGCTGCTTCTACATCGGAGGCCCCTCTTCATGCCTCTCACAAGATCTCTGATAGGTCTGAGAAGGCTAGTCCCCTTCAATCTCCTCACGGAAGTGAAAAGGAGAGGCAGGGACAGGCTTCTGGAGGTGTTACAGCCTTAAAGGACAAAAAGGAGCCTTCTCCTCCGTCCAAAAAGAGTAAATCCAGTGACAAGCGCTCTAATGTCACTTCAGGATCTGGTCAAGACAAAAAACAGCGTCCGTCGACGACGAAAACACCAGGTACGTCGACGACAGTTGCATCTGTGAAAGTTCCCGCTGTTTCTGTTCCGCCGTCGACGGGATCGTTGGCGGCAGGTTTGTCCACGACGACGACTTCGTCGACGTTCAAGGTCCCGAGTTCGTCGACGCTGACAACTTCCATGACGACGACGATGACAGGCAAACTACTGTCGACGGCAGCGTCGACGACGAAAACTACGTCGACGACGACAACCACTTCAACGCCGACGATGATGGTGATGATGACGAGTTCGTCTACGAGACCGTCGACGATACCGTCGACGATGAAGATTGTGTCGACGCAGAATATAATACCGTCGACGATTCCGCTGACGGCTCCGCCGACGACGGTGGCTCAGGTGACGACGGCACCGTAGACGAGACCGTCGACGGGTCAAAAAGTAGTTTTGACTATTCGGAAGATGAAAATTACGCCGGAGATGACGTCTCCACGACGAGTTCCTGCACATCTACCAAGAATGCTGCTGGATGATGAATCTGAGGAGGATGAGATGGAGGATGATGATAATTATGGCCCGGCATATAGTCCTTCAGACTTGCATGTCAAGATGCAGGAAACAGACACGGAAGAGTATTGTGAGCAGACTGTTGGCCAGCAGTTACATCCGTATGTTCAGGATGCGCAATGCACGCCGTTCTTGGGACAGGGCATGGTGGCCATGCCCTCTTCGCTTATTTCTGATTTGCAGATGATGCTTCAGGATTATCGCCAAAGGTTTCCATCGGAACCGCCTGGACAATCTGCATTTCCTCCACCTCAAATCCAGCCACAAGTGCAGCCGACTATTAGTCTTCCAGTGGTGTCCTCTTCACCACCGCCGGTGACATCTTTGGTGCGGGTCCGTACACCAGACCCCTTACCAGTTCAGACGGTCCTTCAAGATACCTCTTCGGATGAGGAAGTGATACAGGTGGATCCTTTGGTGGATCCGTTACAGGACCCAGACTTGGATCAGGGGACAGTGAACCACAAGATCCAGACGCCTCTGGTCGTGACACGTCCGTCTCCCCTCCGCTGGATATAGGGGGTTTTCATCATCTGATGGAGCGAGCAGCAAAGAGGTTTGGCTTACCTATTTCGAGAGAGGAATCGGAATGTTTCCTTTATGACTTTAAGGAACAATATCGGAGATCTGTCAAGTCTATTCCCATCATTGAGCATGTATGGGAGGAGGGCATAAAGATCATGCAAAGTCCAGCCACGGTGATTCCAGTGCTCCCCAGGCTGGAGAAGAAATATAAGGCTCCGGAAGGCAGTCCAGCTTGCCTTCTTGGTCAGCCGAAGCCTGACTCAGTGATTTCTCAGGTGGCCCAAAGCAAGTCGAAGAATCCATCCACACCGTTGACCACACCCCCGGACAAGGACGGCAGACGTCTGGATAATGTTGGAAAACGGTTTTCCTCTATGGCCAGCTTGCTTGTTAGAGCGGCAAATGCTCTTGCCATCTTAGGCCGTTACGACCGCCAGATGTGGTGCGACATGGAACCCTTCGTGGAACTATTACCAGAGCCCACAAAGGAGGAAGCCAAGAAGGTGCTTACAGAAGGGGAAAAGTCTTCTGCAGAAGTAATTGACTGTGCAATGGACATTGCTTCCACGGCGTTTCGGGCCTTGGCAGGCTCCGCTGTGCTACGGCGCCCGGGTTGGTTAAAGGCCACCTGGTTTCGTCAGGAGGTCCAGAATAGAATCTAGATCTCCCATTTGATGGGGAGATGCTGTTCGGGAAACATGTGGACGATACCCTGCAGAATATAAAGAAGGACACAGACACGGCAAAGTCCTTGGGCTCACTCACCTATCGCAAGGTCCCCTTTAGGGGCGCAAGAGGTAGAGGGTTTGCGTCTTACAGAGGAAACCAGCAGAGATATTCCTCACAGTCTTCCCAGTCCTATAACCCCCAATACTCAAATCAGCGACAGGGGCAATCAGCGTCTTTCTCTCGCAACCCCCCGCGGGGCCGTCAACATCGACAGGGTCGTGACAACACCAAACGACAATAGCGGCCTCCCGGCTCTACCTACTGTTCCTCCCCTCCCAATCACATCAGTGGGGGGCAGGATATCCCTTTGTCTGGACAGTTGGAAGTCAATAACATCGGAACAGTGGGTCCTCAATATCGTAGCGAGTGGCCATACGTTGGAGTTCCACACCTTTCCTCCAACGCGAGCTCCGGGCGCCATCCGCACAGGACATCTAGGATTACTCCATCTAGAAGCCCATCAATTGTTCCTCAAAGGAGCGATAGAACCGGTACCGCTCTCTCAGAGGGGCTGGGGATTCTATTCAAGATTCTTCCTGGTGCGGAAGACTGCAGAAACTTGGCGTCCCATCCTAGATCTTCGGGAGCTCAACACCTATCTCGTAAAGCTCTCATTCAGGATGGTCACTCTCCAGGAAATTCTTCCTCTCTTGATTCCGGGCGACTACTTGGCGTCGCTGGATTTAGAAGACGCATATTTCCATATTCCAATACACCCAGCTCACAGACAATACCTTCGCTTCACAGTGGGAAAGAGCCATTTCCAGTTCAAAGTGCTTCCGTTCGGCCTTCGGTCAGCACCGAGAGTGTTCACCAAGGTGTTGGCACCGGTGGCAGCTTTTCTTCGACGACAATCTCTAGAAGTTTTCCCGTACTTGGACGACTGGCTCGTCAAGGCACCATCTTTCCAGAAAACTTCCCAAGCAGTTTCTACTTGCATCCATTTGTTCCGTTGCCTGGGCCTTCAGTTGAACGAACGCAAGTCAGTCCTTCTGCCCTCCAGAACTGCCAGATTCCTGGGGTCCGTGTTGGACACCAAGCAATGTACAGCTCGTCCCTCGGAGGAACGACAAAAAAAGTTGATGGTTTCAGCTCAACTACTCTGCCACAAACAATTCCTGTCGGTCCGCCAATACAAATCCCTTCTCGGATCGATGTCATCCTGCATACCATTGGTACCACATTGCAGGCTGCGAATGCGTCCTCTGCAGGAGGAGCTGGACAAGCAATGGCGCCAGGCAGAGGGGTCGTTCAACGACAGGGTGGTGGTGACACCAGCGATGAGAAAGGCGAGCGAATGGTGGCTTCTGAAAAGCAATATCTCCCAAGG
The DNA here is from genome assembly GCF_964261635.1 of Lissotriton helveticus. NCBI lineage: Eukaryota > Metazoa > Chordata > Amphibia > Caudata > Salamandridae > Lissotriton > Lissotriton helveticus. Next base: position 134,079,009 of record NC_136073.1, on the reverse strand, counting down.
TCTGACATTCAGGACTTCACCTTCACCCATGGTAGTGACCACAGACGCTTCATTGGAGGGCTGGGGTGCAGTTCTCCGAGAGCTTCAGGTCAGTGGCCACTGGAGTCCAGGACAGCGCCAGTGCCATATCAATTTCCTGGAGCTGACGGGCATTCGATTGGCCTTGCAAGCTTTTCTGCCCAGAGTTCGCAACCATTCAGTGCTGGTCCGGACGGACAATATGACGGCCATGCACTATGTCAACAAACAAGGGGGTACCAAATCGCAGACTTTGTCCGCAGAAGCTCAACGGATTTGGGATTTCGCGATTCTCAACAACATCACTCTGAGAGCCGAGCACCTGGCGGGAACTCTCAATGTCAAGGCGGATGCCTTGAGTCGACAGACAGAAGTGACTCACGAGTGGGAGTTGAATCAATCCATTCTAGACAGAGTGTTCTCGGTTTGGGGGACGCCAGCCATCGACCTCTTTGCTTCGCCGGAGAACGCCAAATGTCGGTTCTACGCAAGCAAAGTTCACCATTAGGGGTCCCTGGGGAACGCTCTTTCGATGGCTTGGTACAGCGCGTTCTTTTACGCTTTTCCTCCGATTCCCCTCATTCCTTGAGTTCTCAATAAATTGAAGGCGGAACCCTGCAAGATGATTCTAATTGCTCCAGCATGGCCCAGACAATTCTGGTACACAGAACTTCTGAGGCTCTCCCAAGCTCCTCCAATTCATTTGAAGCCCATTCCGTCCCTTTTGTCCAGGAGTCAGGGGCAGGTTTACCACCCGGACCTGAGATCCCTCCACTTGACGGCGTGGCTCCTGAACACAGAGAATTCAGTCATCTAACGCTCTCTCAGGAATGTAGAGAGGTCTTGGCTCAAGCCCGAGCACCAAGTACCAATAAGACTTACAAAGCAAAATGGAAGAGATTCTGCTTGTGGTGTCAACAGGAGGGTCTCCATCCTTACACTTCCCAACCTCATCAATTGTTGCCATATTTGCTATCTCTGGCCAAGTCTGGCTTGGCACATTCATCGGTCAAGGTACATCTGGCAGCCATATCAAGGTATCTGCGCAGTTCTTCAGGTCCTTCCTTATGGTCCTCTAGGGTTGTTAAACAATTCTTGAAGGAATTATTCCGGATGTATCCAACGGTCCGCCCTCCTCCAACAGTGTGGCAACTCAACCTTGTCTTGCCGCAACTCATGAAAGCTCCGTTTGAGCCTGTGCACAAGGCGGATTTAAAGTTCCTATCCTGGAAACTGGCCCTCCTTGGGGCTCTAACGTCAGCAAGACGAGTGGGTGAGCTTCAAGCACTCTCCATAGTGCATCCATTCCTGCAATTTAAAAGAGAGGGTCTTGTTCTTCGAACCAATCCCAAATTCATACCAAAGGTGCCATCTGAGTTCCACTTGAATGAACCCGTGATTCTGAAATCTTTCTTTCCGCACCCGTCTACACCTGCGGAACGCACAATCCATTCTTTGGACGTTCAGCGATGCTTAAAGTTTTACTTGGAGCGCAAACGTCCCTTTCGGAAGTCAACTCAGATGTTTGTGTCCTACAGCGCACCTCGTAAGGGGTTGCCTTTGACAAAGAGTGGCATTTCCCGCTGGATCTCCAGTGCAATTCAATTCTGTCATCAGGAAGGAGGCAAGCCACTGGACGGAAGAGTCCATGCACATTCCACGAGGTCAGTGGCATCGTCAGTGGCTCTCTTTTCGGGAGTGGCATTTAAGGACATATGCAGGGCAGCAACGTGGAGCAGTACTCATACCTTCATGAAACACTACTGCCTGGAGTCTGCAGGACGAGACGACGCGGCTGTTGGTCAAGCAGTTCTGCGGAATCTTTTTCATTGAGAGGTGAGCTTTCCCTACGATCCCTCCATCCTGGTGAGCACATTTTGTTTGTTTTACTATGCCATAAGTATTGTTTATATGGTTATGTGATGCCATGTATTTACAAAATGTGTTCTGGGTAATTTACTGCTAGCTACTCTGATACAAAGCATGGGAATCTATGAAAGTTCCAATACTGGGGCAAGAACACAAGTTACTTACCTGTAACTTTGGTTCCCCAGTATTGGTAACTTTCATAGATTCCCATGCGCCCGCCCGCCTCCCCTGGGAAAGCTCAGTCTTTTTACAGAGTTAGTGGCGGTTTGCACAACGGCTATGAAAATCTGAGGCTCTGAGCTCTCTCAGGAAGGTTCTAGAGGGTGAGGCTGTCCTGATTGGTCCTGGCAAAAGTTTGGTCTCTTTTTACAAAAAGAGGGTGATAGGATACAAAATGAGATGAGGCCTAGGCTTCTCTTTTGTTTCTATGGTTTTTATACTACCGAGGCTCCCATTCCGACGACGGGGAATGATACAAAGCATGGGAATCTATGAAAGTTACCAATACTGGGGAACCAAAGTTACAGGTAAGTAACTTGTTTTCATCTCCCCTGTACGTCCTCAAGCCATCTGTATGTGAAGCAAGAAAGAGTTAAGGAGCGGTCCATCTACACTTTCATAGGGAGGATGCTGCCGTGAGCTCCTCCCAGCTAATCACACAAACAGCAGTAAAGCAAGATAACTACACAGTTAGGGGGGACTGCATGGTTAGGTTTTTGAGGAATTTTTGAAACTGACCTCAGTGACCCATGATCAGAGCTCTGGCTAATGACTGCGTGCCTAATTATGATGAAGCAAGCTTCATGGCTCGTAGGGGCCCCACAACACGCTTTTCTTAGCTCAATTAAAGTATAAACCTCTGCCATGTATGAGTGGTAAAGGCTTGTTAATTTGGTTGCTTTTCCAATTCACGTCTGACAACAAGATGAAGGAACATTGGGGCATCAGAAGCTTTGGAAAGTAGCCACCAACCTCAGAGATAGAGAGAAAGAGGGAAAAGGCAGTATGAGGTGTGGAGAAAACAGCAGCAGGTACAAGGAGCTCAAATGAGATTAATGGCACCTAAATAGAGCACGTAAAGGAACAGTTACAAATCTAAGAAAAGGGAAAGAAAGACTAGGAAAAAAACACGGAAAGAGCCTGTAGATAAAATTCTCTTCCTGGGACAGCAGGCTAAGAGAAATTACACAGGGAGCAGTTAAGCTTGTAACACGGGGAGAATAGAAAAGAAAATGCAGTTTTATGAAGTGTGTTTGCCTAATCCAGCAAGCACTTTAGTTTTATTTTTCTATTTGCTTCTTTTATTGGTAAAGTAAGTTTCAAGTGCATGAATGGTATGACTGAGAGAGCCAGGGTATAATAATTTGAAGTGTTTGCACCAGCGCTAATGTAGGACGAGAGTTATTTATTTATTTATTTATTTATATTCTTATAAAGCGCCAGACTAGACCCCCGAAGGGGTATCTCCGCGCTATTGCTGTAACTGGAGAGTGTTCTGATTCTGATTGTGTGTCCAGAAAGGAAATATAGGCTACAAGGCATTATTTACCCGGATATGTTTTTAAAATTTTCCGGAAAGTCAAGTGACTGGAGAGAGATCTTAGTTCTGGGGGCAGAGAATTCCACAGTGCTGGTCCGGCATAGGCTAGTGCACGGCCGCCTTGTCTGGTCTTTTTTATTCTGGGTATATGCAGTAACTGCTGGTGACTAGAGCGCAAAAGGCGCCCTGGGATGTAAGGCTGAAAGATTTCGGTCATGTATTTTGGGCCCTCCCCTATCATACTCTTGTGAATAGTACATAGGGTTTTAAATTGGACTCGTTTCCTCACTGGCAGCCAGTGGAGTCTCATCAGCAGGGGACAGGAGGGAGTCCTTGGTGGAACATTCAGGATAATCCTTGCTGCTGTGTTTTGGATTACCTGTAGTTTACCAAGTTGCTCCTCGTTAGCTCCGAGGAGCAAACCATTGCAGTAATCCACCCTGCTGATGACAAGAGCCTGTACAAGCGTCTTTCTGTGATGGTCCGGTATGTAGGGGAAGACTCGCCTTAACATCCCAATAGCCCGAAAGCAGGTACCAGCAACTTGATTTACGTGGTCTTTGAATGTAAGTTGCTGATCAAAGAGCACTCCCAAATTCCTGACTGTACTCTTGGGGATGGGGACAGGGCCTAGCTCTAAGGGCCACCAATCGGATGCCCAGTGTGTTGCCGCTTGCCCAAAACACATGACCTCCGTTTTCCCCACATTACACTGCAGACAGTTTGATGACATCCATTCTGCAATGGCTCTCATGCCATCTGCAAAAGATCTTTTTATTGCAGGTGTAAGGTTTTTGAAGGGAAAAAGGAGTTGGGTGTCATCGGCATACGACACCGGGGTGAACCCGAAAGATCTTGCTAAGGGGGCCACATACACATTAAAGAGTGTAGGACTTAGGCACGAACCTTGTGGCACTCCCTTATTGAGCTCCCTAAGAGTGGATTTGTGGGAGCCCAGCCTAACTTCTTGGAAACGACCAGTCAGAAAGCTCTCCATCCATGCCAGAGCCTCTCCCTCCACACCCACCTCACCTAGGCGGTTGAGAAGCACCGTGTGAGACACCGTATCAAAAGCGGCGGAAAGGTCCAACAGCACCAGAATCATTGAGCTGCCATCATCCAGTGCCATTTTGATGTTATTGGTCACTGTCTGAAGGGCTGATTCTGTGCTTTGGCCTGAACCCAGATTGTGAATAGTCCAGGCCATCCGTCGCTTCAAGATGGAGAGAGATAGGTGTTCACGTGCCTCTCCGTAACCTTACCCAGGTAGGGTAGGAGGGAGATAGGTCGTAAATTGGAGAGGTCTGTCCATGGGGAAGATGCTTTTTTTCTAATCGGGTTCACAACCGCCCTCTTCCAATCTGCTGGGACCTGACCTTTTGTTAGGGAGATGTTAATCACATCCAATATGGGAGGTCCCAGGAGGGAGATATAGCATATATGAAAGGGGTAGCGATAATAAATATGTGAAAGGGCAATAGTGACACCAAAATAAGCCACCTATTTATAAAACTGACATGGAAGAAATTCAAAAGGTTAACTTCTGAAATTGTAGCCGATGTTAAAAAGTTTCTCGTTGTTGGCAGGATTCGAACCTGCGCGTGGGGACCCCAATGGATATCTAGTCCATCGCCTTAACCACTCGGCCACAACTGACTGTAAGTTTTGTGCAAATAATCTGTATGAAAGTTTTCAAGGTGTCCCACAGCAAATTCCTGATATTCTGCAATGCACTTTTTAAAAATAATGTTTTTTTCAACAGGCACATTCTCTCCTAAAAACAAAAATAAGGCTACATCTTATAATCATGTGTGTTTAAATAATTTGTCGTTAGATCGTTTAAATATTTTAAAGGATCTGTTTTTAATAGACATTTTACAAAAACAACTGGTACATTTGGTAATTCTGTAAAAGAAAAACCCAACTGCTGTGACATTGCCAACCACAATGCCGTGACTCGGACTCGAACCGAAGTTTCTGCGGCCACTACGCAGAGTACTAACCACTATACGATCACAGCTAGCTACTTGGGCTCAATAACATATAGTGACATGGAGAATTTATAATTCGAAACACTCAGGGAACTCCTGTGATAGGCTGAATGTGTTCATTGCTTCCTCATTCCTTATACAAAGGCTTTGTCTCCTCAGTGGTTGATAGGCTGAAACCGTTTCCTGGCCACCTGCTTGTGAACTGCCAGAAGTCAAAGATCACACATACACTTGTGGCCCTGTGATGGGACACCAATGCAGAGAAACACACCAGGCGCAGATCTTCTATTCTGTCTATTAGACCTGCATCTCCCCTGCACCTCCTCAAGCCATCTGTATGTGAAGCAAGAAAAAGTTAAGGAGCGGTCCATTTACACTTTTATAGGGAGGATGCTGCCGCGAGCTCCTCCAGCTAATGACACAAACAGCAGTAAAGCAAGATAACTACACAGTTAGGGGGACTGCATGGTTAGGTTTTTGAGGAATTATTGAAACTGACCTCAGTGACCCATGATCAGAGCTGTGGCTAATGACTGCGTGCCTAATTATGATGAAGCAAGCACCATGGCTCGTAGGGGCCCCACAACACGCTTTTCTTAGCTCATTGAATTAAAGTATAAACCTCTGCCATGTATGAGTGGTAAAGGCTTGTTAATTTGGTTGCTTTTCCAATTCACGTCTGACAACAAGATGAAGGAACATTGGGGCATCAGAAGCTTTGGAAAGTAGCCACCAACCTCAGAGAAAGAGAGAAAGAGGGAAAGGGCAGTATGAGTTGTGGAGAAAACAGCAGCAGGTACAAGGAGCTCAAATGAGATTAATGACGCCTAAATAGAGCACATAAAGGAACATTTACACATCTAAGAAAAGGGAAAGAAAGACTAGGAAAAAAACACGGAAAGAGCCTGTAGATAAAATTCTCTTCCTGGGACAGCAGGCTAAGAGAAATTACACAGGGAGCAGTTAAGCTTGTAACACGGGGAGAATAGAAAAGAAAATGCAGTTTTATGAAGTGTTTGCCTAATCCAGCAAGCACTTTTGTTTTATTTTTCTATTTGCTTCTTTTATTGGTAAAGTAAGTTTCAAGTGCATGAATGGTATGACTGAGAGAGCCAGGGTATAATAATTTGAAGTGTTTGCACCTGCGCTAATGTAGGACGAGAGTTATAGCAAAGATATGAAAGGGGTAGCGATAATAAATATGTGAAAGGGCAATATTGACACCAAAATAAGCCACCTATTTATAAAACTGACATGGAAGAAATTCTAAAGGTTAACTTCTGAAATTGTAGCCAATGTTAAAAAGTTTCTCGTTGTTGGCAGGATTCGAAACTGCGCGGGGAGACCCCAATTGATTTCTAGTCCATCGCCTTAACCACTCGGCCACAACAACTGACTGTAAATTTTGTGCAAATAATCTGTATGAAAGTTTTCAAGGTGTCCCACAGCCAATTCCTGGTATTCTGCAATGCACTTTTTAAAAATAATGTTTTTTTCAGCAGGCACATTCTCTCCTAAAAACAAAAATTGCATGAGTATATCTCTAGTTTGGAAAAGGATAGGCTTTCATGCATACTCTCATGTGGCACTCAAGTTTTTGGGACCCTATTGCACTCTGTTTTCGTGCTGCTTTTAGTCTATGGCCCATATTACAGAAGTCTACCATCTTTGAGTATTTGAGGCTCCTTTGTAAGTGCTTTATCTTTTTTACTTGAAGAGCTATATAATAAAGGGGTCAGGGAAAGATTGCATTTATGGAAGATAAAAGAAGGCACACTTGTCTCACCAAATGCCGTAGAGAAACCTGATGTTTTATTCATGTTATCCTTAGTTTGTTTTTGTTAGACATTGCATTCTTAAGGTGGCCTCAACCCTACCTTATTGCTTTTCACCTACGCATTTTGCTGTATCTTTTTGTTGGCCTTAGGACTCTGATCACTTTATCGCTACTAATCAGTGCTGAAGTGCACGTGCTTCTTCCCTAATCATGTGTGTAATTGGAGTATACCTGACTGACAGATTTAATTGACTTGAAAGCCCCTTGTAAAGTGGTATACCATATACCCAGGAACTGATTGTGCCGCCCAAAAAAGTAGCATTTCAAACCTGTCTCAAGCCTGCTACTGCAGTGCCTGTGCTGCAGTGTACTGCCACTTCGACTTGCCATTTAAAACTACTTGCCAAGCCTTAAACTCCAATTTTATTACATATAATTAACCCCTAAGGTAGGCCCTAGGTAGTCCTAGGGGCATCATGCTATGTAAGTAAAAGGTAAGACATGTACTCTGGTAGTTTGCATGTCCTGGTAGTACCAAACAGTCTATTACATTTTTCACTACAGTGAGGTCTGCCCCTCTCATAGGTTAGCATTGGGTATTCCCTTATACTTTTTGGGGGGTAATTCCATATCAGAGAGGAGAAGCTTTATTTATTTATTGATAAATCCTATTTACTGGTGAGGTTGGATTTAACTTTACTATTTTATAAATGCCATTTTTAGAGAGTGAGCATTTCTCTGCACTTACTGCTCTATTTGCCTGAAAACCTGTCTCCAATTGACGTCTGGATTGGGCTGCGAGACAGCTACATTTGTGCATTCCCTCTAGACATCCACAACACAGGTCACTCAACTGCAACTGCATTCATCTGCATTCTGATTGGCATGGGGGAGAGCTCCATTCCCCCACCGCAAATAGGTTCAAGAACGATAATTTATGTCAGTAGGTACAATATAGCTACATCTTATAATCATGTGTGTTTAAATAATTTGTCGTTAGATCGTTTAAATATTTTAAAGGATCTGTTTTTAATAGACATTTTACAAAAACAACTGGTACATTTGGTAATTCTGTAAAAGCAAAACCTAACTGCCGTGACATTGCCAACCACAATGCCGTGACTCGGATTCGAACCGAGGTTGCTGCGGCCACAACGCAGAGTACTAACCACTATACGATCACGGCGAGCTACTTGGGCTCAATAACATACAGTGACATGGAGAATTTATAATTCGGAACACTCAGGGAACTCCTGTGATAGGCTGAATGTGTTCATTGCTTCCTCATTCCTTATACAAAGGCTTTGTCTCCTCAGTGGTTGATAGGCTGAAACTGTTTCCTGGCCGCCTGCTTGTGAACTGCCAGGAGTCAAAGATCACACATATACTTGTGGGCCTGTGATGGGACCCCAATGCAGAGAAACACACCTGGCGCAGATCTTCTATTCTGTCTAGTAGACCTGCATCTCCCCTGTACCTCCTCAAAACATCTGTATGTGAAGCAAGAAAGAGTTAAGGAGCGGTCCATCTACACTTTTATAGGGAGGATGCTGCCGTGAGCTCCTCCCAGCTAATCACACAAACAGCAGTAAAGCAAGATAACTACACAGTTAGGGGGGACTGCATGGTTAGGTTTTTGAGGAATTATTGAAACTGACCTCAGTGACCCATGATCAGAGCTGTGGCTAATGAATGCGTGCCTAATTATGATGAAGCAAGCACCATGGCTCGTAGGGGCCCCACAACACGCTTTTCTTAGCTCAATTAAAGTATAAACCTCTGCCATGTATGAGTGGTAAAGGCTTGTTAATTTGGTTGCTTTTCCAATTCACATCTGACAACAAGATGAAGGAACATTGGGGCATCAGAAGCTTTGGAAAGTAGCCACCAACCTCAGAGAAAGAGAGAAAGAGGGAAAAGGCAGTATGAGGTGTGGAGAAAACAGCAGCAGGTACAATGAGCTCAAATGAGATTAATGGCGCCTAAATAGAGCACGTAAAGGAACAGTTACAAATCTAAGAAAAGGGAAAGAAAGACTAGGAAAAAAACACGGAAAGAGCCTGTAGATCAAATTCTCTTCCTGGGACAGCAGGCTGAGAGAAATTACACAGGGAGCAGTTAAGCTTGTAACACGGGGAGAATAGAAAAGAAAATGCAGTTTTATGAAGTGTGTTTGCCTAATCCAGCAAGCACTTTTGTTTTATTTTTCTATTTGCTTCTTTTATTGGTAAAGTAAGTTTCAAGTGCATGAATGGTATGACTGAGAGAGCCAGGGTATAATAATTTGAAGTGTTTGCACCAGCGCTAATGTAGGACGAGAGATATAGCAAAGATATGAAAGGGGTAGCGATAATAAATATATGAAAGGGCAATAGTGACACCAAAATAAGCCACCTATTTATAAAACTGACATGGAAGAAATTCAAAAGGTTAACTTCTGAAATTGTAGCCGATGTTAAAAAGTTTCTCGTTGTTGGCAGGATTCGAACCTGCGCCGGGGGACCCCAGTGGATTTCTAGTCCATCGCCTTAACCACTCGGCCACAACAACTGACTATAAGTTTTGTGCAAATAATCTGTATGAAAGTTTTCAAGGTGTCCCACAGCCAATTCCTGATATTCTGCAATGCACTTTTTAAAAATAATGTTTTTTTCAGCAGGCACATTCTCTCCTAAAAACAAAAATAAGGCTACATATTATAATCATGTGTGTTTAAATAATTTGTCGTTAGATCGTTTAAATATTTTAAAGGATCTGTTTTTAATAGACATTTTACAAAAACAACTGGTACATTTGGTAATTCTGTAAAAGAAAAACCCAACTGCCGTGACATTGCCAACCACAATGCCGTGACTCGGATTCGAACCGAGGTTGCTGCGGCCACAATGCAGAGTACTAACCACTATACCTTCACGGCGAGCTACTTGGGCTCAATACCATACAGTGACATGGAGAATTTATAATTCGAAACACTCAGGGAACTCCTATGATAGTCTGAATGTGTTCATTGCTTCCTCATTCCTTATACAAAGGCTTTGTCTCCTCAGTGGTTGATAGGCTGAAACCGTTTCCTGGCCGCCTGCTTGCGAACTGCCAGAAGTCAAAGATCACACATACACTTGTGGGCCTGTGATGGGACACCAATGCAGAGAAACACACCTGGCGCAGATCTTCTATTCTGTCGATTAGACCTGCATCTCCCCTGTACCTCCTCAAGCCATCTGTATGTGAAGCAAGAAAAAGTTAAGGAGCGGTCCATCTACACTTTTATAGGGAGGATGCTGCCGTGAGCTCCTCCCAGCTAATCACACAAACAGCAGTAAAGCAAGATAACTACACAGTTAGGGGGGACTGCATGGTTAGGTTTTTGAGGAATTATTGAAACTGACCTCAGTGACCCATGATCAGAGCTGTGGCTAATGACTGCCTCCCCAATTATGATGAAGCAAGCACCATGGCTCGTAGGGGCCCCACAACACGCTTTTCTTAGCTCATTGAATTAAAGTATAAACCTCTGCCATGTATGAGTGGTAAAGGCTTGTTAATTTGGTTGCTTTTCCAATTCACGTCTGACAACAAGATGAAGGAACATTGGGGCATCAGAAGCTTTGGAAAGTAGCCACCAACCTCAGAGAAAGAGAGAAAGAGGGAAAAGGCAGTATGAGGTGTGGAGAAAACAGCAGCAGGTACAAGGAGCTCAAACGAGATTAATGGTGCCTAAATAGAGCACATAAAGGAACAGTTAGAAATCTAAGAAAAGGGAAAGAAAGACTAAGAAAAAAAAACGGAAAGAGCCTGTAGATAAAATTCTCTTCCTGGGACAGCAGGCTAAGAGAAATTACACAGGGAGCAGTTAAGCTTGTAACACGGGGAGAATAGAAAAGAAAATGCAGTTTTATGAAGTGTGTTTGCCTAATCCAGCAAGCACTTTTGTTTTATTTTTCTATTTGCTTCTTTTATTGGTAAAGTAAGTTTCAAGTGCATGAATGGTATGACTGAGAGAGCCAGGGTATAATAATTTGAAGTGTTTGCACCAGCGCTAATGTAGGACGAGAGTTATAGCAAAGATATGAAATTGGTAGAGAGAATAAATATGTGAAAGGGCAATAGTGACACCAAAATAAGCCACCTATTTATAAAACTGACATGGAAGAAATTCTAAAGGTTAACTTCTGAAATTGTAGCCGATGTTAAAAAGGTTCTCGTTGTTGGCAGGATTCGAACCTGCGCGGGGAGGCCCCAATGGATTTCTAGTCCATCGCCTTAACCACTCGGCCACAACAACTGACTGTAAGTTGTGTGCAAATAATCTGTATGAAAGTTTTCAAGGTGTCCCACAGCAAATTCCTGGTATTCTGCAATGCACTTTTTAAAAATAATGTTTTTTTCAGCAGGCACATTCTCTCCTAAAAACAAAAATTGCATGAGTATATCTCTAGTTTGGAAAAGGATAGGCTTTCATGCATACTCTCATGTGGCACTCAAGTTTTTGGGACCCTATTGCACTCTGTTTTCGTGCTGCTTTTAGTCTATGGCCCATATTACAGAAGTCTACCATCTTTGAGTATTTGAGGCTCCTTTGTAAGTGCTTTATCTTTTTTACTTGAAGAGCTATATAATAAAAGGGTCAGGGAAAGATTGCATTTATGGAAGATAAAAGAAGGCACACTTGTCTCACCAAATGCCGTAGAGAAACCTGATGTTTTACTCATGTTATCCTTAGTTTGTTTTTGTTAGACCTTGCATTCTTAAGGTGGCCTCAACCCTACCTTATTGCTTTTTACCTACGCATTTTGCTGTATCTTTTTGTTGGCCTTAGGACTCTGATCACTTTATCGCTACTAATCAGTGCTGAAGTGCACGTGTTTCTTCCCTAATCATGTGTGTAATTGGAGTATACCTGACTGACAGATTTAATTGACTTGAAAGCCCCTTGTAAAGTGGTATACCATATACCCAGGAACTGATTGTGCCGCCCAAAAAAGTAGCATTTCAAACCTGTCTCAAGCCTGCTACTGCAGTGCCTGTGCTGCAGTGTACTGCCACTTCAACTTGCCATTTAAAACTACTTGCCAAGCCTTAAACTCCAATTTTATTACATATAATTAACCCCTAAGGTAGGCCCTAGGTAGTCCTAGGGGCAACATGCTATGTAAGTAAAAGGTAAGACATGTACTCTGGTAGTTTGCATGTCCTGGTAGTACCAAACAGTCTATTACATTTTTCACTACAGTGAGGTCTGCCCCTCTCATAGGTTAGCATTGGGTATTCCCTTATACTTTTTGGGGGGTAATTCCATATCAGAGAGGAGAAGCTTTATTTATTTATTGATAAATCCTATTTACTGGTGAGGTTGGATTTAACTTTACTATTTTATAAATGCCATTTTTAGAGAGTGAGCATTTCTCTGCACTTACTGCTCTATTTGCCTGAAAACCTGTCTCCAATTGACGTCTGGATTGGGCTGCGAGACAGCTACATTTGTGCATTCCCTCTAGACATCCACAACACAGGTCACTCAACTGCAACTGCATTCTGATTGGCATGGGGGAGAGCTCCGTTCCCCCCACCGCAAATAGGTTCAAGAACGATAATTTATGTCAGTAGGTACAATATAGCTACATCTTATAATCATGTGTGTTTAAATAATTTGTCGTTAGATCGTTTAAATATTTTAAAGGATCTGTTTTTAATAGACATTTTACAAAAACAACTAGTACATTTGGTAATTCTGTAAAAGAAAAACCCAACTGCCGTGACATTGCCAACCACAATGCCGTTACTCGGATTCGAACCTAGGTTGCTGCGGCCACAACGCAGAGTACTAACCACTATACGATCACGGCGAGCTACTTGGGCTCATTAACATACAGTGACATGGAGAATTTATAATTCGGAACACTCAGGGAACTCCTGTGATAGGCTGAATGTGTTCATTGCTTCCTCATTCCTTATACAAAGGCTTTGTCTCCTCAGTGGTTGATAGGCTGAAACCGTTTCCTGGCCGCCTGCTTGTGAACTGCCAGAAGTCAAAGATCACACATACACTTGTGGGCCTGTGATGGGACACCAATGCAGAGAAACACACCTGGCACAGATCTTCTATTCTGTCTATTAGATCTGCATCTCCCCTGTACCTCCTCAAGCCATCTGTATGTGAAGCAAGAAAAAGTTATGGAGCGGTCCATCTACACTTTTATAGGGAGGATGCTGCAGTGAGCACCTCCCAGCTAATCACACAAACAGCAGTAAAGCAAGATAACTACACAGTTAGGGGGGACTGCATGGTTAGGTTTTTGAGGAATTATTGAAACTGACCTCAGTGACCCATGATCAGAGCTGTGGCTAATGACTGCGTGCCTAATTATGATGAAGCAAGCACCACGGCTCGTAGGGGCCCCACAACACGCTTTTCTTACCTCATTGAATTAAAGTATAAACCTCTGCCATGTATGAGTGGTAAAGGCTTGTTAATTTGGTTGCTTTTCCAATTCACGTCTGACAACAAGATGAAGGAACATTGGGGCATCAGAAGCTTTGGAAAGTAGCCACCAACCTCAGAGAAAGAGAGAAAGAGGGAAAAGGCAGTATGAGGTGTGGAGAAAACAGCAGCAGGTACAAGGAGCTCAAATTAGATTAATGGCGCCTAAATAGAGCACGTAAAGGAACAGTTACAAATCTAAGAAAAGGGAAAGAAAGACTAGGAAAAAAACACGGAAAGAGCCTGTAGATAAAATTCTCTTCCTGGGACAGCAGGCTAAGAGAAATTACACAGGGAGCAGTTAAGCTTGTAACACGGGGAGAATAGAAAAGAAAATGCAGTTTTATGAAGTGTGTTTGCCTAATCCAGCAAGCACTTTTGTTTTATTTTTCTATTTGCTTCTTTTATTGGTAAAGTAAATTTCAAGTGCATGAATGGTATGACTGAGAGAGCCAGGGTATAATAATTTGAAGTGTTTGCACCAGCGCTAATGTAGGACGAGAGTTATAGCAACGATATGAAAGGGGTAGCGATAATAAATATGTGAAAGGGCAATAGTGACACCAAAATAAGCCACCTATTTATAAAACTGACATGCAAGAAATTCTAAAGGTTAACTTCTGAAATTGTAGCCGATGTTAAAAAGTTTCTCGTTGTTGGCAGGATTCGAACATGCGCGGGTAGACCCCAATGTATTTCTAGTCCATCGCCTTAAACACTCGGCCACAACAACTGACTGTAAGTATTGTGCAAATAATCTGTATGAAAGTTTTCAAGGTATCCCACAGCAAGTTCCTGATATTCTGCAATGCACTTTTTAAAAATAATGTTTTTTTCAGCAGGCACATTCTCTCCTAATAACAAAAATTGCATGAGTATATCTCTAGTTTGGAAAATGATAGGCTTTCATGCATACTCTCATGTGGCACTCAAGTTTTTGGGACCCTATTGCACTCTGTTTTTGTGCTGCTTTTAGTCTATGGCCCATATTACAGAAGTCTACCATCTTTGAGTATTTGAGGCTCCTTTGTAAGTGCTTTATCTTTTTTACTTGAAGAGCTATATAATAAAGGGGTCCGGGAAAGATTGCATTTATGGAAGATAAAAGAAGGCACACTTGTCTCACCAAATGCCGTAGAGAAACCTGATGTTTTACTCATGTTATCCTTAGTTCGTTTTTGTTAGACCTTGCATTCTTAAGGTGGTCTCAACCCTACCTTATTGCTTTTCACCTCCGCATTTTGCTGTATCTTTTTGTTGGCCTTAGGACTCTGATCACTTTATCGCTACTAATCAGTGCTGAAGTGCACGTGCTTCTTCCCTAATCATGTGTGTAATTGGAGTATACCTGACTGACAGATTTAATTTACTTGAAAGCCCCTTGTAAAGTGGTATACCATATACCCAGGGACTGATAGTGCCGCCCAAAGAAGTAGCATTTCAAACCTGTCTCAAGCCTGCTACTGCAGTGCCTGTGCTGCAGTGTACTGCCACTTCGACTTGCCATTTAAAACTACTTGCCAAGCCTTAAACTCCAATTTTATTACATATAATTAACCCCTAAGGTAGGCCCTAGGTAGTCCTAGGGGCATCATGCTATATAAGTAAAAGGTAAGACATGTACTGTGGTAGTTTGCATGTCCTGGTAGTACAAAACAGTCTATTACATTTTTTACTACTGTGAGGTCTGCCCCTCTCATAGGTTAGCATTGGGTATTCCCTTATACTTTTTGGGGGGTAATTCCATATCAGAGAGGAGAAGCTTTATTTATTTATTGATAAATCCTATTTACTGGTGAGGTTGGATTTAACTTTACTATTTTATAAATGCCATTTTTAGAGAGTGAGCATTTCTCTGCACTTACTGCTCTATTTGCCTGAAAACCTGTCTCCAATTGACGTCTGGATTAGGCTGCGAGACAGCTACATTTGTGCATTCCCTCTAGACAGCCACAACACAGGTCACTCAACTGCAACTGCATTCATCTGCATTCTGATTGGCATGGGGGAGAGCTCCATTCCCCCCACCGCAAATAGGTTCAAGAACGATAATTTATGTCAGTAGGTACAATATAGCTACATCTTATAATCATGTGTGTTTAAATAATTTGTCGTTAGATCGTTTAAATATTTTAAAGGATCTGTTTTTAATAGACATTTTACAAAAACAACTGGTACATTTGGTAATTCTGTAACAGAAAAACCCAACTGCCGTGACATTGCCAACCACAATGCCGTGACTCGGATACGAACCGAGGTTGCTGCGGCCACAACGCAGAGTACTAACCACTATACGATCACGGCGAGCTACTTGGGCTCAATAACATACAGTGACATGGAGAATTTATAATTCGGAACACTCAGGGAACTCCTGTGATAGGCTGAATGTGTTCATTGCTTCCTCATTCCTTATACAAAGGCTTTGTCTCCTCAGTGGTTAATAGGCTGAAACCGTTTCCTGGCCGCCTGCTTGTGAACTGCCAGGAGTCAAAGATCACACATACACTTGTGGGCCTGTGATGGGACACCAATTCAGAGAAACACACCTGGCGCAGATCTTCTATTCTGTCTAGTAGAACTGCATCTCCCCTGTACCTCCTCAAGCCATCTGTATGTGAAGCAAGAAAGAGTTAAGGAGCGGTCCATCTACACTTTTATAGGGAGGATGCTGCCGTGAGCTCCTCCCAGCTAATCACCCTCACCAAAATGGAAGCTCTTCATTTAGTGTGATTTCAGTGTTTACAGTGGTATTCATTTACCATTAAAACATAGTATTCATTTAGTATGCATGAAGACTAAGTAGTATGCCCACAAGCCGAAATATGCTAATGAGGGAATACTAGTTCTACTCAACTACCCTTCAAATACATGATGAACACTTCAATTGATTGCTAAAAGAAGACTAGTAGTATTCTAGAAGAATAGTATTTGAAGCTTAGTAGTATTCTGTTAGTGTTTATTTGCAGCTCTTGTGCTATTTCAAGAGCAAAATGAAGGCTAGTCTCATTGATTGTGACCACTATTTGAAGACTAGTGGTATTCTTTGTGAGCAATATCTGAATACTAACGGACCACTATTTGAAGACTAGTGGTATTCTTTGTGAGCAATATATGAATACTAACGGACCACTATTTGAAGACTAGTGGTATTCTTTGTGAGCAATATCTGAATACTAACAGACCACTATTTGAAGACTAGTGGTATTCTTTGCGAGCAATATCTGAATACTAACGGCAATGATTGTGAAGCCTCAAGTAAGACTAGCAGAATTTAATGTGAATGTTAATTGAACACTATTGTGCTATTTCAAGGGCAAAATTAAGGCTAGTCTCATTTATTGTGACCGCTAATTGAAGATTAGTGGTAGATTTGTGAGCAATATCTGAAGACTAATTGCAATGACCGTCAAGTACCTTTCTAACAATCATTCTTACCTTGAAAAGTTCTAATTTTTCAGACCAGTAGCAGGGCAATCTGACAAATAGCTGTAATAATTGACTAGGAGATATAAGTGATTTACTAATGTTAAAAAGTATTTTGTAAATAGGCACATAACATTGTGTATTCAACTTCTTAAGCATTAACAGACAGGCGTGTGTGGTTGAGTTTCACTAACCATACACCATATTATGGCATATTGAGTGGTGAATATCATAACTTTATTACACAGATACCACAGTTTAGTTCTAGTTTGACCAGAGTTTTCATAGGAAAAACATGTATTTCCTTTCTTTAATAGCCTTGGTACTATTTCATTAAAAAGATTGAAGAAAAAAAAACAATCACTTTGGCTTCATCACAGAAAGTTATTCAGAAATTATACCAAAATTGATCTGGAAAATGTTAGAACTTTATAGAGAAAACCTGTTTTTGGTTATTTGGTGTAAATCTCTTAAGCCATTTTTTAGAAATTAGCATCCAAATGGAGATCATGATGAGCTGCTCTCCTGTCTTCGTGGACTAATGCATCCACTGTAGGAGTCTATACATGACCTCACTGCAACGGGTTCAAATCCCAATCCACTCAGCCTTTTATCCTGAGGTTGATAAAATAAGTACCATGGAGTTGGGTAAAAACATCTATTAATCAGCAACAAGATACATTTTCACTGAATGTGTGCATTAGAAATGTACATGTTAAGGTAAACACCAGTTAAAACTTAAAAATAACTGAGCCATTGGTGCCAAATAATCTGCTATTGGCCAATTCAAAGTGGAAGGGTGGACCCCGATTGGCTGGCCATGAAAATGTTGGGTCAGCCATCTCAATCCTCTAGTCCTGAAGGAGGGAAAAAATCACAATGGCCACATAGGGGTCAGGATAGGCATGCCTTTGCGACACCCCACTTTAATTGAAAACAGGTAAAAACTGAAAAATAAGAAGATTGGGTCGCAGGTACCCCGGTATCAGTGCCTGGTACTAGGGTACCAAGCACAGTAGCCACTGTGGTACCAATAAAACATGAAAAAATTAAATACAAAACCCTACGGACAATCACCACTTTGCACATGCGAAAGACAGCCACCATCATATGGTATTTACAACAAGGGGTGGTGATGGACAGAGTCTCTGAATTAAGCAGAGTACTCTCACCCACTCTCACCCAAGAGATCAGGGCTAGATCCAACACCGTTTTTTAGCTCATTGCACCATCCCAGTTTCAGAACCTGGCTGTATGCAAATTAGTCTGTCCCTGGCCCAGTGCATCATGGGAACAGGGCAGACCAGACTACAAAAGCCAATTCTTACACTGGGAAGGAAACAAGCTTCCGGGGACCGGTTTCTGGCATTACAGCCGTCTTCGGCCCGGCTTGCTTGAATCCTGATGGTGCAATGAGCAAGGGACTCACATCTGAGTATACCCTTCCACGGTTAAGGTGGACAAAATTATTTACAACAAGGGGTGGTGATGGACAGAGTCTCTGAATTAAGCAGAGTACTCTCACCCAGTCAAGAGATCAGGGCTAGATCCAACACCGTTTTTTAGCTCATTGCACCATCCCAGTTTCAGAACCTGGCTGTATGCAAATTAGTCTGTCCCTGGCCCAGTGCATCATGGGAACAGGGCAGACCAGACTACAAAAGCCAATTCTTACACTGGGAAGGAAACAAGCTTCCGGGGACCGGTTTCTGGCATTACAGCCGTCTTCGGCCCGGCTTGCTTGAATCCTGATGGTGCAATGAGCAAGGGACTCACATCTGAGTATACCCTTCCACGCTTAAGGTGGACAAAATTATTTACAACAAGGGGTGGTGATGGACAGAGTCTCTGAATTAAGCAGAGTACTCTCACCCAGTCAAGAGATCAGGGCTAGATCCAACACCGTTTTTTAGCTCATTGCACCATCCCAGTTTCAGAACCTGGCTGTATGCAAATTAGTCTGTCCCTGGCCCAGTGCATCATGGGAACAGGGCAGACCAGACTACAAAAGCCAATTCTTACACTGGGAAGGAAACAAGCTTCCGGGGACCGGTTTCTGGCATTACAGCCGTCTTCGGCCCGGCTTGCTTGAATCCTGATGGTGCAATGAGCAAGGGACTCACATCTGAGTATACCCTTCCACGCTTAAGGTGGACAAAATTATTTACAACAAGGGGTGGTGATGGACAGAGTCTCTGAATTAAGCAGAGTACTCTCACCCAGTCAAGAGATCAGGGCTAGATCCAACACCGTTTTTTAGCTCATTGCACCATCCCAGTTTCAGAACCTGGCTGTATGCAAATTAGTCAAATTAGTCTGTCCCTGGCCCAGTGCATCATGGGAACAGGGCAGACCAGACTACAAAAGCCAATTCTTACACTGGGAAGGAAACAAGCTTCCGGGGACCGGTTTCTGGCATTACAGCCGTCTTCGGCCCGGCTTGCTTGAATCCTGATGGTGCAATGAGCAAGGGACTCACATCTGAGTATACCCTTCCACGCTTAAGGTGGACAAAATTATTTACAACAAGGGGTGGTGATGGACAGAGTCTCTGAATTAAGCAGAGTACTCTCACCCAGTCAAGAGATCAGGGCTAGATCCAACACCGTTTTTTAGCTCATTGCACCATCCCAGTTTCAGAACCTGGCTGTATGCAAATTAGTCTGTCCCTGGCCCAGTGCATCATGGGAACAGGGCAGACCAGACTACAAAAGCCAATTCTTACACTGGGAAGGAAACAAGCTTCCGGGGACCGGTTTCTGGCATTACAGCCGTCTTCGGCCCGGCTTGCTTGAATCCTGATGGTGCAATGAGCAAGGGACTCACATCTGAGTATACCCTTCCACGCTTAAGGTGGACACAATTATTTACAACAAGGGGTGGTGATGGACAGAGTCTCTGAATTAAGCAGAGTACTCTCACCCAGTCAAGAGATCAGGGCTAGATCCAACACCGTTTTTTAGCTCATTGCACCATCCCAGTTTCAGAACCTGGCTGTATGCAAATTAGTCTGTCCCTGGCCCAGTGCATCATGGGAACAGGGCAGACCAGACTACAAAAGCCAATTCTTACACTGGGAAGGAAACAAGCTTCCGGGGACCGGTTTCTGGCATTACAGCCGTCTTCGGCCCGGCTTGCTTGAATCCTGATGGTGCAATGAGCAAGGGACTCACATCTGAGTATACCCTTCCACGCTTAAGGTGGACAAAATTATTTACAACAAGGGGTGGTGATGGACTGGGTAAGAGTGGTCTGCTTAATTCAGACACTCTGTTCATCACCACCCCCTTTTCTGAATCGTTTTTGGCCACTATAGGTGTGGCAGGGTATACTCAGACATGAGTCCCTTTCTCACTGCTCCATCAGGATTCAAGCAAGCCGGGCCGAAGAGGCTGAAATGCCAGAAACCGGTCCCCGGTAGCTTGTCTCCTTTCTGGTGAAGAATTGGCTTGGTAGTTTGGTCTGCCCTGTTCCCATGATGCACTGGGCCAGGGACAGACTAATTTGCATATAGCCAGGTTCTGAGCTGGGATGGGGCAGTGAGATAAATAACGGTGATGGATCAAGCCCTGATCTTTGGACTGGGTAAGAGTGGTCTGCTTAATTCAGACACTCTGTTCATCACCACCCCCTTTTCTGAATCGTTTTTGGCCACTATAGGTGTGGCAGGGTATACTCAGACATGAGTCCCTTTCTCACTGCTCCATCAGGATTAAAGCAAGCCGGGCCGAAGAGGCTGAAATGCCAGAAACCGGTCCCCGGTAGCTTGTCTCCTTTCTGGTGAAGAATTGGCTTGGTAGTTTGGTCTGCCCTGTTCCCATGATGCACTGGGCCAGGGACAGACTAATTTGCATATAGCCAGGTTCTGAGCTGGGATGGGGCAGTGAGATAAATAACGGTGATGGATCAAGCCCTGATCTTTGGACTGGGTAAGAGTGGTCTGCTTAATTCAGACACTCTGTTCATCACCACCCCCTTTTCTGAATCGTTTTTGGCCACTATAGGTGTGGCAGGGTATACTCAGACATGAGTCCCTTTCTCACTGCTCCATCAGGATTCAAGCAAGCCGGGCCGAAGAGGCTGAAATGCCAGAAACCGGTCCCCGGTAGCTTGTCTCCTTTCTGGTGAAGAATTGGCTTGGTAGTTTGGTCTGCCCTGTTCCCATGATGCACTGGGCCAGGGACAGACTAATTTGCATATAGCCAGGTTCTGAGCTGGGATGGGGCAGTGAGATAAATAACGGTGATGGATCAAGCCCTGATCTTTGGACTGGGTAAGAGTGGTCTGCTTAATTCAGACACTCTGTTCATCACCACCCCCTTTTCTGAACCATTATATGGTAGCCAACAACAGGACAGGAATTCCTACCATTATACCCAACCCAGAATTTTATCAGAGGTAGCCAACATATCATGCATGCTCACATACGGCTAAGAATGACCTTTTTGTGACTGGACCAATGTTTTACAAAGGTTGGGTATCATGCAATGGTTACCTAGTTGCCAAGGAAAACCATTACGCGAGGGTCAGCATATCACCAGTGTTGGCAATGGGAGCAACACTAATCCCTCAGGCACTCACAGAGACTTAAATGTTTTTCTAGATTACCTTTTACTGCTGTCACGACGCCAAATGGTGCTCCAGGCTGCCTTGCTTTTACTGCTGTCACGACGCCAAATGGTGCTCCAGGCTGCCTTGCTTTTACCCTCACGTGGACAGCAGCAGTTCTCCAATTAGTAGTTCTGGGAGAAGTGGACGGGAGTCCTTTGGGTAGACTGCAGGAGACAACTGGGAGAGAATGACACCCCCTGGGAGAGGGTTTGAAACAGGAGAGCATGAGAGCAGCAAGCAGGAGTGGGAGTGCATGGATAACTGGACACTGCAGTGGTGAGAGACCTTGTTATGTGAAAACTGTAGGTGTAAATGAAAGCATGAGTGACTCCACACCCATGTAAACATTTCCAATCTTTCTGATAGGACCATCAGGAATAATTAAGTAAATGAGAATGCTAGCAGCTGAGGGACAGTATGAGTTAGCATACACACGTCTTTTATTGGTTCATCTATTTAAACTCAATAATATTTGGTGTTAGAACTTTCTATGTAGAAGCCTCTACTTGAGTAGTGGCTGCTTTCAATAGAAAGTGGTAGGGCAGCGGATATTTAAAAAAAGAAAAAAGGACTTACCTGCCGCTGTCCAGCTTCTTCCGCGAGCATAGTCCAGCTCCCAGACTGCACACCCAGTCCAGATGTTGCTCTCATGCTATTACCCAGGATGACAGCATTACCTGGATTGGTCTGCACGGACTAGTTTAACGCTCACTAAGGCATATGAGTCTGTGGCTCTTCTCTACCTGGGAATACAACACAGCTGGGTTAGAGAACTGTAAGTGTGCATGTTGGTTTGAGCGTCCTAGGTTGGCCGGCCAAACCAACAAGCAAACTAACAGTGCCCACCACTCCTCCTCCCTGCTATTGTCCCTAGAGGATGGCCCTGTATATCAACAATGATTCACTGCCTAGAACCATCTTTATAACCTTGATAACAGGGAGTATGCACAGCACCTGCCCAATTGTATGGATCTTGAACACTGCCGGAATCCAGCGTGGTCTGATGACACAGTACTTGGTTGTGCGATTGCTGTTTACTGGAGTCCTGTTGGATTAAGGGTAACAAGATGGAATGGATTCAACTGGGTAGGAGCCTGCTGGAGTTTCCCATGGATCTTTCTTAGGAGTAGGATACGTTTGCTCAGTCGCCCTGCATGTGTGTTTCTGCTAGGCTGCAGCTGCTCTACTTTAGGTGGGTGTTGCTTTCCTGGGCACCACCTCCCAAATCCACAACTAATAACTTCACAACTGCAAACAACCCCTGGAAAGTATTCAGCAATGTTTACCACCTTGTCACCGCAAGCATCCCAACCTTGCATCTACCAGCAGGCTCATCAGCATCTGTAATGACGGCTCTCAAATGCTACACCAAGCCATTCAAAGATAGTAATCCCACACACCAGTCTGGCAAGCACATGTCCGCCTTCCAACCGACTCCTGCCTAATGTACCTCGCATCATAACTTTGGTTTACAAGTGCTAAACTGGCCACCAACAGTCGCAAAAACTCACCTGCTGCCTGTAGACAACCCCCCATCCAGGCTTAATTGAGTGTCACCCCTGCATCAATCATACCCTAAGCTGCAAGCTTGCACTAGCCACTGTGCAGATCTGCACCCACGCCATCATGCAATGCTCCAGCACTGCAAACTCCTACTTGTCAGTCTGCAGTGACTGACCCCGCCACCTCTAAAGCCATGTCCAACAGTCCAGGACAAGCCAGTATGACAGCCATATCCACCCAGTGTCCTCCAGCTGTGTCCACACCAACATGTAAAACCATTAATATACCCAGTCCACACCTCACTTCCTGTTGCTAATGCAGCTCTACCACAAGTACCTGTTGCTAATGCAGCTCTACCACAAGTACCTGTCAGTCTGTGGACTAGATCATGAAAATACCCGTCGGTATCAGTGAAGCCACTACCTACCCTAAACTTGCAGCAATCCACCTCCTCCCAGGCATACGCGACCACCCACTACAGTTTTCTGCAACCCGTCGAGGCCACACACTGACAGTGAATAATGCTGCAGTTAAAGCTACAGTCCGACATCGATCACCCTCTGTGTCCCTGGTATGGGTGGGGCCGGTAGCGCGCAGACAAGCTGACGACACACCCCACAGCTGACTGCAAAACAAATACACCTTAGGCAAAGGCCTGCCAGCAACAAAGATAGCCTCAGCCCGGTGTCAGCAGCCACCACCACACAAAACAATCTGCCCTGTAAAACAACAACCCGACGAACAACCAACGCGATGGGCGAAACACCACAACAGATATCGGAGAAGAAAACAAGCTCTAAGACAGGCTACGTAGTGTCAAGAACTATACCTGTGAATAAATTTCACACAATCAGCAGTTAGGAAAGCAAAAATGAAGCACTTTTTTGGTAATTCTGAAATGTGATGAAAACAAAGATTTAAATAGGAAGACACTTTCCTTGGTGATGCACAAGTAATAAATATTAACGGAATCCCAATTTCCACACATTATCATTTGTATGCAATATATTTTTATCAGTAAAACTGTACGTCTGTGCAAATTAAGTGGCTATTTCAATGAAAAATGTGCTGTTTGTAAATGGCCGTGCACTACCACAGGATGCTTTTGTCAATCAAAAATTGTGCGCCTCATGTACATTAAAGCTAGGTGGATCACAAAGGTTTGTGGTTCTAAAAATTGGGTTGTGGTTCTTAAAAGTTTGTTAAGCACTACTCTGAGACGTACAGGCACAATGCACCTTCCTCTGGTACGAATGGGTGACTGTCAGGCGAAAAGGAAAAAGTAATGCGACAGGAGAAGATTCTGCCCAAGAACCGCTTCGCTTACTATTGTTATGAAGGATAGGGATTCTCTTTGCGTAACATACATCTGTTTATACAATTGGTCAACTTCTGTAAGGTTTTAAGCAAAAGAAAAATATTGTAGTTGGGATTCCCGTCTGGTCCTGTTTCATGGTCTTTAGCCAGAACAGCGAGCCAAATGAAAAGCGATGAAGAAACGATGGAGTCAAACAAACTGTATATCTGACAGAGAGATTTCTGGGAGTTTGGAAAACATGGACTTCTTTGTCACCACTTGATATATCCGGTCTGTGCAGGACAGTACAGGGGATTTGATGCCTATGCGAACGAATGCAAGGTCACCCACAACCCGAGAGGGGTTGGATCAGCCGGGAATGTTCCCGGGAGCAAGGAATGTACGTACGTACCCCTCCTAGTACCTCAACTTCAAGGAGCGAAGGAGGTATGAAAGGGAAGGTAGTGTGTCCCTACACTTATTGTGCATGTCTGCGTGAACCCTACTTGCATAACAGCAGACAGGTTTGATTGTGTTTTGTGGGGGCGGAGTGCATTCTGCAATACAGTGTGGACACATTCACCCCCTACAGAAGACCAGCGTTCGGTCGGCATTAACCCGGCGAGTTACCTCACTGGGTTTTAACTTTTGCTCGGTAGGTTGCACAAATATCCCCGAGGCAGACGAAGCGATCACCCAAAGAATCCTCTTCAGGACAAAGCCCTGTGACCCGCCGATGATACTTGAGCCGATCACTTAAAATACTTCCGGAAGGATGCAGACTGGAGTCTGTCTAAAATTTCTAGTTCCTAGTTACTTAAGGGCGGAACTAAACTGATGCGAAGGCACGGCCATCCAAATTTAGGAAGGAGATGGGGGAATCGCATGAGGTGAATACATATCACGCTTCTCACCTGCCTCCGCTCCTCCCCACCAACCACGCGGTTAGACAGTGCGACAAAGCGTTGTTTTAGTGGGGATAAGTCAACATCGCTTTATTCACGGACCTGTGAGGATCTCCGTGCCACTCCCACAAGCCCGGGTGTCAGTCCTGCCAAGTATCACGGATCAGACATGACACTACCGCATTTCAGTGTGGTGTGCCGCAAACCGCACTTAAATGCATTGTCATGCATTTTAATCATGCCACTGATTCTCTGCTGTAACCAGCTCTGAAAGTAACTGGCAATGCCAGGCTGCTAGTGCTAGCGTGCACCTGTAGCCTGCGCCGGTTCTGCTGCCCCCCGCAGATTTGCCGGCCGGGGCGCTGCCACCAGCACATTCATGTGCACTGCTGCTACAATGTATCTTTGTAGCCTGCTGCATTGTAATTCCCGCCCGGCGCGGCTAAGTCACTCACTGACTACAGCCAGGCCAGGCCTGACGTCACCTGGACAAGGTAGTGCTGTGCCCAATTATACCCAGGCACCCGGGCTGGGCCTGCCCCCGTCGGCCAGTGGATGTGATAACTGGATGTTGCACCGCGGAGCGGTGTGACCTCACCTCCTGGAAGGAAGCGAGGATTCAAGAAGCAAAACTGGGGAGGCGTGCGTGACCGGCGGCGAACTGGACCACTGCTGACTGCCTTACCGCGTGGTTTCCAGCTTCCTTGAACATAGCTACCAAGGTTTTAGATTGCTATGTGTGACATTTTCATAGTTTCAGTGCAATTAAGAGTGACATTTCAAGAACTATGAGTGACACTTTCTCGCAAGTAAAACCAAGCAATGAAGACGAAGGAAACATACAAATACTAGCAATTACTTCCCACTGAGCAACTAAAAACTCTAAAGACTATCTTAAAACTGCTGCAAAGCACCAGAAATTGAAGGACACTAATGGGAGACAGAATGTGTGACTGCAGTCCTCGGTAATGGAGGGCAGGCAGGCACTACAACTGCTAAGAAGATTATCTTAGCTGCACCATGCAGATTTTGCAATATTGACATAGAGTATACCACTGGAGGAAGCAACAGGATGTTGTTTAGCAGTGACAGAAAAAGCCCTGTGTTAAATCTGCTGGGCCTTTCTCTGCCTGGATCTCACCAGCCAGTTAACTCCTTTTCTGTAGTAGTTTTAGTTAGGGGGTGGGTGCTCTGCTTTGTGGCTGGCATAGGCATAGCTGCCAGGTTTTCAATATGCTCCTGTGTGAGATTTAAAGGCTTTCAGGGTATTTATGAGTAACGTTTTGCTGCCTCATATGTAACACTTAGTAACGAACTAAAGACAGCTCCTAATATCTTTTTCATGCAAGCTTCATTTTTTCATAAATTATTGTTGTATTCAGCCTCTCTCATAACCCATAGACTGCAGTGCAATGTGAGATCGCTTTTGACAATAGCTTTCACCAATATTCCTTTTCGTTTACAGACCCAAAATATGTCAACATTCTTGATGGCTAGTAGTCACTAATTTAAATCAGTGTGGCTCACTAAGACTAAGAAAATAACTCAATTCGGATATTAATACAATTAGAGGTAAATATTTGGTCAAAGAGCGAAAACTATCCCCCAAAACAAATGCACAGTGCTGCTGTTAATGGGACATGATTATTTTTTACGGACCTTTTCATTATTGCGGTGTCAGGATGGCAGATGCTCCAAGCTGCAGCAAGGGCTCTCTTTTGCTGCTGACGACGTAGTATAGAGGGCTGGCAAAGTTTAACCATTTAACCAAAGTTTTAGCCATGAAATTTATCTGTAAGCAGTATGTATGGGGAAATGTATGCTCCTTGGATGTGAACAACAAGAAGAACGGCAAGCACCATCAGAGACAGTCATTACGTTGAGTCTGGGGGGCGGGGGAGGCCAGGAGCACGAGAGCTATGTTAAAGATATGCTCTCGCCTGACTTCCCCGTGGTTCATGCCACAGCAAAAACGAAATCATCTACATACTTCACCATAATGCCCACACGAGTTGGCAAGCTGGGAAACTGACTACGGGCAGGCACACTTGCACGTGACCCCATAAAAAACAAGATGCCAGTTAAGACTGCCTGATAATTCCGACCGACGACCGCACTTGGTGAAAACACTGGATACACGAGGCCGGGAGGAGGGAGGGGGCCTGATCTCAGGAATTTTCCCACCACTTGTGACTGGTCGCGCTAAATAAAACGAACTTGAGCTGAATACATTAATAAAAAAAGGCCTGCATGCGTGTCTAATCTGCTTGCCTTTGTGACAGGCATCAGGCTGGGCACTGACTTACTGTTTCTCTGTGTCGGGAGGGTCGGCAAGAGTCAGTTAGTTAGTGGTGTCCACAGTCCTGCCAAGCGTCACGCAACAGGCGTGACGCTCACGCATGTCAGTGCGGTGATCCGCATCACCGCACTGAAATGCATTGTCACGCATTTTCCAGGCTGTGCCAGGGCGCTCCTGTGCCCCGGCTCTCAACCTCTCTCTGCTGTTCTGAGAGAGGTTCTGCTCAGCCCGAGTGCCTAGAAAGTTAATCCGACTGCAGCTCTCAGCTCTGTAGTGGCTGAGAGCGGCGCGCTACAATGTATCAGTCTCTGCCAGGAGCTGCCAGGCTGCTGTCCGACTCTGCCCTGGAAAGTAGAATGCGCAAATGGTGCAGCAGCGCCGGCCCGCGGCTACTAGTCTCACTCCTCAACACAGTCTGCAGGGGGGCGGGCTGCCCTCTCAGTGAGTGGATTACTGCAGCTCAGAGCTGTCAATCACCGCTGCGGCCTCTGTCTGACAGCAATGCTGCTGCTTGCACCAGTCAGACCTCCTGTGCTGTGTTGGCTAAATACTATAACGCTGGCCGCCGGCGAATTGTTATTTTCCGATCCACTGCCTGGCCGAAGGAGAGCTATGCTTAGGGTGCCGCTGGCAGGCTCATCATTTAGTGCTACAACAAAATGTATCTTATTTATGAGATGATTCCCCGCCCGGCGCTGTGCGGCCGTCAGACACCATGACTCCAGGGCTGGGACCAGTCAGGTTTTTTGATTCAAGTGGCCGGATATAGATGTGTCTGGGACGTCACGTCCTACTGCCAGAGTGCAGTGGGAAGTTTGAGAGGAAGGCCAACGCGCCGTGGGGCCTCACTGGTTTGCGGGTGGTGCTCGGCTATCTCGGAGCTGCTGTCTGCTTGCAGGGGCCCCCATGCTGTGGCCTTCTGATGGCTGCCGCCGCCGCATGCTGTGAATGGGATTTTGCCGAGCCCGAAAGAGGAAGAGTGCAGTGGAGTGAACGACGTGGGACTCAGTGTCTCCTACCCCGCCCCGCATGCCCCCTATCTCCTTGCTGTGCTAATATTTTTCACTCTCTTCAAAATGTGCCCTGGGTATAAGTAGTGATGAAAAAATCAAAGCTGTGTATTAATTATTTACCGTACGAGCCAAGTTAATCTGAAAACTAACGAAAAGGTATAAGAGGAGTTGACCTCCTGGCCCCAAGGGAAGGGTTCCAGTTCTAGGAATAGGATTAATCATTTTTTTCTCAATATTCTTTCGGCTGGGGAAATGGAATATTATGCGCCAGGTCTGAAGTGTTCATTTTTCGTAGTATGCCGTTTTACAATTTGTTTGAGTTAATGTCAGTCACAGCCTGAGTAGGAGTGATCTGTCACAATAACTGAACAGTAAGGTTCGTGCATTAACGCGCGGCCAGGCTCATCAGAACTCACAACAGGGACAGTCAGCCAGCACTAAGGCTGGCGGAATTTTGAAAGGAAATGATTACAGTGGGGGAGGGAATGGGGGGAGTTGGAATCATCACGGCCTGAGCTGGCACTAGTGCTGCTGTGTCCGATGTCAGGCTGCATCCCATTTTTTCCTCTCACTCTCTCCTACTCACCACGGTTTGCCCCACACAGATTTTCTTGTGCCTTGAGAAGACTCACTCCTCTCCGGCCCTGTGTGCTGGCAATCATTGTTTCCTGTCAGCACACAATATGCTGGTCCCTCAGGTAAAACGGTAAGGCCCCCACTCGGGCTCTTCTCCTGCCACGCCTGGGGATCTTCAGTGGACTCTTTCTAAGTCCTTGCCGCTGTGTCCTCACGTTACCCCACGCTCAAACCATCACCAAGAACGCACAGAAATTCAGCTCTGCATTTACCCGGTGCCCCTCACTGTACCTGTACCTGTACATTC
This sequence comes from Lissotriton helveticus, assembly GCF_964261635.1. Classification (NCBI taxonomy): domain Eukaryota; kingdom Metazoa; phylum Chordata; class Amphibia; order Caudata; family Salamandridae; genus Lissotriton; species Lissotriton helveticus. Next base: position 134,049,399 of record NC_136073.1, on the reverse strand, counting down.
TGATCCTAATCTTTCTGGCTGCAGTCTTAGTTACATTCAATTTTTTAGGAGTCACGTTGTGGAGCGATCCCTCATTTGGTGACATAAGTTGAAGTCACACAGCGTTTACTAAATGGTTTTAATTGGCCCGCACCAGTTCAGGCAAATACTGAATTCACAAACCTGAACTGAAATCCATGGACCACAACAGTCAAAGGTGCATATCCAATTCCGTCAGTTGCAGTTCAGTTGATACTAAGCTAAGGGAGCAGTGTGAGCATGTTTTAATGAAATGGAGGTAGTGCACCAGTGTAAAGGTTGGCGTGACTTGCAGTGCTTCTGGTCAGTGGTGACGGACCCGACCAGTCGTCCCACAATAACATATTACTTTCAGCAGGGTCATCAGCACAGCTTTGTCTAGATTTCTGTGAGAGCCCTGCTGTGGTGTGATCTGTGCAGAGGATATGTTGTAATTATTTTTGGTGTCACTGAGTCGAGGGGTCGTTGTTATAAAAAATAATGCTGCCTGCTGTGAGTGACCTGTGTACCTCAGCTTATTAGTGCTACTAACTTGTTGCCCAATCACTGTCCGTGCCTGTCTGCAGCGGCGTTCACAAGTCAGCTGTGTTGACTCTTAATTTTAAATTTAGGCAGCTCATCTGTCACTCCCTCTCTGTGCCTGCAGCCTGGGTGTCCCCCTTATGAGCATGGGAGGCATGGTAGGGCGGAGAGAGTGCTTCAGAACTCAAGGAGGGCTGGAGGTGCCGGGGATCATTGGTGTTAGGTGCTTAGAAGCAGAGCACCTCACACATTTACACCTGTAGTACGAGGCAGCACCTGCTTTCTGTGCCTACAACCCGGGTGTCCCCTTAGGATTGTGAGGCATAGTACGGCGAACTCAGGGAGGCAGAAGGTCCTGTGGGGTCGGTGAAGGGAAGTGCTTAGAAGCAAAACACCTCGCACATTCACACCTAAGTGCCGTTCTATTTCTGGTGCTTTACAGCAGTTTTAAGATCTTAGAGTTTTCATTCCTCAAATGAGTGCAATATCTGATATATGTATGTATGTTTTCCTCGTCTTCATGGCTTCCTTTTGCTCGCGAGAAGTGTCACTCATAGTCGTTGAAATGTCACTCATAATTTTACTGAAATTATACAAATGTCACACATAGCAATCTGAAACCTTGGCAGCTATGTGTCCAGCAGACGTAAACCGACTCGGACCTCGCCCACAGCAATGCCGGCCACTGAACATGATACAGGCTGCCTCAGACAGGCGGGTGTGTGTGTTCACCGGCATCTCTCCTGAAACCGTTGGAGGCTGTTAAAGGTTCGCTCTGTCCCGGACGTGGGCCTCTCGATTGCTCCTCTTCCTCCATCTTGTTCTTTTTTTTTTTTAGAGGCAAACTTGCATCCAGATAAATTTGGATCTCCCGCTGAAATAAGAGGCCGCTGATTGGCTGCGAAGCCTAAAGAGAAAAGTGGGCAGGCCCCGCCCAGGGGCGAAGGGAAACAAAACAGCCAATTTCGTTTGCCCTTAAAGGCATAGTACACAGTAAAAGGGATAGGATGGTGTTGGGGGAGGGCTGGAGTGCGAGCTAAGGAAACAGGGGTAGGTTATAACTTAATGCACAGGGGATGATTAAAAATCGGTGGCGAATTAATGGGCTAGTGGTAGTGGATGCTAGTCCGTTTTATAATGTGGACGTTTGTTATATTTTTAGACAACACTAATGTAAGAAATGTTTAATTAGTTAATAGTCTCCGCAATGTTTATTTGGATTCGAACTTGAAATGGAGGTAATTCGAAAAATGCTCACGGATGGCAAATACGTGTGACATATTTCTGTTCAAGCAATCACCCCTATAACTCAAATGTGCTTTGATGGTTAAGGATCTGTTGATGGAAAAACAAAACCAATGACAAACGCATTCTGGGTTGAAAACAGGGGCAGTTGGTACCCTTTGGAACTGGTAGTATGAGTGAAGTGCTCCAACACCTCCCAAAACAAGCATTTGCAATGCAATAGGTCTCGCATTAGGAAAGTTTGAGCTAATGGTATTGTAAATGACAATTTTTTTATTTATGTGTTGGTTTTGAAAATAGCTAAATTAATAGCTTTGTCATTTACAATGCCAATAGTTATAACTTTCGCAAATGTGAGACCTATAGCATATGTAATGCAATATGTATTGTATTTACGTGACTTGGATGTATTGACATTACAAATAACAATGGCTTTTATTTATTTTTTATTAATTAATACTTAAATAAAAGTTACTGTAATTTATAATGGCAATAGCTTAAAGTTTTGTTAATAACTTTTGTGAAGATTATGTTCAGTGTATTTTATTGTGACTAAAATCCAAGAACAGAAGTGAAATATTAACATCTTTTTGTGACATTTGTAATAAAGCTTGAAACATTGAGAGAACATATTTGAACCAGTTGTTGTTGAATGGTTGCACAGATGGATGCTGTGGTTGCGCTGAGTGATGTTGTGGTGGCGACGAGTGATGCTGTGGCGTTCAGTGATGCTGTGGTAGCGCATAGTGATGTTGTGGTGCCCCTGAGTGATGCTGTGGTGGTGCTGAGTGATGCTGTGGTGATGCGATAGATAGAGTGAGTTCGATGGATAGATAGAGTGAGGGCGATAGATAGACAGAGTGAGGGCGATAGATAGATAGATAAAGTGAGGGCGATAGATAGACAGATAGATAGAGTGAGGGCGATCGATAGATAGATAGATAGATAGATAGATAGATAGATAGATAGATAGATAGATAGATAGATAGATAGATAGATAGATAGAGTGAGGGCAATCGATAGATAGATAGATAGATAGATAGATAGATAGATAGATAGATAGATAGATAGATAGATAGATAGATAGATAGATAGATAGATAGATAGAGGGATGGTGATAGATAGAGTGAATGCGATAAATAGACAGATAGAGTTAGGGCGATATATAGATAGATAGATAGATAGATAGATAGATAGATAGATAGATAGATAGATAGATAGATAGATAGATAGATAGATAGATAGGTAGAGTGAGGCGATAGATAGATAGAGTGAGGGTGATAGATAGATGGAGGGCATCAGATAGATAGAGTGAGGGCGATAGATAGATTGATAGAGTGAGGGGTGATAGATAGATAGATTGATAGTGAGGGTATAGATAGAGTGAGGGCGATAGATAGAATGAGGGCGATAGATAGATAGAGTGAGGGCAATAGATAGACAGAGTGAGGGCGATAGATAGATAGATTGCTAGAGTGAGGGACGATAGATAGATTAATAGAGTGAGGGTATAGATAGAGTGAGGGTGATAGAGTGAGGGTGATAGAGTGAGGGCGATAGATAGAGTGAGGGCGATAGATGGACAGAGTGAGGGCGATAGATAGCTCCTGCTCATGATTTGGCTGGACTGCTGCCTTACAATATTTCCATTGTTTACAGCATTAGCACACATCAAATAGTGGCTTCTGATTGCGTCACCCAACATAAAGAGCAGTACCGATGAAGAAGGACAACTGGACAAAGTGACGGGACTAAGGGCTATAGAAATTGAAGACATTCTGTGAGCTTAAAAAAACACTTGTGAGTGTATGATTAGTTATTTAAGGAAGTACATCCAATTTTGTAATGCATGCAAACATGAAAAGCACAGCTCCCTTGGTATACAGAGCATTGCTGCATCTGCAACATAAGAAACTTAAAGTAGCATCGCCAGAAGCTCTGTCTGACGCAGCCATTATGAGGGCAGCACAGCACCCCCGCCCCTTCACACACATTGCACTCGCAGCATGGTAGTTTTCAGCAGTGATTGTGTTGAAAGAAGCCTGCCCGTCGGCTAGGGAAAACGATTTCCAACAAACATTTAAAGTCTCTGTTCAAATCTTAACAGTCGACCCAGCAGCTCTGTCTCAGGAATGGATCACGTGAGCAGAGAGATGCCGGAGGGGGAGGAAGGGTGGGCAACCTCACACAACCTTTACATTTTTTTTTAATCTACGCTGGGAGGAAACATAAATTGTAAACAGTAGTGCTTGAGAAAAACACTGTTGGCCACAGAAGTGCTGATGACCAGCTGTGGGATCACCGAGCAGCAGAGCACCCCGCCCCCTCACACACATCGCACTGGCATGTTGATTCTGAACCAAAACAAAAATAAAAGGAGTGCGAGAGATGCTCCAGCAACTCTGCATGACGAGAATGGATCACGTGAGCCAATTGATGGGGGGGCAGCGAGGATAGGGAACTTCATGTGAGCTTTGCGGGGGGTTTTGTAAGCAAATTTGTGCACGGACTCGGAGGAAATGTGAAATGTAAACATTAGTTAGTGGTTGTGAAAAGCACTGTAGGCCATAGAATTGTGGCTGACCAGCTGTGGGGTAATGAGAGAGTGCGCCTGCAAATGCCACGAGCCGCCCCCTCTCTGCTCTGACGGGCTGGGAGACCTGCGGAAATCCCCGATTCTAGTGCCGTTCCCACCACCCACGGCCCGGCCTTAGCAACAGGAGGAGCTGTTTCCGGAAGGCAGGAGTGTGAAGGGGTGGTAGGGAGACTGAACCAGCACGGAAGGCAGCTACGTAAAAATCACAGTATAGTACAGTCCGATGCAGTGCAGCCGGAAGGAGTCTTGAGAAAGGAGGGCCATAAGGCACTGGGCACGAAAGGTAGCAGAGAGGTGGCATGAAGAGGAGGTGGGGCATCGTCGCAACAAGGATATCAAAGAGGGAACATGAGCGAAACGCGGTTTGTAAAGAATAACAAAGTGGGTAAAAGGGGAAGCCAGTGCCATGAATGGTGGTATGGAGGGAAGATGAGAGAGGGAGGGGGTGGCTATGAGAGACAAGCTCTCAGCATTGCTGTGGTGGGGGGTGGGCGGGGGAGCGGCACCCTTTGAAGTCTGATGCCGAGGCTCAGACAAATGGTGGTGTGCGAACGGCTTCCTTTCAAGTTTGATGGGGGGTGCGGGGGAGAAAATGGCGAGCGCGTGCCCGGTGCACATGCACTGGCCTATAATCCGCATTCCAAAGCCCTCTTGGTAGGATTTTCTGGTGCCCCTCTATATCTCTCGCCAGCAATGCGCAAGCGCATTGGCAGGCGAGACCTAAAAACAAAATAAAATTCCCTCCATCCAAAATCCAAAGTGAACCACACATCCCATCAAAAACCCAAAATAAAATACCCCCTTCCTCCAAAAGCCCAAATGGAAACATAACACTGACTACAAAATAAACAAGCATTGACATAGCCAATAGGTCTCACCTTTGGGCCATTATAAGTGTTTAGCCATGCGATAGTTGATGTTGCACCAAGGATATTGTGCTGCATGATTAAATACTTATAAGGTCCCAAAGGCGAGACCTATTGGCTATGCAATGCTTGTTATTCAGGTTCCAGTACCCCCTGGAACATTCGCTCTGCCTGTACCTTACATTTGTATTTTAAATTTACTGCCATAGTGTGCGACATTTCATCAAAATGAATATAAAGTAGGGTTGCCAGCACAACCCTCCCCGACCCCCAGTCCGCTTCCCACACTCAAACACTACCCTGCAGGACCCCCAGCACTACCCTAAACACTAAAACACTACCCTACACTACACAAACACCACAACACAATCCTAAACCCTAAAACACTACCCCCAGCACGACCCTCCACCGACCCCCAGTCCAGTCCCCACACTCAAACACTACCCTGCACGACCCCCCCAGCACTACCCTAAACCCTAAAACACTACCCTACACTACACAAACACAACAACACTACCCTAAAACACTAACCCCAGCACAACCCACCCCGACCCCCAGTCCGGTCCCCACACTCAAACACTACCCTCACGACCCCCTCAGCACTACCCTAAACCCTAAAAGTCTACCCTATACTAAACAAACACCCCAACACTACCCTAAACCCCATAAACACTACCCCCAGCACAACCTTCCCCTGACCCCCAGTCCGGTCCCCACACTCTAAAACTACCCTGCACGAACCCCCCAGCACTAACCTAAACCCAAAAACACTACCTACACTACACAAACACCATAATGCTACCCTAAACCCTAAAGCACTAACCCCAGCACAACCCTCCTCCGACCTCCTGTCGGGTCCCCACACTCAATCACTACCCTGCACGATCCCTCAGCACTACCCTATAACACTACCGTACACAACACAAACACCACAATAGTATAATAAATAAGGCATACAAATAGTATAATAAATAAGGCACCGATCTACCATTCAGCAAGCAGCTTGAATAGAATGTTAATAGTAGTCTGGGTATTCCAGTAGTATTCAAATTGTTTGTATTCACTAAATATTCTGCATTGTAAATGAAGACTATGCGATTACAAATAAGTATGTGCTTAGTATTCTGTTAGTATTCAAGAAGTACCACTCACATATCAGTAGTCTTCATGCACTAGCCTTCCCAAAAAGAACACTATTGAATACTAAAATTGGCACAAAATAGTCTTCGAATGCTATCAAAAGACAGGTTAACCACTAAATGTAGTATTCCACTTCGGTAAGGGCACACAAACAGCAGTAAAGCAAGATAACTACACAGTTAGGGGGGACTGCATGGTTAGGTTTTTGAGGAATTATTGAAACTGACCTCAGTGACCCATGATCAGAGCTGTGGCTAATGACTGCGTGCCTAATTATTATGAAGCAAGCACCATGGCTCATAGGGGCCCCACAACACGCTTTTCTTAGCTCATTGAATTAAAGTATAAACTTCTGCCATGTATGAGTGGTAAAGGCTTGTTAATTTGGTTGCTTTTCCAATTCACGTCTGACAACAAGATGAAGGAACATTGGGGCATCAGAAGCTTTGGAAAGTAGCCACCAACCTCAGAGAAAGAGAGAAAGAGGGAAAAGGCAGTATGAGGTGTGGAGAAAACAGCAGCAGGTACAAGGAGCTCAAATGAGATTAATGGCGCCTAAATAGAGCACATAAAGGAACAGTTACAAATCTAAGAAAAGGGAAAGAAAGACTAGGAAAAAAGACACGGAAAGAGCCTGTAGATAAAATTCTCTTCCTGGGACAGCAGGCTAAGAGAAATTACACAGGGAGCAGTTAAGCTTGTAACACGGGGAGAATAGAAAAGAAAATGCAGTTTTATGAAGTGTGTTTGCCTAATCCAGCAAGCCCTTTTGTTTTATTTTTCTATTTGCTTCTTTTATTGGTAAAGTAAGTTTCAAGTGCATGAATGGTATGACTGAGAGAGCCAGGGTATAATAATTTGAAGTGTTTGCACCAGCGCTAATGTAGGACGAGAGTTAAAGCAAAGATATGAAAGGGGTAGCGATAATAAATATGTGAAAGGGCAATAGTGACACCAAAATAAGCCACCTATTTATAAAACTGACATGGAAGAAATTCTAAAGGTTAACTTCTGAAATTGTAGCCGGTGTTAAAATGTTTCTTGTTGTTGGCAGGATTCGAACCTGCGCGGGGAGACCCCCAATGGACTTCTTGTCCATCACCTTAACCACTCGGCCACAACTGACTGTAAGGTTTGTGCAAATAATCTGTATGAAAGTTTTCAAGGTGTCCCACAGCAAATTCCTGGTATTCTGCAATGCACTTTTTAAAAATAATGTTTTTTTCAGCAGGCACATTCTCTCATAAAAACAAAAATTGCATGAGTATATCTCTAGTTTGGAAAAGGATAGGCTTTCATGCGTACTCTCATGTGGCACTCAAGTTTTTGGGACCCTATTGCACTCTGTTTTCGTGCTGCTTTTAGTCTATGGCCCATATTACAGAAGTCTACCATCTTTGAGTATTTGAGGCTCCTTTGTAAGTGCTTTATCTTTTTTACTTGAAGAGCTATATAATAAAGGGGTCAGGGAAAGATTGCATTTATGGAAGATAAAAGAAGGCACACTTGTCTCACCAAATGCCGTAGAGAAACCTGATGTTTTACTCATGTTATCCTTAGTTTGTTTTTGTTAGACCTTGCATTCTTAAGGTGGCCTCAACCCTACCTTATTGCTTTTCACCTACGCATTTTGCTGTATCTTTTTGTCGGCTTTAGGACTCTGATCACTTTATCGCTACTAATCAGTGCTGAAGTGCACGTGCTTCTTCCCTAATCATGTGTGTAATTGGAGTATACCTGACAGACAGATTTAATTTACTTGAAAGCCCCTTGTAAAGTGGTATACCATATACCATGGGACTGATTGTGCCGACCAAAGAAGTAGCATTTCAAACCTGTCTCAAGCCTGCTACTGCAGTGCCTGTGCTGCAGTGTACTGCCACTTCGACTTGCCATTTAAAACTACTTGCCAAGCCTTAAACTCCAATTTTATTACATATAATTAACCCCTAAGGTAGGCCCTAGGTAGTCCTAGGGGCATCATGCTATGTAAGTAAAAGGTAAGACATGAACTGTGGTAGTTTGCATGTCCTGGTAGTACCAAACAGTCTATTACATTTTTCACTACTGTGAGGTCTGCCCCTCTCATAGGTTAGCATTGGGTATTCCCTTATACTTTTTGGGGGGTAATTCCATATCAGAGAGGAGAAGCTTTATTTATTTATTGATAAATCCTATTTACTGGTGAGGTTGGATTTAACTTTACTATTTTATAAATGCCATTTTTAGAGAGTGAGCATTTCTCTGCACTTACTGCTCTATTTGCCTGAAAACCTGTCTCCAATTGACGTCTGGATTGGGCTGCGAGACAGCTACATTTGTGCATTCCCTCTAGACAGCCACAACACAGGTCACTCAACTGCAACTGCATTCACCTGCATTCTGATTGGCATGGGGGAGAGCTCCATTCCCCCCACCGCAAATAGGTTCAAGAACGATAATTTATGTCAGTAGGTACAATATAGCTACATCTTATAATCATGTGTGTTTAAATAATTTGTCGTTAGATCGTTTAAATATTTTAAAGGATCTGTTTTTAATAGACATTTTACAAAAACAACTAGTACATTTGGTAATTCTGTAAAAGAAAAACCCAACTGACGTGACATTGCAAACCACAATGCCATGACTCGGATTCGAACCGAGGTTCCTGCGGCCACAACACAGAGTACTAACCACTATACGATCACGGCGAGCAACTTGGGCTCAAAAAACATACAGTGACATGGAGAATTTATAATTCGGAATACTCAGGAAACTCCTGTGATAGGCTGAATGTGTTCATTGCTTCCTCATTCCTTATACTAAGGCTTTGTCTCCTCAGTGGTTGATAGGCTGAAACTGTTTCCTGGCCGCATGCTTGTGAACTGCCAGGAGTCAAAGATCACACATACACTTGTGGGCCTGTGATGGGACACCAATGCAGAGAAACACACCTGGCGCAGATCTTCTTTTCTGTCTATTAGACCTGCATCTCCCCTGTACCTCCCCAGCCATCTGTATGTGAAGCAAGAAAGAGTTAAGGAGCGGTCCATCTACACTTTTATAGGGAGGATGCTGCCGTGAGCTCCTCCCAGCTAATCACACAAACAGCAGTAAAGCAAGATAACTACACAGTTAGGGGGGACTGCATGGTTAGGTTTTTGAGGAATTATTGAAACTGACCTCAGTGACCCATGATCAGAGCAGTGGCTAATGACTGCGTGCCTAATTATGATGAAGCAAGCACCATGGCTCGTAGGGGCCCCACAACACGCTTTTCTTAGCTCATTGAATTAAAGTATAAATCTCTGCCATGTATGAGTGGTAAAGGCTTGTTAATTTGGTTGCTTTTCCAAATCACGTCTGACAACAAGATGAAGGAGCATTGGGGCATCAGAAGCTTTGGAAAGTAGCCACCAATCTCAGAGAAAGAGAGAAAGAGGGAAAAGGCAGTATGAGGTGTGGAGAAAACAGCAGCAGGTACAAGGAGCTCAAATGAGATTAATGGCGCCTAAATAGAGCACGTAAAGGAACAGTTACAAATCTAAGAAAAGGGAAAGAAAGACTAGGAATAAAACACGGAAGGAGCCAGTAGATAAAATTCTCTTCCTGGGACAGCAGGTTAAGAGAAATTACACAGGGAGCAGTTAAGCTTGTAACACGGGGAGAATAGAAAAGAAAATGCAGTTTTATGAAGTGTGTTTGCCTAATCCAGCAAGCATTTTTGTTTTATTTTTCTATTTGCTTCTTTTATTGGTAAAGTAAGTTTCAAGTGCATGAATGGTATGACTGAGAGAGCCAGGGTATAATAATTTGAAATTTTTGCACCAGCGCTAATGTAGGAGGAGAGTTATAGCAAAGATATGAAAGGGGTAGCGATAATAAATATGTGAAAGTGCAATAGTGACACCAAAATAAGCCACCTATTTATAAAACTGACATGGAAGAAATTCTAAAGGTTAACTTCTGAAATTGAAGCCGATGTTAAAAAGTTTCTCGTTGTTGGCAGGATTTGAACATGCGCGGGTAGATCCCAATGGATTTCTAGTCCATCGCCTTAAACACTCGGCCACAACAACTGACTGTAAGTTTTATGCAAATAATCTGTATGAAAGTTTTCAAGGTGTCCCACAGCAAGTTCCTGGTATTCTGCAATGCACTTTTTAAAAATAATGTTTTTTTCATCAGGGACATTCTCTCCTAATAACAAAAATTGCATGAGTATATCTCTAGTTTGGAAAATGAGAGGCTTTCAGGCATACTCTCATGTGGCACTCACGTTTTTGGGACCCTATTGCACTCTGTTTTCGTGCTGCTTTTAGTCTATGGCCCATATTACAGAAGTCTACCATCTTTGAGTATTTGAGGCTCCTTTGTAAGTGCTTTATCTTTTTTACTTGAAGAGCTATATAATAAAGGGGTCAGGGAAAGATTGCATTTATGGAAGATAAAAGAAGGCACACTTGTCTCACCAAATGCCGTAGAGAAACCTGATGTTTTACTCATGTTATCCGTAGTTTTTTTTGTTAGACCTTGCATTCTTAAGGTGGCCTCCACCCTACCTTATTGCTTTTCACCTACGCATTTTGCTGTATCTTTTTGTTGGCCTTAGGACTCTGATCACTTTATCGCTACTAATCAGTGCTGAAGTGCACGTGCTTCTTCCCTAATCATGTGTGTAATTGGAGTATACCTGACTGACATATTTAATTTACTTGAAAGCCCCTTGTAAAGTGGTATACCATATACCCAGGGACTGATTGTGCCGCCCAAAGAAGTAGCATTTCAAACCTGTCTCAAGCCTGCTACTGCAGTGCCTGTGCTGCAGTGTACTGCCACTTCGACTTGCCATTTAAAACTACTTGCCAGCCCTTAAACTCCAATTTTATTACATATAATTAACCCCTAAGGTAGGCCCTAGGTAGTCCTAGGGGCATCATGCTATGTACGTAAAAGGTAAGACATGTACTGTGGTAGTTTGCATGTCCTGGTAGTACCAAACAGTCTATTACATTTTTCACTACTGTGAGGTCTGCCCCTCTCATAGGTTAGCATTGGGTATTCCCTTATACTTTTTGGGGGGTAATTCCATATCAGAGAGGAGAAGCTTTATTTATTTATTGATAAATCCTATTTACTGGTGAGGTTGGATTTAACTTTACTATTTTATAAATGCCATTCTTAGAGAGTGAGCATTTCTCTGCACTTACTGCTCTATTTGCCTGAAAACCTGTCTCCAATTGACGTCTGGATTGGGCTGCGAGACAGCTACATTTGTGCATTCCCTCTAGACAGCCACAACACAGGTCACTCAACTGCAACTGCATTCATCTGCATTCTGATTGGCATGGGGGAGAGCTCCATTCCCCCCACCGCAAATAGTTTCAAGAACGATAATTTATGTCAGTAGGTACAATATAGCTACATCTTATAATCATGTGTGTTTAAATAATTTGTTGTTAGATCGTTTAAATATTTTAAAGGATCTGTTTTTAATAGACATTTTACAAAAACAACTGGTACATTTGGTAATTCTGTAAAAGAAAAACCCAACTGCCGCGACATTGCCAACCACAATGCCGTGACTGGGATTTGAACCGAGGTTGCTGCGGCCACAACGCAGAGTACTAACAACGATACGATCACGGCGAGCTACTTGGGCTCAATAACATACAGTGACATGGAGAATTTATAATTCGGAACACTCAGGTAACTCCTGTGATAGGCTGAATGTGTTCATTGCTTCCTCATTCCTTATACAAAGGCTTTGTCTCCTCAGTGGTTGATAGGCTGAAACCGTTTCCTGGCCGCCTGCTTGTGAACTGCCAGGAGTCAAAGATCACACATACACTTGTGGGCCTGTGATGGGACACCAATGCAGAGAAACACACCTGGCGCAGATCTTCTATTCTGTCTAGTAGACCTGCATCTCCCCTGTACCTCCTCAAGCCATCTGTATGTGAAGCAAGAAAGAGTTAAGGAGCGGTCCATCTACACTTTTATAGGGAGGATGCTGCCGTGAGCTCCTCCCAGCTAATCACACAAACAGCAGTAAAGCAAGATAACTACACAGTTAGGGGGGGACTGCATGGTTAGGTTTTTGAGGAATTATTGAGACTGACCTCAGTGACCCATGATCAGAGCTGTGGCTACTAACTGCGTGCCTAATTATGATGAAGCAAGCACCATGGCTCGTAGGGGCCCCACAACACGCTTTTCTTAGCTCATTGAATTAAAGTATAAACCTCTGCCATGTATGAGTGGTAAAGGCTTGTTAATTTGGTTGCTTTTCCAATTCACGTCTGACAACAAGATGAAGAAACATTGGGGCATCAGAAGGTTTGGAAAGTAGCCACCAACCTCAGAGAAAGAGAGAAAGAGGGAAAAGGCAGTATGAGGTGTGGAGAAAACAGCAGCAGGTACAAGGAGCTCAAATGAGATTAATGGCGCCTAAATAGAGCACGTAAAGGAACAGTTACAAATCTAAGAAAAGGGAAAGAAAGGCTAGGAAAAAACACGGAAAGAGCCTGTAGATAAAATTCTCTTCCTGGGACAGCAGGCTAAGAGAAATTACACAGGGAGCAGTTAAGCTTGTAACACGGGGAGAATAGAAAAGAAAATGCCGTTTTATGAAGTGTGTTTGCCTAATCCAGCAAGCACTTTTGTTTTATTTTCTATTTGCTTCTTTTATTGGTAAATTAAGTTTCAAGTGCATGAATGGTATGACTGCGAGAGCCAGGGTATAATAATTTGAAGTGTTTGCACCAGCGCTAATGTAGGACCAGAGTTATAGCAAAGATATGAAAGGGGTAGCGATAATAAATATGTGAAAGGGCAATAGTGACACCAAAATAAGCCACCTATTTATAAAACTGACATGGAAGAAATTCTAAAGGTTTACTTCTGAAATTGTAGCCGATGTTAAAAAGTTTCTCGTTGTTGGCAGGATTCGAACCTGCGCGGGGGGACCCCAATGGATTTCTAGTCCATTGCCTTAACCACTCTGCCACAACAACTGACTGTAAGTGTTGTGCAAATAATCTGTATGAAAGTTTTCAAGGTGTTCCACAGCAAATTCCTGATATTCTGCAATGCACTTTTTAAAAATAATGTTTTTTTCAGCAGGCACATTCTCTCCTAAAAACAAAAATAAGGCTACATCTTATAATCATGTGTGTTTAAATAATTTGTCGTTAGATCGTTTAAATATTTTAAAGGATCTGTTTTTAATAGACATTTTACAAAAACAACTGGTACATTTGGTAATTCTGTAAAAGAAAAAGCCAACTGCCGTGACATTGCCAACCACAATGCCGTGACTCGGATTTGAACCGAGGTTGCTGCGGCCACAACGCAGAGTACAAACCACTATACGATCACGGCGAGCTACTTTGGCTCAATAACATACAGTGACATGGAGAATTTATAATTCGGAACACTCAGGGAACTCCTGTGATAGGCTGAATTTGTTCATTGCTTCCTCATTCCTTATACAAAGGCTTTGTCTCCTCAGTGGTTGATAGGCTGAAACCGTTTCCTGGCCGCCTGCTTGTGAACTGCCAGGAGTCAAAGATCACACATACACTTGTGGGCCTGTGATGGGTCACCAATGCAGAGAACACACCTGGCGCAGATCTTCTATTCTGTCTAGTAGACCTGCATCACCCCTGTACCTCCTCAAGCCATCTGTATGTGAAGCAAGAAAGAGTTAAGGAGCGGTCCATCTACACTTTTATAGGGAGGATGCTGCCGTGAGCTCCTCCCAGCTAATCACACAAACAGCAGTAAAGCAAGTTAACTACACAGTTAGGGGGGGACTGCATGGTTAGGTTTTTGAGGAATTATTGAGACTGACCTCAGTGACCCATGATCAGAGCTGTGGCTAATAACTGCGTGCCTAATTATGATGAAGCAAGCACCATGGCTCGTAGGGGCCCCACAACACACATTTCTTAGCTCATTGAATTAAAGTATAAACCTTTGCCATGTATGAGTGCCACTCACAAACTCACCACTGCCTGCGAGGGAGCGTCTACAGCACCAGAAGCGAGGAGCGCTTTTCGTGTAAACTCTTTTTGCCTGTATCCTGTTTCCATCGAGGTCGCGCTGCTGGTGGGAGCTCTCCTGTGCTCGACGGAGGCTGTCAGCTCCCAGCAAGCGCTTGACCCCATCTCCATTGGCTGCCTGCACCGGGGGACTGCGAGGCCCAGAAGCCTTTGCTTCCAACACCTGGTGCCTCTTCCCCCGGCGGTAACGCCCCCTACCTGCGGCCTTTAACTTTTCGTGACACCCGCTTCGCGGGTGCCACTCACAAACCCACCACTGCCTGCGAGGGAGCGTCTACAGCACCAGAAGCGAGGAGCGCTTTTCGTGTAAACTCTTTTTGCCTGTATCCTGTTTCCATCGAGGTCGCGCTGCTGGTGGGAGCTCTCCTGTGCTCGACGGAGGCTGTCAGCTCCCAGCAAGCGCTTGACCCCATCTCCATTGGCTGCCTGCACCGGGGGACTGCGAGGCCCAGAAGCCTTTGCTTCCAACACCTGGTGCCTCTTCCCCCGGCGGTAACGCCCCCTACCTGCGGCTTTTAACTTTTCGTGACACCCGCTTCGCGGGTGCCACTCACAAACTCACCACTGTCTGCGAGGGAGCGTCTACAGCACCAGAAGCGAGGAGCGCTTTTCGTGTAAACTCTTTTTGCCTGTATCCTGTTTCCATCGAGGTCGCGCTGCTGGTGGGAGCTCTCCTGTGCTCGACGGAGGCTGTCAGCTCCCAGCAAGCGCTTGACCCCATCTCCATTGGCTGCCTGCACCGGGGGACTGCGAGGCCCAGAAGCCTTTGCTTCCAACACCTGGTGCCTCTTCCCCCGGCGGTAACGCCCCCTACCTGCGGCCTTTAACTTTTCGTGACACCCGCTTCGCGGGTGCCACTCACAAACTCACCACTGCCTGCGAGGGAGCGTCTACAGCACCAGAAGCGAGGAGCGCTTTTCGTGTAAACTCTTTTTGCCTGTATCCTGTTTCCATCAAGGTCGCGCTGCTGGTGGGAGCTCTCCTGTGCTCGACGGAGGCTGTCAGCTCCCAGCAAGCGCTTGACCCCATCTCCATTGGCTGCCTGCACCGGGGGACTGCGAGGCCCAGAAGCCTTTGCTTCCAACACCTGGTGCCTCTTCCCCCGGCGGTAACGCCCCCTACCTGCGGCCTTTAACTTTTCGTGACACCCGCTTCGCGGGTGCCACTCACAAACCCACCACTGCCTGCGAGGGAGCGTCTACAGCACCAGAAGCGAGGAGCGCTTTTCGTGTAAACTCTTTTTGCCTGTATCCTGTTTCCATCGAGGTCGCGCTGCTGGTGGGAGCTCTCCTGTGCTCGACGGAGGCTGTCAGCTCCCAGCAAGCGCTTGACCCCATCTCCATTGGCTGCCTGCACCGGGGGACTGCGAGGCCCAGAAGCCTTTGCTTCCAACACCTGGTGCCTCTTCCCCCGGCGGTAACGCCCCCTACCTGCGGCTTTTAACTTTTCGTGACACCCGCTTCGCGGGTGCCACTCACAAACTCACCACTGCCTGCGAGGGAGCGTCTACAGCACCAGAAGCGAGGAGCGCTTTTCGTGTAAACTCTTTTTGCCTGTATCCTGTTTCCATCGAGGTCGCGCTGCTGGTGGGAGCTCTCCTGTGCTCGACGGAGGCTGTCAGCTCCCAGCAAGCGCTTGACCCCATCTCCATTGGCTGCCTGCACCGGGGGACTGCGAGGCCCAGAAGCCTTTGCTTCCAACACCTGGTGCCTCTTCCCCCGGCGGTAACGCCCCCTACCTGCGGCCTTTAACTTTTCGTGACACCCGCTTCGCGGGTGCCACTCACAAACCCACCACTGCCTGCGAGGGAGCGTCTACAGCACCAGAAGCGAGGAGCGCTTTTCG
This sequence comes from Lissotriton helveticus, assembly GCF_964261635.1. Classification (NCBI taxonomy): domain Eukaryota; kingdom Metazoa; phylum Chordata; class Amphibia; order Caudata; family Salamandridae; genus Lissotriton; species Lissotriton helveticus. The sequence continues at coordinate 134,033,119 of NC_136073.1, read as the reverse complement.
TGTAAACTCTTTTTGCCTGTATCCTGTTTCCATCGAGGTCGCGCTGCTGGTGGGAGCTCTCCTGTGCTCGACGGAGGCTGTCAGCTCCCAGCAAGCGCTTTACCCCATCTCCATTGGCTGCCTGCACCGGGGGACTGCGAGGCCCAGAAGCCTTTGCTTCCAACACCTGGTGCCTCTTCCCCCGGCGGTAACACCCCCTACCTGCGGCTTTTAACTTTTCGTGACACCCGCTTCGCGGGTGCCACTCACAAACTCACCACTGCCTGCGAGGGAGCGTCTACAGCACCAGAAGCGAGGAGCGCTTTTCGTGTAAACTCTTTTTGCCTGTATCCTGTTTCCATCGAGGTCGCGCTGCTGGTGGGAGCTCTCCTGTGCTCGACGGAGGCTGTCAGCTCCCAGCAAGCGCTTGACCCCATCTCCATTGGCTGCCTGCACCGGGGGACTGCGAGGCCCAGAAGCCTTTGCTTCCAACACCTGGTGCCTCTTCCCCCGGCGGTAACGCCCCCTTGTACCAACCTCCCCATAAATTGGAGCGCATTACACGCAACGCGGGACGCGCGCGAGGAGAAGCGCGAGGCGAAGCCCGGGCCAAGGGCGGGCCCGTTTCAGCCCGTTCCAGACTGTGAGAGACTGGACTGGGCCACGGTATTTGCATTTTCTCCCCGAGTCATCTGTAGACTGTTTCTGTTAAAAATTGTGGGGTTTTATTATTATCACAGTTAAAAGCCTACAGTGAGACCTGTCTGTTCGTGCCTTATCTTCTTGCCCCTCAAGAATGAGAAGTTTAGCGTACGATCATGACTAGAGTCACCAGAAGTAAAAAGGTAGATAAAATTAATGATATAACTGGACCCATTGACCTATTCCTAAATAAGGCCAATGCCGTCATTGATAATACCATTCAAATAATAGATCGACGGGTGTCTCATGAACTGGAGATGGCCAGGAAAAGATCATCAATGGGCCCGTTGGCCTCAGCACAAACCCCAATGCAAAAGGGCCCGATGATACCCCTGTTGAATCAAGCAAGTGCATTAGTTCACACAGTTCCAAACACTGTGGACCTGTCAGCAACACAGTTATCACTGGGTTCAGATTCTGATTCTGTGGAGGATCTGGAAAAAACACCAGATTTACAACTCCTACACAATCACGAAATGGTTTTAGAACCCAACTCCATGGGGGATAGGGAGGGTGCCATACCTAAGAAGTTAAACAAGGGGTTGAATCCACATGAGCTTCCATCAGCTCCACCAAATGGTGTGAACCCCTGTAACCTGAATAAGTATAGTAACAACATCGTAATGCTGCAAACCCCACCACAAACCAATAGTGTGATTATTAACACGCCCCCACAGAATAGCATGCTAATGGGGAACCTAGATACACTAGGTGCAGTAGGTGGTATACAAAAACCATGCACCACATGTGTGACATTACATGACTTTCTTACAAATAGCATGGGGGAATTGTTAAAATACCATCTGAAACCCCTGGAGAAAAGTATAAGGATAATTGAAAAACAACTTGCTAAACTAAATACTCCTGTATTCACCCAGAAGTCACTGAGTACCCAAGATATGGGGGAGGGGAAAAATAAACAGCCAAGTAAACCGGCTGAACCGGCTAAACCAACTCAACCACCCACCTTACCAGCTGTGTGCCCAAAGCCCTGTGGGCAAGGCAAAGAAGGAAACACCCAGACTACTAAAAGCGTCAAACAAAACCCACAAAACACCCCCAAACCCCAAACTGTAGAGGGGAAGGGCCAACCCGTTACCACCAGTGATAACGTACAACCCACCCCAGCCCTAGTGGCCTTAAATACTCAGTTAGCCAATCTAAAGGAGACCTTACATAAATCACAAAAAACCCAGCCTCTTCAAACTCAGGGGAAACAGAGGTCGGGTTTTAGATTCAGGCGGCCGTACCACCTTCCACCTGAGGCTACCCCGTTCACTGTTGTCTTAACAGGGGTCTCAGAACTGCCAGAGGGCTCGGATGAGCCCCCGTGGTCACTGAGAAATAAAGTTCTGCAATGGCTTAGCCAAAATAGACCTATACAGCCATCGCACCTTAGCAGAATTAACTCAGTTAAAAGAGTGTTTTGGATTGCGGACACGAAAAAAAGCCTACAGGGTGATTGTGTTATAGTCAATTGTGACGACCCTGCCATGGTTGACTATATTTCTTCTTGGCCAGCGCTTGAAAAAAGGGGGGGGGTGGACGTACAGCGTCTTTCCTTCTTCTACCCACCGTTAAATACTCCCAACTACGAGAATACAACTGGTTGGGATGACGTCCAAGACTGGCCTTGGACACAGGTGGGGTACACCAATAGAAGCAGAAATAGGAACACCAATAAATGCTGGAACAGAGGCTGGGATTCCCGCCCCTGGCACCATAGTAGAGGCAACCCAAATTTTGACTATTGGGGGGGGTTTCCCACAAGGAACAGATACGACTGCTTAGACATGGTCGATTGACCAATAAAGGTCATCACAGGGGTATTAGAAGCCAATGTCGCCCAATTAAAGACTTATGATGTCCCTCCCCAGGTAAAAAATACAAATCCCGCGACAACAGAGATTACATCAGTGGAAGACACGGGGGGTGGAAACTGGTCAGGACAGCAGTTAATAGAAAAACCCAGTATCCCACGGAGGGAGAGAGGTCTAGGGCCCACAACTGAAATTAGCAGCACAATCCCATACTTGAGCAAAGTAGACAGGACCAAGACCCAAATTGATAACGAGATTGAAGCCCCGTCCGTGGGCATTGTCTCACTAATTAGGCAGGAAGAACCCCGTCCACCCGATGAGGGGAAATGTTCGCTAAAAATAACATCATGGAACATTGCGGGGCTCGCGAAAAAAGCGCGGGACCAGTCATTCCTAACTTTTATGGAGAGGCAGGACATAATCTGCCTACAGGAGTGCTGGGACCCAGTTGAGACCCATATTGAGGGTTTTAGCACTTTCTACGTTCCTTCGATCCAGGGTAACCGAGGCAGAGGCTCTGGGGGACTGTGCATCTTTACTTCTAACCTCTGTAATTTAGAACAGAATATATATGAGGCAAGTGGGCCAAAAACAGGAGTAGGGAGCTCACTACAAGGCCTGTTCATTAAATCAAATGGGCGATCCTTTTTTCTGATAAACCTCTATAATAACGTGCCAAAAGTTGAGGTTAAAATTTTAATAGCGGAACTGGATTCACTGCTAAAGAGAGGCGGCCAGGCGGCAGACTGCTTACTCATAGCAGGGGATTTTAACTGCCACCTATGTCCCTATAGTCAGACAAAAAACTGGCATTTTTGATTTAAAAGGGGACCCCACTACGCATTTTGACCATTCCTTAGGGGGAAATTTGTTGAACCAATTCATGCATGAATGGGATTTGGCCTTTATAAATGAACTCTGTCAGCCACCCGTAGCGTTTCAAACAACTTTTTTTGGTCATGGGGCAGGCACTATAATCGACTTTATCCTAGTCTCAAACAGGAATCAAGGCTGGGTGGGGGGTTTTGACACTGAGGGCTTAGCAATAAGCGACCATTTTCCCATCAGTACTTCCCTCAAATTAGGGAAACCTGATACCCAAAAAATAAGTACCACGAATACACTGCATGGTCGTTCAGTGGCGTTGGCCAGGAAAAATGGCTATGCCATTAAATGGGCAAAAATTGAACCCACAAATTTTTTAAAAGATTTACTACAGAAAGATTCTAGACAATTTACTACCTGTTTGGAACTAAGTACCAACCCCGAGCAAATTGTACAGGCATATGATGAGATTAAAGCTACAATAAATACGAAGCTAATTAAAAAAATAAAGGCAGGGGATGAAACGAGAATACATGGCTGGTTTAATCAAGCCTGTACTAATGCACACAAAGCACTCTTACAGGCCCTAAAAACAGTACCTAGGGATAGCGGACAAGTCAAGGAGGCCAGAAAAGCTTATAAGCTGATCCTCCTAACTAGGAAGAAAGAACTTAAAAACGCAGCTTGGGAAGCTTTGATAAAGGCAAGCGCATTAAGGGACAACACGTCTTTCTGGAAAGAAATTAATGCCCCCTTCTTTCAGGATAGGAAGGTAGACTCTATGGAAATAGGCATATCGGAAGACGTTTGGGTCAATCATTTTACCTCCCTCTATAAGAAAGAATCACTTGATTTGATCCCACAAGAGGAGATGGACGCGGGGAGAGAGCTTCCCTCACAGTCACAGGGACATTTTCCACTAAATGTAATGTTCACCCCTACAGACCTGGAACAAGCGATTGCCCAGAGCGCAAGTTTAAAGGCCCCGGGGCCTGATGGAGTCCCCATCGATCTGTTTAAAGGGAACGTAGACCTCTGGGCCCCCTTACTAGCAAATGTCCTCAATGCTTACACCAAACTAGGCTTTCCCAACACATGGAAAGAAGCGATAGTCATCCCAATATTTAAAAAAGGGGATAGACAAGACCCAAAATGTTATCGCCCTATTTCCCTGTTAGATAATTTAATGAAGGTAGCAGGCAGGGTGTTGTTAACCAAACTACAAACCTGGTCCAAGAGCAATGGGATACTATCAAAATTCCAATACGGTTTTAAGTCGGGCGTGGGAACTATAGAGCAGGGCTTAAACCTGTCCCTCATAATAAATAAATACATTGGATCAAAAAAAGGGAACCTGTTCCTAACATTCGTCGACTTAACCTCGGCATTCGATTGTTTGGACCATGGAATCTTGTGGAAAACCCTGACCAAAATGGGGATAGATAAAAACATTTTAAGTTTCATCCAGGAATTGTACAGAGACGCAGGTGCTACGGTGAGATTTGGCAAAAATGGCGAGCAAACCAGAAAATTTCCAATAGCAAAGGGTGTCCGCCAGGGTTGCATTCTCGCACCGTTTTTATTTAATTTGTACATAAACGAGGTAGCAGTTTCTATGAACAATCTGGAGGTTGATTACCCAAAGATAAATGGACTCGTAGTCCCACTACTGTTATACGCTGATGATGCGGTGATTATGGCCCGCACTCAGCGGGGTCTCCAAAAGGCACTAACGGGATTCGCAACCTTTATGAGCTCTAGAGGCCTAATAATAAACGTGGGGAAAACTTTTACGATACACTATCCTCTGGGCTGAGCACTCATTGACAAAGAAAAACTAGTTTCTACTCCAATTTCTTCAAGTTCATCAAATTTATTTGCGTGATTCAAATTTGTGACGATGATTATATATTCATAAATCAAAATCCAAAGTGAACATAATCCAATGTTTATATCATCATTATCAGATTTTCATGGAAACTTCCATTCACCCAATGCATTTCGGGTCCATAACACAAATGACCCTTCGTCAGGGGTCTGAAAATTAAGCGCAAACAGGACCAAATTAGTCACTCGCAAAATACATGGCATTATATCAGAGTGTCATTTCAAACATTACGCATTAAGCTTTAAACGCGACTTCTGAGAAATCATCTCGCTGCTCTGTTGCGCATTAACCTCAAACGCTACCAGAAGCCTGGTTCTCTCACTTACGAGCAACAGGACACGATGGCGTCTTCCCGCCTGAGATTCAAAATCCGTCTGTGTAAACGGAAGTCTGAGTCGCTAGGTATCAAATCACGTGATCGGGCCCGCAGCCAATGACGGCACAGTGCCACCGATCACGTGAGGAACCTACTCCGTTTTTTCAAAAATAATGCAGTTTGAAAATACATAAGGATCCCGTCAAACCACCATTCAGACCCATTGTCTCGGCCTGCGGGTCAATCTCGGAACCCTTAGGGAAGTTTGTGGATACTTTTCTACAGCCTCGAGTGCAACAAGGAGAAACATACATTAAAGATACAACATCATTTTTAAATATGCTCAATCAAGTTGAATTAGATCCTGAGGCGACTTATCTGTTGTGCACCATAGACGTGGTGGCGTTGTACACTTCTATCCCACATAAAGATGGTATTGAGGCTCTAGAGTGGAGTTTGCTAAACAGTGATTTAGAGGAACATCAACAAATCTTGATTTTACAATTGATGCAATTTGCACTATACCATAGTTATTTTGAGTGGAATGGTCAATTTTTCAGCCAATCGAATGGAACCTCGATGGGTTTTGGGGGAGCACCCTCCTATGCAAATATTTTCATGCAAAAATTTGAGAAGGATTACATTCTGAGCAAACAAACGTGGACAGAGGGTTTGATTTTATTCAAGCGTTTCATTGACGATATCTTTTTGATATGGCATGGGACCAAAGAATCTCTTGAGTCTAACATTTTGGAACTTAACACCTGTAATGAGAGGATCAAGTTTACTCACACCATCTCCAATGAAACCATCTCATTTTTGGATGTCCAAATCATTTTGAAAAGCAATATCATCAGCACTCAAGTTTTTCACAAACCTACAGATAAAAATGCAAGCCTATTATTCACGCGTTTTCATCCAGATTTCCTAAAAAAACATTTACCGACTTCCCAGTACATTACACTGAAAAGAATCAATTCTGATGAACAAGCATCAAAGATTGAAATACAGAAACAGACAGAGAAGTACAAGTTGAGAGGATACCCCACAGAAATTCTAGAAAAAGCATCAACCAAAGTGGAGAAAATGAAGAGAAGTGATTTATTGGTCACCAAGAGCAAACAACAACAACGGAAAACTATTTGTGTGTTAAAATTCTCTTCGGACTCTCGCAAAATTCAAAAAATATTGAATAAACACTGGCATTTGATACAAACTGAACCTGATCTAAACATGCTATTTGACAAGAAAATTACGTTTGCTTTCCAAAGGTCTAGAAACCTGAAAGAAGTGTTGAACAGTCCGACGAAACCTAAAATGATTTGGAAGGGCATGTTGAAATGTTTGAACTGCATTCATTGCAATAATGTTATGACAGGGAGTACCATTAATCATCCTACAAAAGGTCACTCGATAAACTTGTATCACTCGAGCACATGTGACACAGCCAATTGTATATATCTCATTAAATGTCCATGTGGTAAAATTTACATTGGACAAACAGAACGAAAGATCAAGGTTCGCATTACAGAGCACAAAAGTAATATCAGATTGAGTAATGTAAAGTCTGTGTTGGCGAGACACTGGAAAGAAATGGGTCACCAAATCTCCCAATTAAAATTCATGGTGATCGAGAGAATCCTGCAACACCCTGACATGGATCCCATGAAGCAGAGATTAAGGGCAGAATTCTACTGGATTAAAAAGTTGAACTCAACCCAGCCCACCGGGCTTAATGATCGAATTGAACACGCATGTTTTCTATGAACTATAGCATTGACTTTTGACATTTTCTGATTCCCTGAATTTATGATTTTGCAATCGTTTTGTTTCATTTAAGAGCAATCTGTTTAGTAGTTGTTTCATAACAACACACAAGGTGTTAAAGCTATGACATTCAAACTGCATTATTTTTGAAAAAACGGAGTAGGTTCCTCACGTGATCGGTGGCACTGTGCCGTCATTGGCTGCGGGCCCGATCACGTGATTTGATACCTAGCGACTCAGACTTCCGTTTACACAGACGGATTTTGAATCTCAGGCGGGAAGACGCCATCGCGTCCTGTTGCTCGTAAGTGAGAGAACCAGGCTTCTGGTAGCGTTTGAGGTTAATGCGCAACAGAGCAGCGAGATGATTTCTCAGAAGTCGCGTTTAAAGCTTAATGCGTAATGTTTGAAATGACACTGTGATATAATGCCATGTATTTTGCGAGTGACTAATTTGGTCCTGTTTGCGCTTAATTTTCAGACCCCTGACGAAGGGTCATTTGTGTTATGGACCCGAAATGCATTGGGTGAATGGAAGTTTCCATGAAAATCTGATAATGATGATATAAACATTGGATTATGTTCACTTTGGATTTTGATTTATGAATATATAATCATCGTCACAAATTTGAATCACGCAAATAAATTTGATGAACTTGAAGAAATTGGAGTAGAAACTAGTTTTTCTTTGTCAATGAGTGCTCAGCCCAGAGGATAGTGTGTTCTACCCTCAATATTCTTTGATATTCGAAGGCACGTGTAGACTACGTGCGACGACTTTGAGCACCACCCTAAAAACAAATCTGATACCACTCAGAAACGTGAGTGCACCGGGATAACATTGTGTTTTGAAAACTTTTACGATGTCATGCACCACCAGAAAAAAAGTACCTGACTGCAAAACCTATGTTAACGATTCAAAGATAGCAATGACCAAAACTTTTTCTTATTTGGGGATTATTTTCAGCAATAGAGGGACATGGTCTGCAGCGATTACCTCCCGAAATCTGGCTTTTGCCCGCGCAATAGGGGCGCTTAAGCAATTTGCCAAAAAACTTGGCGGGAAACCGGTAGACACACTACTTAAGATTTTCGCAGCAAAATGTGTATCTACAGCTGTCTATGGGGCGGGGATCTGGGGACTTGCAGATAGCTCTGAAATCCAAAGGGTGGAGAATGCTTTCCTGAGGTATCTCCTAGGAGTCCCGCGTTCCACATCTATTACAATCTGCCACAACGAACTGGACAGATCACATATTAGCGATCTGATAAAGATAGCCCCAGTCATGCTGTGGCACAAGATCTGGACATGCGAGGACACGACCTTCAATAGGGAAATAATTCAAGATTGTCTGCAGCAAGTGAATGGCGTTAAACAGCCATGGCTGGCATATGTCCAAAAATTTCTGACCTCCATCGGCCAACCAGAATTCTTTTTAGACCCAACCTCATGTGCCCAAATCTCAAAAAAAGCATTAAAAGAGACATGTCTTGGTCTACTGGAGGAGAGGAGATATTATCTGGATGGGAATAAGTCCACTATTATAGCCCATCGTCAGATACTCCATGATCATGGTCTTCATCCTTACTTGGACCCAAATTTCTCCTGTTATCACAGAATGCTTTTAGCACGTTTGAGGACAGATTCTTTCTTCAGATTAATAACGTTCCCTGTCCCAAATGACTGGTCTATGAAATTGATAAAATGCCCGTGTGATGGAGTAGCTACCCAGACTAATATACATTGCATCCTATTCTGCAAGTATTATCACTGGGGGAGAAAAAAACACCTGTTGCCACTACTAAAGCTGTGGGGTGTGAGAAGTTGCAAAGCAGCCCTCCATAGATTGTACTTGCTCCAAGATGAGCTTACTATTATAGTGATGATAAAATTCTTGTCGTTCATTATAAGATGCAGAGGGTCTATGAGAAGTGAGTAGAAGGCTGAGGGTTTGTAGGAGTATTATTCTGTGCCTAATAACACCACATAATACATAAATATGTCATATTTACCTCAACCTCCTATCAAGTTAATGAATTAATTTTTGTACCAAATGTTTTTAGAAAACTTTTTATAACTTTTAATACTAGACTAAATTGAATGACCAGTGCAATGAATAGGAATTTTTGTACTTAAATGTTTAATGTTGGTGTTTTAATTGTATTTTGTAATGCTTGCTTATATGGTGTTTGTTAAATACCGAATAAAGCTATCTTTGAATTTGAATTTGAATTAAAGTATAAACCTCTGCCATGTATGAGTGGTAAAGGCTTGTTAATTTGGTTGCTTTTCCAATTCACGTCTGACAACAAGATGAAGGAACATTGGGGCATCAGAAGCTTTGGAAAGTAGCCACCAACCTCAGAGAAAGAGAGAAAGAGGCAAAAGGCAGTATGAGGTGTGGAGAAAACAGCAGCAGGTACAAGGAGCTCAAATGAGATTAATGGCGCCTAAATAGAGCACGTAAAGGAACAGTTACAAATCTAAGAAAAGGGAAAGAAAGACTAGAAAAAAAACACGGAAAGAGCCTGTAGATAAAATTCTCTTCCTGGGACAGCAGGCTAAGAGAAATTACACAGGGAGCAGTTAAGCTTGTAACATGGGGAGAATAGAAAGGAAAATGCAGTTTTATGAAGTGTGTTTGCCTAATCCAGCAAGCACTTTTGTTTTATTTTTCTATTTGCTTCTTTTATTTGTAAAGTAAGTTTCAAGTGCATGAATGGCATGACTGCGAGAGCCAGGGTATAATAATTTGAAGTGTTTGCACCAGTGCTAATGTAGGACGAGAGTTATAGCAAAGATATGAAAGGGGTAGCGATAATAAATATGTGAAAGGGCAATAGTGACACCAAAATAAGCCACCTATTTATAAAACTGACATGGAAGAAATTCTAAAGGTTAACTTCTGAAATTGTAGCCGATGTTAAAAAGTTTCTTGTTGTTGGCAGGATTCGAACCTGCGCGGGGGGACCCCAATGGATTTCTAGTCCATCACCTTAACCACTCGGCCACAACAACTGACTGTAAGTTTTGTGCAAATAATCTGTATGAAAGTTTTCAAGGTGTTCCACAGCAAATTCCTGATATTCTGCAATGCACTTTTTAAAAATAATGTTTTTTTCAGCAGGCACATTCTCTCCTAAAAACAGAAATAAGGCTACATCTTATAGGGCCGGATGTATCAAACAATCTGTAAATACCGAAACGCAATTTGAAAATTCCAAAACTATTCTTTCCTTAGGTTGGAGCGCCATCTAGCGCAAGTTGGGCAGGGAATGTGTTGGAATATTACTTATGTTGGAGCGCCATCTAGCGCAAGTCGGGCAGGGAAGGTGTTGGAACATTCCTTATGTTGGAGCGCCATCTAGCGCAAGTTGGGCAGGGAAGGTGTTGGAATATTCCTTATGTTGGAGAGCCATCTAGCGCAAGTCGGGCAGGGAAGGTGGTTTTCCCGGTATTCCTCCCCTGGGTGTCCAGGGCTCCAGGCCGACGGCATGGGCGAGTGCCCGGGACGGGCTCCATGGTTTTCCCGGTATTCCTCCCCTGGGTGTCCAGGGCTCCAGGCCGACGACATGGCCCATTGCCCGGGACGGGCTCCATGGTTTTCACGGCAGTCCTCCCCTGGGTGTCCAGGGCTCCAGGCCGACGGCATGGCGGAGTGCCCAGGACGGGCTCCATGCATCCCGGGCAGTTGTCCCCCGGGCGTCCGGGGCTCCAGGCCGATGGCATGGCTGATTGCCCGGTACGGGCTCCATGGTTTTCCCGGTATTCCTCCCCTGGGTGTCCAGGGCTCCAGGCCGACGGCATGGGCGAGTGCCCGGGACGGGCTTCATGCGTCCCGGGCAGTCGTCCCCCAGGGCGTTCGGGTCTCCAGGCCAACGGCATAGGCGAGTGCCCAGGTCAGGCTCCATGGTTTTCACGGTAGTCCTCCCCGGGCGTCCGTGGCTCCAGGCCATCGGCATGTAAAATGTAAATTTATCATTGGAATAGGCACCGATGCGAGAATTATTGGTTCCGCGGAATTTTGAGCCCAAGACCCGCCGAGGCGGGGAATTGAACCCTGGTCCCGGGCTGGACCTCTGCATCAGGGTCTGCCGCTCTAACCATTGAGCCACACTTCTCCACTGCATGGCTGAGTGCCCGGGACGGGCTCCATGGTTTTCCTGGTATTCTTACTCTGGGTGTCCGTGGCTCCAGGCCGACGGCATGGCCGATTGCCCCGGACGGGCTCCATGGTTTTAACAGTAGTCCTCCCCCGGGCGTCCGGGGCTCCAGTCCGATGGCATGGCCGAGTGCCCGGGTTGGGCTCCATGGTTTTCATGGTAGTCCTCCCCCGGGCATCCGTAGCTCCAGGCCGACGGCATGTCAAAGTGCCCAGGACGGGCTCCATGCATCCCGGGCAGTCGTCCCCCCGTGCGTCCGGGTCTCCTGGCCAACAGCATGGGCGAGTGCCCAGGACGGGCTCCATGCGTCCTGGGCAGTAGTCCCCCAGGTCTCCAGGCCAACGGCATGGGTGAGTGCCCAGGTCGGGCTCCATGGTATTCACTGTAGTCCTCCCCCGGGCGTCCGTGGCTCCAGGCCGACGGCATGTCAAAGTGACCAGGACGGGATCCATGTGTCCCGGGCAGTTGTCCCCCGGGTCTCCAGGCCAACGGCATGGGCAGAGTGCCTGGGTCGGGCTCCATGGTTTTCACGGTAGTCCTCCCCTGGGCGTTCGTGGCTCCAGGCCGGCGGCATGTCAAAGTGCCCAGGACGGGCTCCATGCGTCCCGGGCAGTCGTCCCCCGGGGCGTCCGGGTCTCCAGGCCAACGTCATAAGCGAGTGCCCAGGTCGGGCTCCATGGTTTTCACGGTAGTCCTCCCCGGGCGTCCGTGGCTCCAGGCTGGCGGCATGTAAAATGTAAATTTATCATTGGAATAGGCACCGAGGTGAGAATTATGGGGTCCGTGGAATTTTGAGCCCAAGACCCGCCGAGGCGGGGAATTGAACCCTGGTCCCGGGCTAGACCTCTGCATCAGGGTCTGCCGCTCTAACCATTGAGCCACACTTCTCCACTGCATGGCCGAGTGCCCGGGACGGGCTCCATGGTTTTCCTGGTATTCTTCCCCTGGCTGTCCATGGCTCCAGGCCGACGGCATGTCAAAGTGCCCAGGACGGGCTCCATGCGTCCCGGGCAGTCGTCCCCCGGGTCTCCAGGCCAACGGCATGGGTGAGTGCCCAGGTCGGGCTCCATGGTATTCACGGTAGTCCTCCCCCGGGCGTCCGTGGCTCTAGGCCGACAGCATGTCAAAGTGCCCAGGACGGGCTCCATGCGTCCCGGGCAGTCGTCCCCCGGGGCGTCCAGGTCTCCAGGCCAACGGCATGGGCAAAGTGCCTGGGTCGGGCTCCATGGTTTTCACGCTAGTCCTCCCCCCAGGCGTCCGTGGCTCCAGGCCAACAGCATGTCAAAGTGCCCAGGACGGGCTCCATGTGTCCCCGGCAGTCGTCCCCCCGGGCGTCCGGGCCTTGGAGCTCCGGTGGTCCTCACCGTGCCTGAGGCCCAACCGGGGTCCCCGAGCCCTTGCCGGCGTGGGCAGGCAGCAGCCCTACCACGAAGGCTCGGGGTGGGAATCAGGGAGTCCTTTCGGTCCCGGCCACCTGGTTGCACCTTTCCCCTCGCCCATCTGGTCTCCCGCAATGCTATCCAATAGGGCGACCAGATGGCCAAACTTCCCTGGAAGTGCCATTTGCCTCCCCGATCCCAGCAAGGGCTCCAGGAGGTCGGGTACTTTCACGCCTTGGGTCCCCTCTGTCACCTCGTGTGCACAGATTACAAGAAAGGGGGGTAATTTTCCTCCGGATTTCTAGGGGCAAGGTACCTTTGGACACCCCTCCCAGGCTGGTGGTTCTCTGCCATGGGGGACCAGATGGGCGATGCCTGGGTAACACCACCCGGGGCTTCCTTCCTCCAGGCCAACGGCATGTCAAAGTGCCCAGGACGGGCTCCATGCGTCCCGGGCAGTCGTCCCCCGGGTCTCCAGGCCGATGGCAGGTTAAAGTGCCCAGGACGGGCTCCACGGGTCCCGGCGCAGTCCTCCCCTGGGCGACCGGGGCACCCATCTCCAGGAGGCCAACGGCATTGGCAAAGCACCCGGGAAGGGCTCCATGGGTCCCGGGCAGTCCTCCCCTGGGTGTCCGGCGCTCCCTTCTCCAGGCCGACGGCAGGTTAAAGTGCCCAGGACGGGCTCCACGGGTCCCGGCGCAGTCCTCCCCTGGGCGTCCAGCGCTCCCTTCTCCAGGCCGACGGCAGGTCAAAGTGCCCAGGACGGGCTCCACAGGTCCCGGGCAGTCCTCCCCTGGGCGACCGGGGCACCCATCTCCAGGAGGCCAACGGCATTGGCAAAGCACCCGGGAAGGGCTCCATGGGTCCCGGGCAGTCCTCCCCTGGGTGTCCGGCGCTCCCTTCTCCAGGCCGACGGCATGTCAAAGTGCCCAGGACGGGCTCCATGAGTCTGGGACAGTCCTCCCCCGGGCGTCCGGGACACCCATCTCCAGGAGGCCAACGGCATTACAAAGTACCCAGGACGGGCTCCATGGGTCCCGGGCAGACCTCCCCCGGGCGTCCGGGGCACCCATCTCCATGAGGCCAACGGCATCGGCAAAGTACCCTGGAAGGGCTCCACGGGTCCCGGGCAGGCCTCCCCCACCGGGCGTCCAGGGCACCCACGTCCAGGCCGACGGCATGTAAAAGTTCCAAGGACGGGTCCATGGGTCCCGGGCAGCCAACCCCCGGGCGTTCGGGGCACCCATCTCCAGGAGGCCAATGGCATTGCAAAGTACCCAGGATGGGCTCCATGCGTCCCGGGCATTCGTCCCCCAGGCGCCCGGGGCTCCATCCAGGCTGACGGTATGGCAGAGTGCCCGGGTCGGGCTCCATGGTTTTCACGGTGGTCCTCCCCTGGGTGTCGGGGCGCTCCAGGCCGACGGCATGGAAAAGTGCCCAGGACGGGCTCCATGGGTCCCGGCGCAGTCCTCCCCTGGGCGACCGGGGCACCCATCTCTAGGAGGCCAACGGCATTGGCAAAGCACCCGGGAAGGGCTCCATGGGTCCCGGGCAGTCCTCCCCTGGGTGTCCGGCGCTCCCTTTTCCAGGCCGACGGCAGGTTAAAGTGCCCAGGATGGGCTCCACGGGTCCCGGCGCAGTCCTCCCCTGGGCGTCCAGCGCTCCCTTCTCCAGGCCGACGGCAGGTCAAAGTGCCCAGGACGGGCTCCACAGGTCCCGGGCAGTCCTCCCCTGGGCGACAGGGGCACCCATCTCCAGGAGGCCAACGGCATTGGCAAAGCACCCGGGAAGGGCTCCATGGGTCCCGGGCAGTCCTCCCCTGGGTGTCCGGCGCTCCCTTCTCCAGGCCGACGGCATGTCAAAGTGCCCAGGACGGGCTCCATTAGTCTGGGACAGTCCTCCCCCGGGCGTCCGGGACACCCATCTCCAGGAGGCCAACGGCATTGCAAAGTACCCAGGACGGGCTCCATGGGTCCCGGGCAGACCTCCCCCGGGCGTCCGGGGCACCCATCTCCATGAGGCCAACGGCATCGGCAAAGTACCCTGGAAGGGCTCCACGGGTCCCGGGCAGGCCTCCCCCCCCGGGCGTCCAGGGCACCCACGTCCAGGCCGACGGCATGTAAAAGTTCCCAGGACGGGTCCATGGGTCCCGGGCAGCCCGCCCCCGGGCGTTCGGGGCACCCATCTCCAGGAGGCCAACGGCATTGCAAAGTACCCAGGATGGGCTCCATGCGTCCCGGGCATTCGTCCCCCAGGCGCCCGGGGCTCCATCCAGGCTGACGGCATGGCAGAGTGCCCGGGTCGGGCTCCGTGGTTTTCAGGGTGGTCCTCCCCTGAGTGTCGGGGCGCTCCAGGCCGACGGCATGGAAAAGTGCCCAGGACGGGCTCCATGCGTCCCGGGCCTTCGTCCCCCGGGTGCCCGAGGCTCCATCCAGGCTGACGGCATGGCAGAGTGCCCGGGTCGGGCTCCATGGTTTCCAGGGTGGTCCTCCCCTGGGTGTCGGGGCGCTCCAGGCCGACGGCATGGAAAAGTGCCCAGGACGGGCTCCATGCGTCCTGGGCATTCGTCCCGGGACGGGGTGGGGAAGAGTCCAGGCGGCTTCACCTCCATGCCCGGCCATCTGATCGCCCAGATTCCCTCGGCCATCTGGTCGCCCGCAACGCTTTCCTATGGGGGGGACCAGATGGCCGAACTTCCCTGGAAGACCCGATGAGGTGCCATTTGCCTCCCGGATCCCAGCTAGGGCTCCATGAGGTCAGGTTCTTTCACGCCTTGGGTCCCCTCTGTCACCTCGCGTGTACAGATTACAAGAAAAGGGGGTAATTTTGTTCCGGATTACTAGGGAGAAGGGTACGCCCGGACACCCCTCCGAGGGTGGTGGTTCTCTGCCATGGGGACCAGATGGGATATGCCTGGGCAAAACCTCCCTAGGCCATCCGGGGCTTCCTTCCTCCAGGCCAACTGCATGTCAAATTGCCCAGGACGGGCTCCATGGCTTCTGGGCAGTCGTCCCCCGGGTGTCCAGGGCTCCATCCAGGCTGACGGCATGGAAAAGTGCCCAGGACAGGCTCCATGCGTCCCGGGCATTCATCCCCCGGGCGTCCGGGGCTCCATCTAGGCTGACGGTATGGCAGAGTGCCCAGGTCGGGCTCCATGGTTTTCATGGTGGTCCTCCCCTGGGTGTCTGGGGGCTCCAGGCCGAAGGCATGGAAAAGTGCCCAGGACGGGCTCCATGCGTCCCGGGCATTCGTCCCCTGGGCGTCCGGGGCTCCATCTAGGCTGACGGTATGGCAGAGTGCCCAGGTCGGGCTCCATGGTTTTCATGGTGGTCCTCCCCTGGGTGTCTGGGGGGCTCCAGGCCGAAGGCATGGAAAAGTGCCCAGGACGGGCTCCATGCGTCCCGGGCATTCGTCCCCTGGGCGTCCGGGGCTCCATCTAGGCTGACGGTATGGCAGAGTGCCCAGGTCAGGCTCCATGGTTTTCATGGTGGTCCTCCCCTGGGTGTCTGGGGGTTCCAGGTCGAAGGCATGGAAAAGTGCCCAGGACGGGCTCCATGCGTCCCGGGCATTCATCCCCTGGGCGTCCGGGGCTCCATCTAGGCTGACGGTATGGCAGAGTGCCCAGGTCAGGCTCCATGGTTTTCATGGTGGTCCTCCCATGGGTGTCTGGGGGGCTCCAGGCCGAAGGCATGGAAAAGTGCCCAGGACGGGCTCCATGCGTCCCGGGGATTCGTCCCCTGGGCGTCCGGGGCTCCATCTAGGCTGACGGTATGGCAGAGTGCCCGGGTCGGGCTCCATGGTTTTCACGGTGGTCCTCCCCTGGGTGTCTGGGGGCTCCAGGCCGAATGCATGGAAAAGTGCCCAGGACGGGCTCCATGCGTCCCGGGCATTCGTCCCCTGGGCGTCCGGGGCTCCATCTAGGCTGACGGTATGGCAGAGTGCCCAGGTCGGGCTCCATGGTTTTCACGGTGGTCCTCCCCTGGGTGTCTGGGGGCTCCAGGCCGAAGGCACGGAAAAGTGCCCAGGACGGGCTCCATGCGTCCCGGGCATTCGTCCCCCGGGCGTCCGGGGCTCCATCCAGGCTGACGGCATGGCAGAGTGCCCGGGTCGGGCTCCATGGGTCCCGGGCAGCCCTCCCCCGGGCGTCCGGGGCTCCCACCTCCAGGCCGACGGCATGTCAAAGTGCCCAGGACGGGCTCCATGATTCCAGGACAGTCCTCCCCCGGGCGTCCTGGACACCCATCTCCATGAGGCCAACGGCATTGGCAAAGTACCCAGGACGGGCTCCATGGGTCCCGGGCAGACCTCCCCCGGGCGTCCAGGGCACCCATCTCCATGAGGCCAACGGCATTGGCAAAGTACCCGGGAAGGGCTCCATGGGTCCCGGGCAGACCTCCCCCGGGCGTCCGGGGCACCCATCTCCATGAGGCCAACGGCATTGGCAAAGTACCCGGGAAGGGCTCCATGGGTCCCGGGTAGACCTCCCCCGGGCGTCCGGAGCACCCATCTCCATGAGGCCAACCGCATTGGCAGAGTACCCGGGAAGGGCTCCATGGGTCCCGGGTAGACCTCCCCCGGGCGTCCGGGGCACCCATCTCCATGAGGCCAACGGCATTGGCAAAGCACCCGGGAAGGGCTCCATGGGTCCCAGGCAGTCCTCCCCTGGGTGTCCGGCGCTCCCTTCTCCAGGCCGACGGCATGTCAAAGTGCCCAGGACGGGCTCCATGAGTCTGGGACAGTCCTCCCCCGGGCGTCCGGGACACCCATCTCCAGGAGGCCAACGGCATTGCAAAGTACCCATGACGGGCTCCATGGGTCCCGGGCAGACCTCCCCGAGGACTTCCGGGGAACCCATCTCCATGAGGCCAACGGCATCGGCAAAGTACCCTGGAAGGGCTCCACGGGTCCCGGGCAGGCCTCCCCCCCCGGGCGTCCAGGGCACCCACGTCCAGGCCGACGGCATGTAAAAGTTCCCAGGACGGGGTCCATGGGCCCCGGGCATTCTGCCCCCGGGCGTTCGGGGCACCCATCTCCAGGAGGCCAACGGCGTTGCAAAGTACCCAGGATGGGCTCCATGCATCCCGGGCATTCGTCCCCCAGGCGCCCGGGGCTCCATCCAGGCTGACGGTATGGCAGAGTGCCCGGGTCGGGCTCCATGGTTTTCACGGTGGTCCTCCCCTGGGTGTTGGGGCGCTCCAGGCCAATGGCATGAAAAAAGTGCCCAGGATGGGCTCCATGCATCCTGGGCATTCGTCCCCCGGGCGTCCGGGGCTCCATCCAGGCTGACGGCATGGCAGAGTGCCCGGGTCGGGCTCCGTGGTTTTCAGGGTGGTCCTCCCCTGAGTGTCGGGGCGCTCCAGGCCGACGGCATGGAAAAGTGCCCAGGACGGGCTCCATGCATCCCGGGCCTTCGTCCCCCGGGCGCCCGAGGCTCCATCCAGGCTGACGGCATGGCAGAGTGCCCGGGTCGGGCTCCATGGTTTCCAGGGTGGTCCTCCCCTGGGTGTCGGGGCGCTCCAGGCCGACGGCATGGAAAAGTGCCCAGGACGGGCTCCATGCGTCCTGGGCATTCGTCCCGGGACGGGGTGGGGAAGAGTCCAGGCGGCTTCACCTCCATGCCCGGCCATCTGATCGCCCAGATTCCCTCGGCCATCTGGTTGCCCGCAACGCTTTCCTATGGGGGGGACCAGATGGCCGAACTTCCCTGGAAGACCCGATGAGGTGCCATTTGCCTCCCGGATCCCAGCTAGGGCTCCATGAGGTCGGGTTCTTTCGCGCCTTGGGTCCCCTCTGTCACCTCGCGTGTACAGATTACAAGAAAAGGGGGTAATTTTGCTCCGGATTACTAGGGAGAAGGGTACGCCCGGACACCCCTCCGAGGGTGGTGGTTCTCTGCCATGGGGACCAGATGGGATATGCCTGGGCAACACCTCCCTAGGCCATCCGGGGCTTCCTTCCTCCAGGCCAACTGCATGTCAAATTGCCCAGGACGGGCTCCATGGCTTCTGGGCAGTCGTCCCCCGGGTGTCCAGGGCTCCATCCAGGCTGACGGCATGGAAAAGTGCCCAGGACAGGCTCCATGCGTCCCGGGCATTCATCCCCCGGGCGTCCGGGGCTCCATCTAGGCTGACGGTATGGCAGAGTGCCCGGGTCGGGCTCCATGGTTTTCACGGTGGTCCTCCCCTGGGTGTTGGGGCGCTCCAGGCCAATGGCATGAAAAAAGTGCCCAGGATGGGCTCCATGCATCCTGGGCATTCGTCCCCCGGGCGTCCGGGGCTCCATCCAGGCTGACGGCATGGCAGAGTGCCCGGGTCGGGCTCCGTGGTTTTCAGGGTGGTCCTCCCCTGAGTGTCGGGGCGCTCCAGGCCGACGGCATGGAAAAGTGCCCAGGACGGGCTCCATGCATCCCGGGCCTTCGTCCCCCGGGCGCCCGAGGCTCCATCCAGGCTGACGGCATGGCAGAGTGCCCGGGTCGGGCTCCATGGTTTCCAGGGTGGTCCTCCCCTGGGTGTCGGGGCGCTCCAGGCCGACGGCATGGAAAAGTGCCCAGGACGGGCTCCATGCGTCCTGGGCATTCGTCCCGGGACGGGGTGGGGAAGAGTCCAGGCGGCTTCACCTCCATGCCCGGCCATCTGATCGCCCAGATTCCCTCGGCCATCTGGTTGCCCGCAACGCTTTCCTATGGGGGGGACCAGATGGCCGAACTTCCCTGGAAGACCCGATGAGGTGCCATTTGCCTCCCGGATCCCAGCTAGGGCTCCATGAGGTCAGGTTCTTTCGCGCCTTGGGTCCCCTCTGTCACCTCGCGTGTACAGATTACAAGAAAAGGGGGTAATTTTGCTCCGGATTACTAGGGAGAAGGGTACGCCCGGACACCCCTCCGAGGGTGGTGGTTCTCTGCCATGGGGACCAGATGGGATATGCCTGGGCAACACCTCCCTAGGCCATCCGGGGCTTCCTTCCTCCAGGCCAACTGCATGTCAAATTGCCCAGGACGGGCTCCATGGCTTCTGGGCAGTCGTCCCCCGGGTGTCCAGGGCTCCATCCAGGCTGACGGCATGGAAAAGTGCCCAGGACAGGCTCCATGCGTCCCGGGCATTCATCCCCCGGGCGTCCGGGGCTCCATCTAGGCTGACGGTATGGCAGAGTGCCCAGGTCGGGCTCCATGGTTTTCATGGTGGTCCTCCCCTGGGTGTCTGGGGGCTCCAGGCCGAAGGCATGGAAAAGTGCCCAGGACGGGCTCCATGCGTCCCGGGCATTCGTCCCCTGGGCGTCCGGGGCTCCATCTAGGCTGACGGTATGGCAGAGTGCCCAGGTCAGGCTCCATGGTTTTCATGGTGGTCCTCCCCTGGGTGTCTGGGGGGCTCCAGGCCGAAGGCATGGAAAAGTGCCCAGGACGGGCTCCATGCGTCCCGGGGATTCGTCCCCTGGGCGTCCGGGGCTCCATCTAGGCTGACGGTATGGCAGAGTGCCCCGGTCGGGCTCCATGGTTTTCACGGTGGTCCTCCCCTGGGTGTCTGGGGGCTCCAGGCCGAATGCATGGAAAAGTGCCCAGGACGGGCTCCATGCGTCCCGGGCATTCGTCCCCTGGGTGTCCGGGGCTCCATCTAGGCTGACGGTATGGCAGAGTGCCCAGGTCGGGCTCTATGGTTTTCACGGTGGTCCTCCCCTGGGTGTCTGGGGGCTCCAGGCCGAATGCACGGAAATGTGCCCAGGACGGGCTCCATGCGTCCCGGGCATTCGTCCCCCGGGCGTCCGGGGCTCCATCCAGGCTGACGGCATGGCAGAGTGCCCGGGTCGGGCTCCATGGGTCCCGGGCAGCCCTCCCCCGGGCGTCCGGGGCTCCCACCTCTAGGCCGACGGCATGTCAAAGTGCCCAGGACGGGCTCCATGAGTCCAGGACAGTCCTCCCCCGGGCGTCCTGGACACCCATCTCCATGAGGCCAACGGCATTGGCAAAGTACCCAGGACGGGCTCCATGGGTCCCGGGCAGACCTCCCCCGGGCGTCCGGGGCACCCATCTCCATGAGGCCAACGGCATTGGCAAAGTACCCGGGAAGGGCTCCATGGGTCCCGGGCAGACCTCCCCCGGGCGTCCGGGGCACCCATCTCCATGAGGCCAACGGCATTGGCAAAGTACCCGGGAAGGGCTCCATGGGTCCCGGGTAGACCTCCCCCGGGCGTCCGGGGCACCCATCTCCATGAGGCCAACCGCATTGGCAGAGTACCCGGGAAGGGCTCCATGGGTCCCGGGTAGACCTCCCCCGGGCATCCGGGGCACTCATCTCCATGAGGCCAACGGCATTGGCAAAGTACCCAGGACGGGCTCCATGGGTCCCGGGCAGACCTCCCCCCGGGCGTCAGGGGCTACCACCTCCAGGCCGACGGAATGTCAAAGTACCCAGGACGGGCTCCATGGGTCCCGGGCAGCTTCCCCCGGGCGTCCGGGGCACCCACCTCCAGGCAGACGGCATGTCAAAGTACCCAGGACGGGCTCCACGGGTCCCGGGCATTCCTCCCCCAGGTCGTCCGGGCCCTAGAGCTCCGGTGCTCCAACCTGCGCCTGAGGCCCAGCCGGGGTCCAAGAGCCCTGCCTTGCGTGGGCAGGCAGTCAGGAACCCTACCGCGAAGGCTTGGGATGGATGGGGAGCTGGGAGTCCTTTCGATACCGGCCATCTGGTCACCCGCGATGCTTTCCAATAGGGCGACCAGATGGCCGGGCTTCCCTGGAAGTCCCGATGAGGTGCCATTCGCCTCCCGGATCCCAGCTAGGGCTCCATGAGGTCGGGTTCTTTTACGCCTTGGGTCCCCTCTGTCACCTCGCGTGCACGGATTGCAAGAAAGGGGGGTAATTTCCCTCCGGATTAATAGGGGCAGGGTACGCCCGGACACCCCTCCAGGGCTGGTGGGTCTCTGCCTGGGGGACCAGATGAGATATGCCTGGGCAACACCTCCCCCGGGCATCTGGGGGCTCCATTCTCCGGGCCAACGGCATGGCTCAATGCCCAGGACGGGCTCCACGTGTCCCGGACAGACCTCCCCTGGGCGTCCGGGGCTCCCACCTCCAGGCCGACGGCATGTCACACTGCCCAGGACGGGCTCCATGGGCCCCGGACAGACCGCCCCCGGGTGTCCGGGGGGGGCACCCATCTCCAGGAGGCCAACGGGATGGCAAAGTACCCGGGAAGGGCTCCACGGGTCCCGGGCAGCCTTCCCCCGGGCATCCGGGGCTCCCACCTCCAGGACGAAGGCATGTCAAATTGCCCAGGACGGGCTCCATGGCTCTTGGGCAGTCCTCCCCCGGGCGTCCGGGGCTCCATCCAGGCCGAAGACATGGCAGAGTGCCCGGGACGGGTTCCATGCGTCCCGGGCCTTCGTCCCCCGGGCGTCCGGGGCTCCATCCAGGCTGACAGCATGGCAGAGTGCCCGGGTCGGGCTCCATGGTTTTCAGGGTGGTCCTCCCCTGGGTGTCGGGGCGCTCCAGGCCAATGGAATGGAAAAGTGCCCAGGACGGGCTCCATGCGACCCGGGCATTCATCCCCTGGGCGTCCGGGGCTCCATCCAGGCTGACGGCATGGCAGAGTGCCCGGGTCGGGCTCCATTGTTTTCAGGGTGGTCCTCCCCTGGGTGTCGGGGCGCTCCAGGCCAATGGAATGGAAAAGTGCCCAGGACGGGCTCCATGCGACCCGGGCCTTCGTCCCCCGGGCGTCCGGGGCTCCATCCAGGCTGACGGCATGGCAGAGTGCCCGGGTCGGGCTCCATGGTTTTCAGGGTGGTCCTCCCCTGGGTGTCGGGGCGCTCCAGGCCGATGGCATGGAAAAGTGCCCAGGACGGGCTCCATGCGTCCCGGGCATTCGTCCCCTGGGCGTCCGGGGCTCCATCTAGGCTGACGGTATGGCAGAGTGCCCAGGTCGGGCTCTATGGTTTTCACGGTGGTCCTCCCCTGGGTGTCTGGGGGCTCCAGGCCGAAGGCACGGAAATGTGCCCAGGACGGGCTCCATGCGTCCCGGGCATTCGTCCCCCGGGCGTCCGGGGCTCCATCCAGGCTGACGGCATGGCAGAGTGCCCGGGTCGGGCTCCATGGGTCCCGGGCAGCCCTCCCCCGGGCGTCCGGGGCTCCCACCTCTAGGCCGACGGCATGTCAAAGTGCCCAGGACGGGCTCCATGAGTCCAGGACAGTCCTCCCCCGGGCGTCCTGGACACCCATCTCCATGAGGCCAACGGCATTGGCAAAGTACCCAGGACGGGCTCCATGGGTCCCGGGCAGACCTCCCCCGGGCGTCCGGGGCACCCATCTCCATGAGGCCAACGGCATTGGCAAAGTACCCGGGAAGGGCTCCATGGGTCCCGGGCAGACCTCCCCCGGGCGTCCGGGGCACCCATCTCCATGAGGCCAACGGCATTGGCAAAGTACCCGGGAAGGGCTCCATGGGTCCCGGGTAGACCTCCCCCGGGCGTCCGGGGCACCCATCTCCATGAGGCCAACCGCATTGGCAGAGTCCCCGGGAAGGGCTCCATGGGTCCCGGGTAGACCTCCCCCGGGCGTCCGGGGCACCCATCTCCATGAGGCCAACGGCATTGGCAAAGTACCCAGGACGGGCTCCATGGGTCCCGGGCAGACCTCCCCCCGGGCGTCAGGGGCTACCACCTCCAGGCCGACGGAATGTCAAAGTACCCAGGACGGGCTCCATGGGTCCCGGGCAGCTTCCCCCGGGCGTCCGGGGCACCCACCTCCAGGCCGACGGCATGTCAAAGTACCCAGGACGGGCTCCACGGGTCCCGGGCATTCCTCCCCCAGGTCGTCCGGGCCCTAGAGCTCCGGTGCTCCAACCTGCGCCTGAGGCCCAGCCGGGGTCCAAGAGCCCTGCCTTGCGTGGGCAGGCAGTCAGGAACCCTACCGCGAAGGCTTGGGATGGATGGGGAGCTGGGAGTCCTTTCGATCCCAGCCATCTGGTCACCCGCGATGCTTTCCAATAGGGCGACCAGATGGCCGGGCTTCCCTGGAAGTCCCGATGAGGTGCCATTCGCCTCCCGGATCCCAGCTAGGGCTCCATGAGGTCGGGTTCTTTTACGCCTTGGGTCCCCTCTGTCACCTCGCGTGCACGGATTGCAAGAAAGGGGGGTAATTTCCCTCCGGATTAATAGGGGCAGGGTACGCCCGGACACCCCTCCAGGGCAGGTGGGTCTCTGCCTGGGGGACCAGATGAGATATGCCTGGGCAACACCTCCCCCGGGCATCTGGGGGCTCCATTCTCCGGGCCAACGGCATGGCTCAATGCCCAGGACGGGCTCCACGTGTCCCGGACAGACCTCCCCTGGGCGTCCGGGGCTCCCACCTCCAGGCCGACGGCATGTCACACTGCCCAGGACGGGCTCCATGGGCCCCGGACAGACCGCCCCCGGGTGTCCGGGGGGGGCACCCATCTCCAGGAGGCCAACGGGATGGCAAAGTACCCGGGAAGGGCTCCACGGGTCCCGGGCAGCCTTCCCCCGGGCGTCCGGGGCTCCCACCTCCAGGACGACGGCATGTCAAATTGCCCAGGACGGGCTCCATGGCTCTTGGGCAGTCCTCCCCCGGGCGTCCGGGGCTCCATCCAGGCCGACGACATGGCAGAGTGCCCGGGACGGGTTCCATGCGTCCCGGGCCTTCGTCCCCCGGGCGTCCGGGGCTCCATCCAGGCTGACAGCATGGCAGAGTGCCCGGGTCGGGCTCCATGGTTTTCAGGGTGGTCCTCCCCTGGGTGTCGGGGCGCTCCAGGCCAATGGAATGGAAAAGTGCCCAGGACGGGCTCCATGCATCCCAGGCCTTCGTCCCCTAGGCGTCCGGGGCTCCAGCCAGGCTGACGGCATGGCAGAGTGCCCGGGTCGGGCTCCATGGCTCTTGGGCAGTCGTCCCCCGGGCGTCCAGGGCTCCATCCAGGCCGATGGCATGGAAAAGTGCCCAGGACGGGCTCCATGCGACCCGGGCATTCCTCCCCCAGATCGTCCGGGCCCTAGAGCTCCGGTGGTCCAACCTGCGCCTGAGGCCCAGCCGGGGTCCAAGAGCCCTGCCTTGCGTGGGCAGGCAGTCAGGAACCCTACCGCGAAGGCTTGGGATGGATGGGGAGCTGGGAGTCCTTTCGATCCCGGCCATCTGGTCACCCGCGATGCTTTCCAATAGGGCGACCAGATGGCCGGGCTTCCCTGGAAGTCCCGATGAGGTGCCATTCGGCTCCCGGATCCCAGCTAGGGCTCCATGAGGTCGGGTTCTTTCACGCTTTGGGTCCCCTCTGTCACCTCGCGTGCACGGATTGCAAGAAAGGGGGGTAATTTCCCTCCGGACTACTAGGGGCAGGGTACGCCCGGACACCTCTCCAGGGCTGGTGGTTCTCTGCCCGGGGGACCAGATGAGATATGCCTGGGCAACACCTCCCCCGGGCGTCTGGGGGCTCCATTCTCCGGGCCAACGGCATGTCACACTGCCCAGGATGGGCTCCATGGGCCCCGGACAGACCTCCCCCGGGCGTCCGGGGCACCCATCTCCAGGAGGCCAACGGGATGGCAGAGTAACCGGGAAGGGCTCAATGGGTCCCGGGCAGCCTTCCCCCGGGCGTCCGGGGCTCCCACCTCCAGGCCGACGGCATGTCACACTGCCCAGGACGGGCTCCATGGGCCCCGGACAGACCTCCCCCAAGCGTCCGGGGGGCACCCATCTCCAGGAGGCCAACGGGATGGCAAAGTACCCAGGAAGGGCTCCACGGGTCCCGGGCAGCCTTCCCCCGGGCGTCCGGGGCTCCCATCTCCAGGACGACGTCATGTCACACTGCCCAGGACGGGCTCCATGGGCCCCGGACATACCTCCCCCGGGCGTCCGGGGCACCCATCTCCAGGAGGCCAACGGGATGGCAAAGTACCCGGGAAGGGCTCCACGGGTCCCGGGCAGCCTTCCCCCGGGCGTCCGGGGCTCCCACCTCCAGGACGACGGCATGTCAAATTGCCCAGGACGGGCTCCATGGCTCTTGGGCAGTCCTCCCCCGGGCGTCCGGGGCTCCATCCAGGCCGACGGTATGGCAGAGTGCCCGGGACGGGTTCCATGCGTCCCGGGCCTTCGTCCCCCGGGCGTCCGGGGCTCCATCCAGGCTGACAGCAAGGCAGAGTGCCCGGGTCGGGCTCCATGGTTTTCAGGATGGTCCTCCCCTGGGTGTCGGGGCGCTCCAGGCCAATGGAATGGAAAAGTGCCCAGGACGGGCTCCATGCGACCCGGGCATTCATCCCCCGGGCGTCCGGGGCTCCATCCAGGCTGACGGCATAGCAGAGTGCCGGGGTCGGGCTCCATGGTTTTCAGGGTGGTCCTCCCCTGGGTGTCGGGGCGCTCCAGGCCAATGGAATGGAAAAGTGCCCAGGACGGGCTCCATGCGACCCGGGCCTTCGTCCCCCGGGCGTCCGGGGCTCCATCCAGGCTGACGGCATGGCAGAGTGCCCGGGTCGGGCTCCATGGTTTTCAGGGTGGTCCTCCCCTGGGTGTCGGGGCGCTCCAGGCCGATGGCATGGAAAAGTGCCCAGGACGGGCTCCATGCGTCCCAAGCCTTCGTCCCCCGGGCGTCCGGGGCTCAAGCCAGGCTGACGGCATGGCAGAGTGCCCGGGTCGGGCTCCATGGCTCTTGGGCAGTCGTCCCCCGGGCGCCCGGGGCTCCATCCAGGCCGATGGCATGGAAAAGTGCCCAGGACGGGCTCCATGCGACCCGGGCATTCCTCCCCCAGGTCGTCCAGGCCCTAGAGCTCCGGTGATCCAACCTGCGCCTGAGGCCCAGCCGGGGTCCAAGAGCCCTGCCTTGCGTAGGCAGGCAGTCAGGAACCCTACCGCGAAGGCTTGGGATGGATGGGGAGCTGGGATTCCTTTCGATCCCGGCCATCTGGTCACCCGCGATGCTTTCCAATAGGGCGACCAGATGGCCGGGCTTCCCTGGAAGTCCCGATGAGGTGCCATTCGGCTCCCGGATCCCAGCTAGGGCTCCATGAGGTCGGGTTCTTTCACGCCTTGGGTCCCCTCTGTCACCTCGCGTGCACGGATTGCAAGAAAGGGGGGTAATTTCCCTCCGGATTACTAGGGGCAGGGTACGCCCGGACACCTCTCCAGGGCTGGTGGTTCTCTGCCCGGGGGACCAGATGAGATATGCCTGGGCAACACCTCCCCCGGGCGTCTGGGGGCTCCATTCTCCGGGCCAACGGCATGTCACACTGCCCAGGACGGGCTCCATGGGCCCCGGACAGACCTCCCCGGGCGTCCGGGGCACCCATCTCCAGGAGGCCAACGGGATGGCAAAGTACCCGGGAAGGGCTCCACGGGTCCCGGGCAGCCTTCCCCCGAGCGTCCGGGGCTCCCACCTCCAGGCCGACGGCATGTCACACTGCCCAGGACGGGCTCCATGGGCCCCGGACAGACCTCCCCCGGGCGTCCGGGGGGGCACCCATCTCCAGGAGGCCAACGGGATGGCAAAGTACCCGGGAAGGGCTCCACTGGTCCCGGGCAGCCTTCCCCCGGGCATCCGGGGCTCCCACCTCCAGGACGACGGCATGTCACACTGCCCAGGACGGGCTCCATGGGCCCCGGACTGACCTCCCCTGGGCGTCCGGGGCACCCATCTCCAGGAGGCCAATGGGATGGCAAAGTACCCGGGAAGGGCTCCACGGGTCCCGGGCAGCCTTCCCCCGGGCGTCCGGGGCTCCCACCTCCAGGCCGACGGCATGTCACACTGCCCAGGACGGGCTCCATGGGCCCCGGACAGACCTCCCCCTGGCGTCCGGGGGGGCACCCATCTCCAGGAGGCCAACGGGATGGCAAAGTACCCGGGAAGGGCTCCATGGGTCCCAGGCAGCCTTCCCCCGGGCGTCCGTGGCTCCCACCTCCAGGACGACGGCATGTCAAATTGCCCAGGACGGGCTCCATGGCTCTTGGGCAGTCCTCCCCCGGGCGTCCGGGGCTCCATCCAGGCCGACGGCATGGCACAGTGCCCGGGACGGGTTCCATGCGTCCCGGGCCTTAGTCCCCTGGGCATCCGGGGCTCCATCCAGGCTGACAGCAAGGCATAGTGCCCGGGTCGGGCTCCATGGTTTTCAGGGTGGTCCTCCCCTGGGTGTCGGGGCGCTCCAGGCCAATGGAATGGAAAAGTGCCCAGGACGGGCTCCATGCGACCCGGGCATTCATCCCCCGGGCGTCCGGGGCTCCATCCAGGCTGACGTCATAGCAGAGTGCCCGGGTCGGGCTCCATGGTTTTCAGGGTGGTCCTCCCCTGGGTGTCGGGGCGCTCCAGGCCGATGGCATGGAAAAGTGCACAGGACGGGCTCCATGCGTCCCAAGCCTTCGTCCCCCGGGCGTCCGGGGCTCCAGCCAGGCTGACGGCATGGCAGAGTGCCCGGGTCGGGTTCCATGGCTCTTGGGCAGTCGTCCCCCGGGCGTCCGGGGCTCCATCCAGGCCGATGGCATGGAAAAGTGCCCAGGACGGGCTCCATGCGACCCGGGCATTCCTGCCCCAGGTCGTCCGGGCCCTAGAGCTCCGGTGGTCCAACCTGCGCCTGAGGCCCAACCGGGGTCCAAGAGCCCTGCCTTGCGTGGGCAGGCAGTCAGGAACCCTACCGCGAAGGCTTGGGATGGATGGGGAGCTGGGATTCCTTTCGATCCCGGCCATCTGGTCACCCGCGATGCTTTCCAATAGGGCGACCAGATGGCCGGGCTTCCCTGGAAGTCCCGATGAGGTGCCATTCGGCTCCCGGATCCCAGCTAGGGCTCCATGAGGTCGGGTTCTTTCACACCTTGGGTCCCCTCTGTCACCTCGCGTGCACGGATTGCAAGAAAGGGGGGTAATTTCCCTCCGGATTACTAGGGGCAGGGTACGCCCGGACACCTCTCCAGGGCTGGTGGTTCTCTGCCCGGGGGACCAGATGAGATATGCCTGGGCAACACCTCCCCCGGGCGTCTGGGGGCTCCATTTTCCGGGCCAACGGCATGTCACACTGCCCAGGACGGGCTCCATGGGCCCCGGACAGACCTCCCCCGGGCGTCCGGGGCACCCATCTCCAGGAGGCCAACGTGATGGCAGAGTAACCGGGAAGGGCTCCATGGGTCCCGGGCAGCCCTCCCCCGGGCGTCCGGGGCTCCCACCTCCAGGACGACGGCATGTCACACTGCCCAGGACGGGCTCCATGGGCCCCGGACAGACCTCCCCCGGGCGTCCGGGGCAACCATCTCCAGGAGGCCAACGGGATGGCAAAGTACCCGGGAAGGGCTCCACGGGTCCCGGGCAGCCTTCCCCCGGGCGTCCGGGGCTCCCACCTCCAGGCCGACGGCATGTCACACTGCCCAGGACGGGCTCCATGGGCCCCGGACAGACCTCCCCCGGGGGTCCAGGGCACCCATCTCCAGGAGGCCAACGGGATGGCAGAGTAACTGGGAAGGGCTCCATGGGTCCCGGGCAGGCTCGGGTCTGTGGAATTTTGAGCCCAAGACCCGCCGAGGCGGGGAATTGAACCCTGGTCCTGGGCTAGACCTCTGCATCAGGGTCTGCCGCTCTAACCATTGAGCCACACTTCTCCACTGCATGGCCGAGTGCCCGGGACGGGCTCCATGGTTTTCCTGGTATTCTTCCCCTGGCTGTCCGTGGCTCCAGGCCGACGGCATGTCAAAGTGCCCAGGACGGGCTCCATGCGTCCCGGGCAGTCGTCCCCCGGGTCTCCAGGCCAATGGCATGGGTGAGTGCCCAGGTCGGGCTCCATGGTATTCACGGTAGTCCTCCCCCGGGCGTCCGTGGCTCTAGGCCGACGGCATGTCAAAGTGCCCAGAACGGGCTCCATGCGTCCCGGGCAGTTGTCCCCCGGGTCTCCAGGCCAACAGCATGGGCAGAGTGCCCGGGTCGGGCTCCATGGTTTTCACGGTAGACCTCCCCCCCGGGCGTCCGTGGCTCCAGGCCGATGGCATGTCAAAGTGCCCAGGACGGGCTCCATGCGTCCCGGGCAGTCGTCCCCCGGGGCGTCCAGGTCTCCAGGCCATCGGCATGGGCAAAGTGCCTGGGTCGGGCTCCATGGTTTTCACGGTAGACCTCCCCCCCGGGCGTCCGTGGCTCCAGGCCGATGGCATGTCAAAGTGCCCAGGACGGGCTCCATGCGTCCCGGGCAGTCGTCCCCCGGGGCGTCCAGGTCTCCAGGCCATCGGCATGGGCAAAGTGCCTGGGTCGGGCTCCATGGTTTTCACGCTAGTCCTCCCCCCAGGCGTCTGTGGCTCCAGGCCAACAGCATGTCAAAGTGCCCAGGACGGGCTCCATGTGTCCCGGGCAGTCGTCCCCCCGGGGGTCCGGGCCTTGGAGCTCCGGTGGTCCTCATCGTGCCTGAGGCCCAGCCGGGGTCCCCGAGCCCTTGCCGGCGTGGGCAGGCAGCAGCCCTACCACGAAGGCTCGGGGTGGGAATCAGGGAGTCCTTTCGGTCCCGGCCACCTGGTTGCACCTTTCCCCTCGCCCATCTGGTCTCCCGCAATGCTATCCAATAGGGCGACCAGATGGCCAAACTTCCCTGGAAGTCCCTATCAGGTGCCATTTGCCTCCCCGATCCCAGCGAGGGCTCCAGGAGGTCGGGTACTTTCACGCCTTGGGTCCCCTCTGTCACCTCGTGTGCACAGATTACAAGAAAGGGGGGTAATTTTCCTCCGGATTTCTAGGGGCAAGGTACCATTGGACACCCCTCCCAGGCTGGTGGTTCTCTGCCATGGGGGACCAGATGGGCGATGCCTGGGTAACACCACCCGGGGCTTCCTTCCTCCAGGCCAACGGCATCTCAAAGTGCCCAGGACGGGCTCCATGCGTCCCGGGCAGTCGTCCCCCGGGTCTCCAGGCCGATGGCAGGTTAAAGTGCCCAGGACGGGCTCCACGGGTCCCGGCGCAGTCCTCCCCTGGGCGACCGGGGCACCCATCTCCAGGAGGCCAACGGCATTGGCAAAGCACCCGGGAAGGGCTCCATGGGTCCCGGGCAGTCCTCCCCTGGGTGTCCGGCGCTCCCTTCTCCAGGCCAACGGCAGGTTAAAGTGCCCAGGACGGGCTCCACGGGTCCCAGCGCAGTCCTCCCCTGGGCGTCCAGCACTCCCTTCTCCAGGCCGACGGCAGGTCAAAGTGCCCAGGACGGGCTCCACAGGTCCCGGGCAGTCCTCCCCTGGGCGACCGGGGCACCCATCTCCAGGAGGCCAACGGCATTGGCAAAGCACCCGGGAAGGGCTCCATGGGTCCCGGGCAGTCCTCCCCTGGGTGTCCGGCGCTCCCTTCTCCAGGCCGACGGCATGTCAAAGTGCCAAGGACGGGCTCCATGAGTCTGGGACAGTCCTCCCCCGGGCGTCCGGGACACCCATCTCCAGGAGGCCAACGGCATTGCAAAGTACCCAGGACGGGCTCCATGGGTCCCGGGCAGACCTCCCCCGGGCGTCCGGGGCACCCATCTCCATGAGGCCAACGGCATCGGCAAAGTACCCTGGAAGGGCTCCACGGGTCCCGGGCAGGCCTCCCCCCCCGGGCGTCCAGGGCACCCACGTCCAGGCCGACGGCATGTAAAAGTTCCCAGGACGGGGTCCATGGGTCCCGGGCAGCCCGCCCCGGGCGTTCGGGGCACCCATCTCCAGGAGGCCAACGGCGTTGCAATGTACCCAGGATGGGCTCCATGCGTCCCGGGCATTCGTCCCCCAGGCGCCCGGGGCTCCATCCAGGCTGACGGTATGGCAGAGTGCCCGGGTCGGGCTCCATGGTTTTCACGGTGGTCCTCCCCTGGGTGTTGGGGCGCCCCAGGCCAATGGCATGGAAAAAGTGCCCAGGATGGGCTCCATGCATCCTGGGCATTCGTCCCCCGGGCGTCCGGGGCTCCATCCAGGCTGACGGCATGGCAGAGTGCCCGGGTCGGGCTCCGTGGTTTTCAGGGTGGTCCTCCCCTGAGTGTCGGGGGGCTCCAGGCCGACGGCATGGAAAAGTGCCCAGGACGGGCTCCATGCGTCCCAGGCCTTCGTCCCCCGGGCGCCCGAGGCTCCATCCAGGCTGACGGCATGGCAGAGTGCCCGGGTCGGGCTCCATGGTTTCCAGGGTGGTCCTCCCCTGGGTGTCGGGGCGCTCCAGGCCGACGGCATGGAAAAGTGCCCAGGACGGGCTCCATGCGTCCTGGGCATTCGTCCCGGGACGGGGTGGGGAAGAGTCCAGGTGGCTTCACCTCCATGCCCGGCCATCTGATCGCCCAGATTCCCTCGGCCATCTGGTCGCCCGCAACGCTTTCCTATGGGGGGGACCAGATGGCCGAACTTCCCTGGAAGACCCGATGAGGTGCCATTCGCCTCCCGGATCCCAGCTAGGGCTCCATGAGGTCGGGTTCTTTCACGCCTTGGGTCCCCTCTGTCACACCGCGTGCACAGATTACAAGAAAAGGGGGTAATTTTGCTCCGGATTACTAGAGAGAAGGGTACGCCCGGACACCCCTCCGAGGGTGGTGGTTCTCTGCCATGGGGACCAGATGGGATATGCCTGGGCAACACCTCCCTAGGCATTCGTCCCCTGGGCGTCCGGGGCTCCATCTAGGCTGACGGTATGGCAGAGTGCCCAGGTCGGGCTCCATGGTTTTCATGGTGGTCCTCCCCTGGGTGTCTGGGGGCTCCAGGCCGAAGGCATGGAAAAGTGCCCAGGACGGGCTCCATGCGTCCCGGGCATTCGTCCCCTGGGCGTCCGGGGCTCCATCTAGGCTGACGGTATGGCAGAGTGCCCAGGTCGGGCTCCATGGTTTTCATGGTGGTCCTCCCCTGGGTGTCTGGGGGCTCCAGGCCGAAGGCACGGAAAAGTGCCCAGGACGGGCTCCATGCGTCCCGGGCATTCGTCCCCTGGGCGTCCGGGGCTCCCGCCTCCAGGCCGACTGCATGGCAGAGTGCCCGGGACGGGCTCCATGAGTCCAGGACAGTCCTCCCCCGGGCGTCCTGGACACCCATCTCCATGAGGCCAACGGCATTGGCAAAGTACCCAGGACGGGCTCCATGGGTCCCGGGCAGACCTCCCACGGGCGTCCGGGGCACCCATCTCCATGAGGCCAACGGCATTGGCAAAGTACCTGGGAAGGGCTCCATGGGTCCCGGGTAGACCTCCCCCCGGGCGTCCGGGGCACCCATCTCCATGAGGCCAACGGCATTGGCAAAGTACCCAGGACAGGCTCCATGGGTCCCGGGCAGACCTCCCCCCGGGCATCAGGGGCTTCCACCTCCAGGCCGACGGAATGTCAAAGTACCCAGGACGGGCTCCATGGGTCCCGGGCAGCTTCCTCCGGTCGTCCGGGGCACCCACCTCCAGGCCGACGGCATGTCAAAGTACCCAGGACGGGCTCCACGGGTCCCGGGCATTCCTCCCCCAGGTCGTCCGGGCCCTAGAGCTCCATTGGTCCAACCTGCGCCTGAGGCCCAGCCGGGGTCCAAGAGCCCTGCCTTGCGTGGGCAGGCAGTCAGGAACCCTACCGCGAAGGCTTGGGATGGATGGGGAGCTGGGAGTCCTTTCCATCCCGGCCATCTGGTCACCCGCGATGCTTTCCAATAGGGCGACCAGATGGCCGGGCTTCCCTGGAAGTCCCGATGAGGTGCCATTCGCCTCCCGGATCCCAGCTAGGGCTTCATGAGGTCGGGTTCTTTTACGCCTTGGGTCCCCTCTGTCACCTCGCGTGCACGGATTGCAAGAAAGGGGGGTAATTTCCCTCCGGATTACTAGGGGCAGGGTACGCCCGGACACCCCTCCAGGGCTGGTGGGTCTCTGCCTGGGGGACCAGATGAGATATGCCTGGGCAACACCTCCCCCGGGCGTCTGGGGGCTCCATTCTCCGGGCCAACGGCATGGCTCAATGCCCCGGACGGGCTCAACTTGTCCCGGACAGACCTCCCCTAGGCGTCCGGGGCACCCATCTCCAGGAGGCCAACGGGATGGCAAAGTACCCGGGAAGGGCTCCACGGGTCCCGGGCAGCCTTCCCCCGGGCGTCCGGGGCTCCCACCTCCAGGCCGACGGCATGTCACACTGCCCAGGACGGGCTCCATGGGCCCCGGACAGACCGCCCCCAGGCGTCCGGGGGGGCACCCATCTCCAGGAGGCCAACGGGATGGCAAAGTACCCGGGAAGGGCTCCACGGGTCCCGGGCAGCCTTCCCCCGGGCGTCCGGGGCTCCTACCTCCAGGACGACGGCATGTCAAATTGCCCAGGACGGGCTCCATGGCTCTTGGGCAGTCCTCCCCCGGGCGTCCGGGGCTCCATCCAGGCCGACGGCATGGCAGAGTGCCCGGGACGGGTTCCATGCGTCCCGGGCCTTCGTCCCCCGGGCGTCCGGGGCTCCATCCAGGCTGACAGCATGGCAGAGTGCCCGGGTCGGGCTCCATGGTTTTCAGGGTGGTCCTCCCCTGGGTGTCGGGGCGCTCCAGGCCAATGGAATGGAAAAGTGCCCAGGACGGGCTCCATGCGACCCGGGCATTCATCCCCCGGGCGTCCGGGGCTCCATCCAGGCTGACGGCATGGCAGAGTGCCCGGGTCGGGCTCCATGGTTTTCAGGGTGGTCCTCCCCTGGGTGTCGGGGCGCTCCAGGCCAATGGAATGGAAAAGTGCCCAGGACGGGCTCCATGCGACCCGGGCCTTCGTCCCCCGGGCGTCCGGGGCTCCATCCAGGCTGACAGCATGGCAGAGTGCCCGGGTCGGGCTCCATGGTTTTCAGGGTGGTCCTCCCCTGGGTGTCGGGGCGCTCCAGGCCAATGGAATGGAAAAGTGCCCAGGACGGGCTCCATGCGTCCCGGGCAGTCGTCCCCCGGGGCGTCCAGGTCTCCAGGCCAACGGCATGGGCAAAGTGCCTGGGTCGGGCTCCATGGTTTTCACGCTAGTCCTCCCCCCAGGCGTCCGTGGCTCCAGGCCAACAGCATGTCAAAGTGCCCAGGACGGGCTCCATGTGTCCCGGGCAGTCGTCCCCCCGGGCGTCCGGGCCTTGGAGCTCCGGTGGTCCTCATCGTGCCTGAGGCCCAGCCGGGGTCCCCGAGCCCTTGCCGGCGTGGGCAGGCAGCAGCCCTACCACGAAGGCTCGGGTGGGAATCAGGGAGTCCTTTCGGTCCCGGCCACCTGGTTGCACCTTTCCCCTCGCCCATCTGGTCTCCCGCAATGCTATCCAATAGGGCGACCAGATGGCCAAACTTCCCTGGAAGTCCCTATCAGGTGCCATTTGCCTCCCCGATCCCAGCGAGGGCTCCAGGAGGTCGGGTACTTTCACGCCTTGGGTCCCCTCTGTCACCTCGTGTGCACAGATTACAAGAAAGGGGGGTAATTTTCCTCCGGATTTCTAGGGGCAAGGTACCATTGGACACCCCTCCCAGGCTGGTGGTTCTCTGCCATGGGGGACCAGATGGGCGATGCCTGGGTAACACCACCCGGGGCTTCCTTCCTCCAGGCCAACGGCATGTCAAAGTGCCCAGGACGGGCTCCATGCGTCCCGGGCAGTCGTCCCCCGGGTCTCCAGGCCGATGGCAGGTTAAAGTGCCCAGGAGGGGCTCCACGGGTCCCGGCGCAGTCCTCCCCTGGGCGACCGGGGCACCCATCTCCAGGAGGCCAACGGCATTGGCAAAGCACCCGGGAAGGGCTCCATGGGTCCCGGGCAGTCCTCCCCTGGGTGTCCGGCGCTCCCTTCTCCAGGCCGACGGCAGGTTAAAGTGCCCAGGACGGGCTCCACGGGTCTCAGCGCAGTCCTCCCCTGGGCGTCCAGCACTCCCTTCTCCAGGCCGACGGCAGGTCAAAGTGCCCAGGACGGGCTCCACAGGTCCCGGGCAGTCCTCCCCTGGGCGACCGGGGCACCCATCTCCAGGAGGCCAACGGCATTGGCAAAGCACCCGGGAAGGGCTCCATGGGTCCCGGGCAGTCCTCCCCTGGGTGTCCGGTGCTCCCTTCTCCAGGCCGACGGCATGTCAAAGTGCCAAGGACGGGCTCCATGAGTCTGGGACAGTCCTCCCCCGGGCGTCCGGGACACCCATCTCCAGGAGGCCAACGGCATTGCAAAGTACCCAGGACGGGCTCCATGGGTCCCGGGCAGACCTCCCCCGGGCGTCCGGGGCACCCATCTCCATGAGGCCAACGGCATCGGCAAAGTACCCTGGAAGGGCTCCACGGGTCCCGGGCAGGCCTCCCCCCCCGGGAGTCCAGGGCACCCACGTCCAGGCCGACGGCATGTAAAAGTTCCCAGGACGGGGTCCATGGGTCCCGGGCAGCCCGCCCCGGGCGTTCGGCGCACCCATCTCCAGGAGGCCAACGGCGTTGCAAAGTACCCAGGATGGGCTCCATGCGTCCCGGGCATTCGTCCCCCAGGCGCCCGGGGCTCCATCCAGGCTGACGGTATGGCAGAGTGCCCGGGTCGGGCTCCATGGTTTTCACGGTGGTCCTCCCCTGGGTGTTGGGGCGCCCCAGGCCAATGGCATGGAAAAAGTGCCCAGGATGGGCTCCATGCATCCTGGGCATTCGTCCCCCGGGCGTCCGGGGCTCCATCCAGGCTGACGGCATGGCAGAGTGCCCGGGTCGGGCTCCGTGGTTTTCAGGGTGGTCCTCCCCTGGGTGTCTGGGGGCTCCAGGCCGACGGCATGGAAAAGTGCCCAGGACGGGCTCCATGCGTCCCGGGCCTTCGTCCCCCGGGCGCCCGAGGCTCCATCCAGGCTGACGGCATGGCAGAGTGCCCGGGTCGGGCTCCGTGGTTTTCAGGGTGGTCCTCCCCTGAGTGTCGGGGCGCTCCAGGCCGACGGCATGGAAAAGTGCCCAGGACGGGCTCCATGCGTCCTGGGCATTCGTCCCGGGACGGGGTGGGGAAGAGTCCAGGCGGCTTCACCTCCATGCCCGGCCATCTGATCGCCCAGATTCCCTCGGCCATCTGGTCGCCCGCAACGCTTTCCTATGGGGGGGACCAGATGGCCGAACTTCCCTGGAAGACCCGATGAGGTGCCATTCGCCTCCCGGATCGCAGCTAGGGCTCCATGAGGTCGGGTTCTTTCACGCCTTGGGTCCCCTCTGTCACACCGCGTGCACAGATTACAAGAAAAGGGGGTAATTTTGCTCCGGATTACTAGAGAGAAGGGTACGCCCGGACACCCCTCCGAGGGTGGTGGTTCTCTGCCATGGGGACCAGATGGGATATGCCTGGGCAACACCTCCCTAGGCATTCGTCCCCTGGGCGTCCGGGGCTCCATCTAGGCTGACGGTATGGCAGAGTGCCCAGGTCGGGCTCCATGGTTTTCATGGTGGTCCTCCCCTGGGTGTCTGGGGGCTCCAGGCCGAAGGCATGGAAAAGTGCCCAGGACGGGCTCCATGCATCCCGGGCATTCGTCCCCTGGGCGTCCGGGGCTCCATCTAGGCTGACGGTATGGCAGAGTGCCCAGGTCGGGCTCCATGGTTTTCATGGTGGTCCTCCCCTGGGTGTCTGGGGGCTCCAGGCCGAAGGCATGGAAAAGTGCCCAGGACGGGCTCCATGCGTCCCGGGCATTCGTCCCCTGGGCGTCCGGGGCTCCATCTAGGCTGACGGTATGGCAGAGTGCCCAGGTCGGGCTCCATGGTTTTCACGGTGGTCCTCCCCTGGGTGTCTGGGGGCTCCAGGCCGAAGGCACGGAAAAGTGCCCAGGACGGGCTCCATGCATCCCGGGCATTCGTCCCCTGGGCGTCCGGGGCTCCATCTAGGCTGACGGTATGGCAGAGTGCCCAGGTCGGGCTCCATGGTTTTCATGGTGGTCCTCCCCTGGGTGTCTGGGGGCTCCAGGCCGAAGGCACGGAAAAGTGCCCAGGACGGGCTCCATGCGTCCCGGGCATTCGTCCCCTGGGCGTCCGGGGCTCCCGCCTCCAGGCGGACTGCATGGCAGAGTGCCCGGGGCGGGCTCCATGAGTCCAGGACAGTCCTCCCCCGGGCGTCCTGGACACCCATCTCCATGAGGCCAACGGCATTGGCAAAGTACCCAGGACGGGCTCCATGGGTCCCGGGCAGACCTCCCCCGGGCGTCCGGGGCACCCATCTCCATGAGGCCAACGGCATTGGCAAAGTACCTGGGAAGGGCTCCATGGGTCCCGGGTAGACCTCCCCCCGGGCGTCCGGGGCACCCATCTCCATGAGGCCAACGGCATTGGCAAAGTACCCAGGACAGGCTCCATGGGTCCCGGGCAGACCTCCCCCCGGGCATCAGGGGCTTCCACCTCCAGGCCGACGGAATGTCAAAGTACCCAGGACGGGCTCCATGGGTCCCGGGCAGCTTCCTCCGGTCGTCCGGGGCACCCACCTCCAGGCCGACGGCATGTCAAAGTACCCAGGACGGGCTCCACGGGTCCCGGGCATTCCTCCCCCAGGTCGTCCGGGCCCTAGAGCTCCGTTGGTCCAACCTGCGCCTGAGGCCCAGCCGGGGTCCAAGAGCCCTGCCTTGCGTGGGCAGGCAGTCAGGAACCCTACCGCGAAGGCTTGGGATGGATGGGGAGCTGGGAGTCCTTTCCATCCCGGCCATCTGGTCACCCGCGATGCTTTCCAATAGGGCGACCAGATGGCCGGGCTTCCCTGGAAGTCCCGATGAGGTGCCATTCGCCTCCCGGATCCCAGCTAGGGCTTCATGAGGTCGGGTTCTTTTACGCCTTGGGTCCCCTCTGTCACCTCGCGTGCACGGATTGCAAGAAAGGGGGGTAATTTCCCTCCGGATTACTAGGGGCAGGGTACGCCCGGACACCCCTCCAGGGCTGGTGGGTCTCTGCCTGGGGGACCAGATGAGATATGCCTGGGCAACACCTCCCCCGGGCGTCTGGGGGCTCCATTCTCCGGGCCAACGGCATGGCTCAATGCCCCGGACGGGCTCAACTTGTCCCGGACAGACCTCCCCTAGGCGTCCGGGGCACCCATCTCCAGGAGGCCAACGGGATGGCAAAGTACCCGGGAAGGGCTCCACGGGTCCCGGGCAGCCTTCCCCCGGGCGTCCGGAGCTCCCACCTCCAGGCCGACGGCATGTCACACTGCCCAGGACGGGCTCCATGGGCCCCGGACAGACCGCCCCCAGGCGTCCGGGGGGGCACCCATCTCCAGGAGGCCAACGGGATGGCAAAGTACCCGGGAAGGGCTCCACGGGTCCCGGGCAGCCTTCCCCCGGGCGTCCGGGGCTCCTACCTCCAGGACGACGGCATGTCAAATTGCCCAGGACGGGCTCCATGGCTCTTGGGCAGTCCTCCCCCGGGCGTCCGGGGCTCCATCCAGGCCGACGGCATGGCAGAGTGCCCGGGACGGGTTCCATGCGTCCCGGGCCTTCGTCCCCCGGGCGTCCGGGGCTCCATCCAGGCTGACAGCATGGCAGAGTGCCCGGGTCGGGCTCCATGGTTTTCAGGGTGGTCCTCCCCTGGGTGTCGGGGCGCTCCAGGCCAATGGAATGGAAAAGTGCCCAGGACGGGCTCCATGCGACCCGGGCATTCATCCCCCGGGCGTCCGGGGCTCCATCCAGGCTGACGGCATGGCAGAGTGCCCGGGTCGGGCTCCATGGTTTTCAGGGTGGTCCTCCCCTGGGTGTCGGGGCGCTCCAGGCCAATGGAATGGAAAAGTGCCCAGGACGGGCTCCATGCGACCCGGGCCTTCGTCCCCCGGGCGTCCGGGGCTCCATCCAGGCTGACAGCATGGCAGAGTGCCCGGGTCGGGCTCCATGGTTTTCAGGGTGGTCCTCCCCTGGGTGTCGGGGCGCTCCAGGCCAATGAAATGGAAAAGTGCCCAGGACAGGCTCCATGCGACCCGGGCATTCATCCCCCGGGCGTCCGGGGCTCCATCCAGGCTGACGGCATGGCAGAGTGCCCGGGTCGGGCTCCATGGTTTTCAGGGTGGTCCTCCCCTGGGTGTCGGGGCGCTCCAGGCCAATGGAATGGAAAAGTGCCCAGGACGGGCTCCATGCGACCCGGGCCTTCGTCCCCCAGGCGTCCGGGGCTCCATCCAGGCTGACGGCATGGCAGAGTGCCCGTGTCGGGCTCCATCGTTTTCAGGGTGGTCCTCCCCTGGGTGTCGGGGCGCTCCAGGCCGATGGCATGGAAAAGTGCCCAGGACGGGCTCCATGCATCCCGGGCCTTCGTCCCCCGGGCGTCCGGGGCTCCAGCCAGGCTGACGGCATGGCAGAGTGCCCGGGTCGGGCTCCATGGCTCTTGGGCAGTCGTCCCCCGGGCGTCCGGGGCTCCATCCAGGCCCATGGCATGGAAAAGTGCCCAGGACGGGCTCCATGCGACCCGGGCATTCCTCCCCCAGGTGGTCCGGGCCCTAGAGCTCCGGTGGTCCAACCTGCGCCTGAGGCCCAGCCGGGGTCCAAGAGCCCTGCCTTGCGTGGGCAGGCAGTCAGGAACCCTACCGCGAAGGCTTGGGATGGATTGGGAGCTGGGAGTCCTTTCGATCCCGGCCATCTGGTCACCCGCGATGCTTTCCAATAGGGCGACCAGATGGCCGGGCTTCCCTGGAAGTCCCGATGAGGTGCCATTCAGCTCCCGGATCCCAGCTAGGGCTCCATGAGGTCGGGTTCTTTCACGCTTTGGGTCCCCTCTGTCACCTCGCGTGCACGGATTGCAAGAAAGGGGGGTAATTTCCCTCCGGATTACTAGGGGCAGGGTACGCCCGGACACCTCTCCAGGGCTGGTGGTTCTCTGCCCGGGGGACCAGATGAGATATGCCTGGGCAACACCTCCCCCGGGCGTCTGGGGGCTCCATTCTCCGGGCCAACGGCATGTCACACTGCCCAGGACGGGCTCCATGGGCCCCGGACAGACCTCCCCTGGGCGTCCGGGGCACCCATCTCCAGGAGGCCAACGGGATGGCAAAGTACCCGGGAAAGGCTCCACGGGTCCCGGGCAGCCTTCCCCCGGGCGTCCGGGGCTCCCACCTCCAGGCCGACGGCATGTCACACTGCCCAGGACGGGCTCCATGGGCCCCGGACAGACCTCCCCCGGGCGTCCGGGGGGGCACCCATCTCCAGGAGGCCAACGGGATGGCAAAGTACCCGGGAAGGGCTCCACGGGTCCTGGGCAGCCTTCCCCCGGGCGTCCGTGGCTCCCACCTTCAGGACGACGGCATGTCACACTGCCCAGGACGGGCTCCATGGGCCCCGGACAGACCTCCCCCGGGCGTCCGGGGCACCCATCTCCAGGAGGCCAACGGGATGGCAAAGTACCCGGGAAGGGCTCCACGGGTCCCGGGCAGTCTTCCCCCGGGCGTCCGGGGCTCCCACCTCCAGGCCGACGGCATGTCACACTGCCCAGGACGGGCTCCATGGGCCCCGGACAGACCTCCCCCGGGCGTCCGGGGGGGCACCCATCTCCAGGAGGCCAACGGGATGGCAAAGTACCCGGGAAGGGCTCCACGGGTCCCGGGCAGCCTTCCCCCGGGCATCCGGGGCTCCCACCTCCAGGCCGACGGCATGTCACACTGCCCAGGACGGGCTCCATGGGCCCCGGACAGACCTCCCCCTGGCGTCCGGGGGGGGCACCCATCTCCAGGAGGCCAACGGGATGGCAAAGTACCCGGGAAGGGCTCCACGGGTCCCGGGCAGCCTTCCCCCGGGCGTCCGAGGCTCCCACCTCCAGGACGACGGCATGTCAAATTGCCCAGGACGGGCTCCATGGCTCTTGGGCAGTCCTCCCCTGGGCGTCCGGGGCTCCTTCCAGGCCGACGGCATGGCAGAGTGCCCGGGACGGGTTCCATGCGTCCCAGGCCTTCGTCCCCCGGGCGTCCGGGGCTCCATCCAGGCTGACAGCATGGCAGAGTGCCCGGGTCGGGCTCCATGGTTTTCAGGGTGGTCCTCCCCTGGGTGTCGGGGCGCTCCAGGCCAATGGAATGGAAAAGTGCCCAGGACGGGCTCCATGCGACCCGGGCATTCATCCCCCGGGCGT
Source organism: Lissotriton helveticus (assembly GCF_964261635.1). NCBI lineage: Eukaryota > Metazoa > Chordata > Amphibia > Caudata > Salamandridae > Lissotriton > Lissotriton helveticus. The sequence goes on along the minus strand of NC_136073.1, from coordinate 133,991,383 downwards.
CCGGGGCTCCATCCAGGCTGACGGCATGGCAGAGTGCCCGGGTCGTGCTCCATGGTTTTCAGGGTGGTCCTCCCCTGGGTGTCGGGGCGCTCCAGGCCAATGGAATGGAAAAGTGCCCAGGACGGGCTCCATGCGACCTGGGCCTTCGTCCCCCAGGCGTCCGGGGCTCCATCCAGGCTGACGGCATGGCAGAGTGCCCGGGTCGGGCTCCATGGTTTTCAGGGTGGTCCTCCCCTGGGTGTCGGGGCGCTCCAGGCCGATGGCATGGAAAAGTGCCCAGGACGGGCTCCATGCATCCCAAGCCTTCGTCCCCCGGGCGTCCGGGGCTCCAGACAGGCTGACGGCATGGCAGAGTGCCCGGGTCGGGCTCCATGGCTCTTGGGCAGTCGTCCCCCGGGCGTCCGGGGCTCCATCCAGGCCGATGGCATGAAAAAGTGCCCAGGACGGGCTCCATGCGACCCGGGCATTCCTCCCCCAGGTCGTCCGGGCCCTGGAGCTCCGGTGGTCCAACCTGCGCCTGAGGCCCAGCCGGGGTCCAAGAGCCCTGCCTTGCGTGGGCAGGCAGTCAGGAACCCTACCGCGAAGGCTTGGGATGGATGGGGAGCTGGGATTCCTTTCGATCCCGGCCATCTGGTCACCCGCGATGCTTTCCAATAGGGCGACCAAATGGCCGGGCTTCCCTGGAAGTCCCGATGAGGTGCCATTCAGCTCCCGGATCCCAGCTAGGGCTCCATGAGGTCGGGTTCTTTCACGCCTTGGGTCCCCTCTGTCCCCTTGCGTGCACGGATTGCAAGAAAGGGGGGTAATTTCCCTCCGGATTACTAGGGGCAGGGTACGCCCGGACACCTCTCCAGGGCTGGTGGTTCTATGCCCGGGGGACCAGATGAGATATGCCTGGGCAACACCTCCCCCGGGCGTCTGGGGGCTCCATTCTCCGGGCCAACGGCATGTCACACTGCCCAGGACGGGCTCCATGGGCCCCGGACAGACCTCCCCGGGCGTCCGGGCCACCCATCTCCAGGAGGCCAACGGGATGGCAAAGTACCCGGGAAGGGCTCCACGGGTCCCGGGCAGCCTTCCCCCGGGCGTCCGGGGCTCCCACCTCCAGGCCGACGGCATGTCACACTGCCCAGGACGGGCTCCATGGGCCGCGGACAGACCTCCCCCGGGCGTCCGGGGGGGGCACCCATCTCCAGGAGGCCAACGGGATGGCAAAGTACCCGGGAAGGGCTCCACGGGTCCCGGGCAGCCTTCCCCCGGGCGTCCGGGGCTCCCACCTCCAGGACGACGGCATGTCAAATTGCCCAGGACGGGCTCCATGGCTCTTGGGCAGTCCTCCCCCGGGAGTCCGGGGCTCCATCCAGGCCGACGGCATGGCAGAGTGCCCGGGACGGGTTCCATGCATCCCGGGCCTTCGTCCCCCGGGCGTCCGGGTCTCCATCCAGGCTGACAGCATGGCAGAGTGCCCGGGTCGGGCTCCATGGTTTTCAGGGTGGTCCTCCCCTGGGTGTCAGGGCGCTCCAGGCCAATGGAATGGAAAAGTGCCCAGGACGGGCTCCATGCGACCCGGGCATTCATCCCCCGGGCGTCCGGGGCTCCATCCAGGCTGACGGCATGGCAGAGTGCCCGGGTCGTGCTCCATGGTTTTCAGGGTGGTCCTCCCCTGGGTGTCGGGGCGCTCCAGGCCAATGGAATGGAAAAGTGCCCAGGACGGGCTCCATGCGACCCGGGCCTTCGTCCCCCGGGCGTCCGGGGCTCCATCCAGGCTGACGGCATGGCAGAGTGCCCGGGTCGGGCTCCATGGTTTTCAGGGTGGTCCTCCCCTGGTTGTCGGGCGCTCCAGGCCGATGGCATGGAAAAGTGCCCAGGACGGGCTCCATGCGTCCCAAGCTTTCGTCCCCCGGGCGTCCGGGGCTCCAGCCAGGCTGACGGCATGGCAGAGTGCCCGGGTCGGGCTCCAGGGCTCTTGGGCAGTCGTCCCCCGGGCGTCCGGGGCTCCATCCAGGCCGATGGCATGAAAAAGTGCCCAGGACGGGCTCCATGCGACCCGGGCATTCCTCCCCCAGGTCGTCCGGGCCCTAGAGCTCCGGTGGTCCAACCTGCACCTGAGGCCCAGCCGGGGTCCAAGAGCCCTGCCTTGCGTGGGCAGGCAGTCAGGAACCCTACCGCGAAGGCTTGGGATGGATGGGGAGCTGGGATTCCTTTCGATCCCAGCCATCTGGTCACCCGCGATGCTTTCCAATAGGGCGACCAGATGGCCGGGCTTCCCTGGAAGTCCCGATGAGGTGCCATTCAGCTCCCGGATCCCAGCTAGGGCTCCATGAGGTCGGGTTCTTTCACGCCTTGGGTCCCCTCTGTCCCCTCGCGTGCACGGATTGCAAGAAAGGGGGGTAATTTCCCTCCGGATTACTAGGGGCAGGGTACGCCCGGACACATCTCCAGGGCTGGTGGTTCTCTGCCCGGGGGACCAGATGAGATATGCCTGGGCAACACCTCCCCCGGGCGTCTGGGGGCTCCATTCTCCGGGCCAACGGCATGTCACACTGCCCAGGACGGGCTCCATGGGCCCCAGACAGACCTCCCCCGGGCGTCCGGGCCACCCATCTCCAGGAGGCCAACGGGATGGCAAAGTACCCGGGAAGGGCTCCACGGGTCCCGGGCAGCCTTTCCCCGGGCATCCGGGGCTCCCACCTCCAGGCCGACGGCATGTCACACTGCCCAGGACGGGCTCCATGGGCCCCGGACAGACCTCCCCCGGGCGTCCAGGGCACCCATCTCCAGGAGGCCAACGGGATGGCAGAGTAACCGGGAAGGGCTCCATGGGTCCCGGGCAGCCCTCCCTCGGGCATCCGGGGCTCCCACCTCCAGGACGACGGCATGTCAAAGTGCCCAGGGCGGGCTCCACGGGCCCCGGGCAGCCCTTGCCCCGGGCGTTTGGGGCACACATCTCCAGGAGGCCAACGGCATTGCAAAGTACCCGGAAAGGGCTCCACGGGTACCGGGCAGTCCTCCCCCGGGCGTCCGGGGCACCCATCTCCATGAGGCCAACGGCATTGGCAAAGTACCCGGGAAGGGCTCCACGGGTCCCGACCAGGCCTCCCCCGGGCGTCCCGGGCTCCCACCTCCATGCCGACGGCATGTCAAAGAGCCCAGGACGGGATCCACGGGTACCGGGCAGTCCTCCCCCGGGCGTCCGGGGCAACCATCTCCAGGAGGCCAACGGGATGGCAAAGTACCCGGGAAGGGCTCCACGGGTCGCAG